>NC_141062.1:57112902-57115402 GCF_041138505.1 Cibotium barometz
CCTAGCTTATTGAATATTGCTCGCCAAAAATGGCTGTTAAACTTGCGATCACGATCACTGACAATATTGGATGGTAAGCCATAAAGTTGGTAAACATTATCCACGAAAAGGCGTCCCAATTCTAGAGTTGTAACTGTTTTCTTAGTAGGCACAAACCTACAAAGCTTGGTTAATCGATCCACGATTACCCAAATGGCATCATGTCCACGATTCGTTGTGGGAAAGCCCGTTATAAAATCCATAGAGATACTTTCCCACTTTCTGTCGGGAATCTCTAATGGATGCAGTTACTACCCGCCAGCTTTAAGACGTTCTGCTTTGTTCACTTGACACTTTTGACACTACAGAACATAGTCAGTAACATCCTTGTGAAGTCCAAGCCAATAGAAATGCTTTCTTACGAGAGCATACGTTTTGCGAATTCCCGCATGACCTGCACTTGGACTATCATGACACTCAAAAAGAATTTGGTGCCTAGTGTCTAAGTCCAATGGAACACAAACTCTCCCCTTGTGGAGTAAGCATCTATCATCGATGGAAAAGTTTTTCCATCGCTGTAGTTCATCTTGTGATAAAGAAGAACCGTGTGTGGAAGAACTGGGAACACTACCGTGTGAGTGAGAGGGACCCCTCATTTGAACATGATTCCACACCTTTGAGTATGTTGAATCCTGCTTGCATTTGCCTCATAAAGATTCTAACAATTCACTTTTCAACTCTGTGAATAACAGTGAATTAATCTCTGGCATACGACTCAAAGCATGAGCTACAATATTGTAACGTCCTTTGCGATAGCGTAGCTTGCAATCATACTCCTGAAGGATCTCAGCCCATCTGGCCTTTCGACCCTGCAAATCTGTTTGGTTCATAAATCACTTTATGCTTTCGTGATCAAAAACAATCTCGAATTACACACCATATAAGTAATGTTGCCATTTTCGTAAGGCATATATGATGGCAAAGAGCTCACGCTCGTAAGCTGAGTAGTTTTGTTGAGCACGATTGAGCTTCTTGCTCTCATAGAGGCAACAGGATGACCATCTTGAATGAGAACTGCACCCACTGCCTTAGCACTGGCATCCGTTTCAATCACAAATGGTTTTTAAGGATCCACAATTGCCAAGATGGGAGCCATAGCCAAAGCAACTTTAAGCTTATCAAAGCTACGTTGTTGCTTCTCACGCCATTGAAAGGTAATTGCCGCACCTTTCAATTGATCAGTCATGGGAGCGGCAATCTTTGCATAACCGTTCACATATTTGGGATAAAATCCTGCCATTCCCAAGAAGATTTGAAGTTCTTCCATACTTCAAGGCGTTGGCCATCGCATAATAGCATCAACCTTACTAGCATCCATAGCAATTCTGTCTGCAGAAATTACATGACCTAGGTATTGTATGCTATCCTTGAGAAATTCGCACTTACTTTCTTTCGCGTAAAGTGCATTCTTGCGTAGTAACTGAAAAACTTTTCGTAAGGGTTCCAAATGCTCTTCTAAAGTCGAACTATAGACCAAAATGTCATCAAGAAAGACAATGACAAATTTGCCTAAGTACGGCCTTAGTACGCTATCCATAAGCGTCATAAACGTTGCCGGGGCATTAGTAAGCCCAAACGGCATAACCAAAAACTCATAGTGTCCAAAGCAAGTCCGGAACGCAGTCTTGGTTATATCATCAGCGTTAATACGCACTTGATGATATCCTGAACGTAAATCAATTTTAGAAAAATACTTCGCACCTTTGAGTTGATCAAACAACTCATCTATCCTAGGTAGCGGGTATTTGTTCTTAATTGTTACCGCATTCAAGGAGCGATAATCCACACACATGCGCATGGATCCATCCTTTTTCTTCACCAAAAGAATGGGCGATGCCCATGGTGAAGCACTATGGCGAATGAAGCCCTTACTAAGGTAGTCAGCAAGCTGACGTTCCACCTCAGCTGCTTCAGTCGCACTAAGCCTGTACGACGGCTTACTAATTGGTTTAGTGCCCGGAACGACATCAATGCGATGAGGCAAAGCTCGTTCGGGTGGCAAACCCTCTGGCAAATCATTAGGAAAAATATCTTTAAATTCTTGTAACAGTTGTTGCAAAGACAAAGCATTAACTGGTTGCTTAAGATTATTTAAAGAGATTTTAGAAGAAGGTAAAGAGAAAGAAGGCATCACTGAGGAAGATTCATTCGAAGAAGAAACATCATGCACATCAAACCCACTAGTTTGCGACACACAATAACAAAAATAGACTTCTTCTATTTGATTAATGCTCCAAAAAAGAGAGTTCGGCATTACATATGAGTGGTGTTGGGGGTAAATCACGTTCCCCAATAAGTAAAACATGCTTACCATTGGCCTCAAACGTAAACGTATTATGTTCATAACTCCTTTTGAGTGATGACCCTAACCCATACAACCACTCCCGTCCTAAGATGACATCCGCACGAGACATATTCATCACTTGGAAGTCAAGAACCATAGTGTGTTCTTGCACAAACA
>NC_141062.1:57122902-57132902 GCF_041138505.1 Cibotium barometz
ATCATAGCTTCCCACATTAGAACCTTCTCCAAAAGTCTCAATGGTGAAAGCCTCATCTTTGGAAGATTGAAACACCTGCACTTGTATAACTTATGCATTTATGTCTAGTGCTTTCTTGATCCTTTTTTGCCTTCTTCTGAAATGCCTCTTCTGTATCTTGTGCGATGACCATCTTGTGACATATCATTTTTGAATGTGTTTGTCTCTCCTCTAGGTACTTCTGGTTTACTTGAGCTCAATGGGGTTTGTTGCTCCCTTTCCAATGGCTTACTCTATAAGTCATACCCTGCAAGCACCAACGCATTTACCTCCTCAACTGTCAGATTTGTGTCTAAGCCACTGGCCATATAGTAGGCACTTTGTGTGGAGGATGGTCAATGTTCTTGTCCACATCCCATGATGTCACTATTGCAAAACCACATCATTTAACTAATTTTCCCAGTAGCATGGGACCTTATTAAAAAAAAAGATGGTGCAGATACTCCTTTACACATCCTACAATCATGCGACCAGACTTACTACTACCTATATAACCCAAACACCTTACTATGTTACCCTTTGGAGTTCTTCTAATTGCACAAAATGTCTTGTGTATGGGTGCTTCCTTTATGATTTTGTCACTCGATTCATTTCTTGTGTCCACATCTTCATCCATGAAGGCTATTTTCCTACGATGTCTAATAGACTTCCTATCTCTCACGTATACGTTGTACTCAGGTCTATGACTAGCATCATCATCCATATCAATTACATTACATTGTTGTCTCTTGTTTTGGGCTAATTCTCGATCACCTACCAAAGGAGCTGGGGCCTTGTACATAGGTGTGCCTGTAGTGTTACTCTTTACTGTCTTTACAACTTGTGCTGGGCTTGGAGTATGTGCATTTGCCCTCTCAATGAGCTTTTCAAGTCTTGGACCTGGTTCGATATACTTGCCCATCATGTATGAATTTTGCTTTACACTATATATGTAATAAAGCATTAGCCATGTCTGATACAAATGCATTGTAGAGTGCTATTTTTTGTTTGAAACCCTCCTCGACTAACTAGCTTCCATGTTTAGACTGTGACAAGTTTGTTCGTGGTGTACATGACTAATCACCACTCTTCTCCACCTATGCAATAGTTAGACCTATTAGAAACATCAATAAATACACTGGTTTTAAAGACAATAGTTCTTATACATACCGAAATCATTACATTTCCCCAATGTGCAATGCGCACTTCCCACCAGCTCAGCCAAAGATCCATGGTAGGTATATTTGGATCTTTTACATTTCCACTTTGCCACATTGTTGAATAAGTTACCCTTGCTAGTGCAGCCTTTTTTGTTGACTCAATCCGTCACTTCTCACACATGCTCCTATGCACGCCTTGGAAAGCCTTTATAACATACTTTGTGGTATGTATATTTAGGCTTTGTGCCCAATGAAATAAACATGAGTGTTCCTGACCTTTCATTTCTTGTCCTTCATTGTACACTTCTCTAATGGCATTCCAATTTGCTTGGGCTTCATTTTCCATGAAACTAAAGAAGTCTGTCTTTTCAAATCCGTGTGCCACCATGACATTATTTATGCACTCCCAAAACAATACTTGGGAAGTCTTGTTCTCCTCTTTCATCTCGCAAGTTACAATAGTTAGAAGCTCCTACAAGCTGTAACTAAAAGTCAATATGCTAAAAGCAGTAATAACAAAAAACTATTTTTTTTTCAAAAGCCATTATTTCTAGTGACAAGCCATTATTACTACCTTGGATCATAAACAGGACAAGCCATTGTTACTACCTTGGATCATAAACGTGAAAAGCCATTGTTACCCAATCCATGATACATCTAGTGTGGTCAAATTGGATCCAAGCTCTTCTTAGATCACCATTCCCTGAATGCCTCATTCTATTAACGAGTTTGACATCTGAGGTTGGTCCTTTAGTAGACATCTTGAAAACAAAACAACGTTCAATTTCATTCCCTTGACCTGGAAATTGCCTCCATGGAAGAAGTCATAATTGCAATCCCTCTTCAAACGTAGCAAGTCATCATAGCCAAATGATGGTGGTCCTTGTTGGTGTGCATGAGCTACTAACCTTCGAAACCTAAAAGAAAGGAAATTTATTAATCACTTTGTATATATGGCCTTAACAAATGCTTCTCTAATTTAACTGACCACTTGTTCTCAACTAGTGGGACAAGTTATTCTAGCACATTATTGAATTCTTTATTGCTAAGCTCATGTCCTTGATCTCCTTCTCGGACTAATGAAGTTAGCACCAACTCCTTGGTCCAACACCTGTATAAACTTTAATTACTCTTTGAACCATTGCTTTAGTCTTATCAAGCAATGCCTTTAATGTTCTGGCTTGGACACCATGTGAATGAATTTCGGTGTGTATTAGAAGCCATATTAGACTATCATCACTAGGCATGACATAATACACATAGCACGCACAAGATGCCTTGCAAGTAGCTGGCTTTTTGCAATAGTGACAATTGAGATTTCCATCATTAATGCTAGGACACCAACTTCACAAGTTTTCTTTATGTACCCTTTGAAACTAATGTCATTAGGATGCCATTGTTCAAATACCAAGGGCATGTGGTGTGTAAACAATGCATTTCACCAATGTAATGGCTTATCCTACATACCCCTGAAAAGTTGACATTTGATGTAGCTTCCTTTGTCTACGTGTGGCCATCGTACTTATGATCCATGCCATCCATACCTGCTCCAAAATCCATGGTGGCTGGAAATTCAAATATTACATCTGCATCATGGAGTCTAGGAAGCTCATTCACTCACCTTAAACACACGTGGTATATGTCTCACCTTAAACACACGTGGTATACGTCTCACTAGCTTTGTCAAAGTGTTCTCCTTCCTTATGTTCAATAAGAACTCTACAGTGCTTTTCGGTTTCAAGGGTGAAAGTACTTCATGGTTGGGTAACTGGGTGTATAGAGGCGCTACATCTAATACAGATATCTTTTGTAGCACACTATATCAAAATTTGTTAAACTTTCAATATTCACATAATTAGAGGTACCAATTGATGAATTGGATTTTGAGCTTATACATACCTCATATGTAAGAGATATCAGGTCATCGAGAAGGTAGATCTCCTTAAGGGCCTTCTATATCTTGAAGTGGAACAAGGGCAACACATGTCTCTTTATCTGCTATGATTGTGATCACCTCTAACCTTTGAACTGTAACGATAAACATTTTCGAATAAGAAATTCTTTGTTCACAAAACCTTTGCCACTGCTCAAAGGCACCCTCATCTCACATGTATCATTGTTGGGGAAAATAAGCAAAGCCTCCATAATAGAGATAGAGAGAAAGATGTGTGTGTTTGTGTGTCTGTGTGTGTGTGTGTGTGTGTGTGTGTGTGTGTGTGTGTGTGTGTGTGTGAGAGAGAGAGAGAGAGAGAGAGAGAGAGAGAGAGAGAGAGAGAGAGAGAGATTACTTTTGAGTTAAAAACCTTTTTCAAGCATGAGATTTATTGATTCTTATGGATCTAAGAAATTTTATCTAAAATGGGATTAGGAAAAGTAACACTTTGTAAATATGCTACTATTTGCTTACAAGAACTTAGAAATAAGTAAGCCTCATGAATCTGCATAACTACAAGAAACCAATGATGATTAAAGTGAAGCTTAATCACTATCACTTGACTACTTTATCCATAGAACTTAAACAAAATAAATATTCTTCAGAAACTCTTCATCACCTTAGCGGTTGTTCCTAGAGCCTCAAGAATGATCAAATAGAAGTGCTATGAATACTTTACACTCTCAAACCACTCCATAGCTTTGAGCACTTAATGCAAGCAAGAAGAAGAAAGAAATTTTCAGATTTTGTGAAATAAAAACCCACTTTGCAAGGCTTTCATTGCCTCACATAATCCCTTCAAGATTCACTTAAATCATGCTTAATCAAAGGTCTCGGGTAGTGTAGTGGTGGATGAACCTAGAGGAAGCACATTGGTAGAGCTTGCATGCTGCAGTGATCTTGGAAACTTTGATGGTGACATGGAATAAGACTGCCATGTCATATTGTCGAGCATCGACAATATGACATGGCCAATATGACATGTGGTTGGAGAAGATAATTCGCAATCGCCACAAAGCTCTCTGATTTGGTTACTTCAAGCTCATCATTGTCTGCGCTCTGCACAATTCTACCAGAGTTGGTGGCAGTGGGCACCAACTCGATCAATTGTGCTGGCAGCGAGCAACATGTGACATGGCCGATATGACATGTGGTTGGAGAAGATAATTCGCAATCACCACAAAGCTCTTTGATTCGGTTACTTCAAGCTCATCATCGTCTGTGCTCTGCACAATTCTACCAGAGTTGGTGGTAGTGGGCACACTCGATCAATTATGCTGGCAGCGAGCAACATGTGACATGGCCCCACAAAGTGCCACGTCATATTGTCGAACATCGACAATATGATGTGGCACTTTGTGGCCATGTCACATGCAATGGACGTGACATAGGAGTTGGCTTTGCCGTTTTGCGTGTATGATTGACTCACAGCATTCCATCATCGTT
Organism: Cibotium barometz; assembly: GCF_041138505.1. Taxonomy (NCBI): domain Eukaryota; kingdom Viridiplantae; phylum Streptophyta; class Polypodiopsida; order Cyatheales; family Cibotiaceae; genus Cibotium; species Cibotium barometz. Next base: position 57,127,460 of record NC_141062.1, read on the forward strand.
TTTTTTCCTTAATCGTTCATTCATCAAGATGGCAGCATTTACTCGTTTTGACAGCAGTGTTCAAGCATTCGTGCATCGTTTGTTTGTTTGTTTCAATCGGTTGGGCCAGGTACTACTCGTTTTGACGGCAGCGTTTAAGCGTTCGTGCATCGTTTGTTTGTTTGTTTCAATCGGTTGGGCCAGGTACTACTCATTTTGACGGCAGCATTCAAGCGTTCGTGCATCATTTGTTTGTTTGTTTCAATCGGTTGGGCCAGGTACTTCTCTCTCTCTCTCTCTCTCTCTCTCTCTCTCTCTCTCTCTCTCCTTTTGTGCTTCTAGGATACTCCTTGTCACATCAAAATTGAGGCCACCTCTATCTTCTTCAAAAATATGACTAATGCATGGCTGTGGAAAACCCTAATCATTAGATACATATTCTAGAAAATATGAACATTCTTCCAACACTCATAGACTAGAACTCAATAAACCATGGCAAATGGCATGGAGATAACCTCCCTCTATTGACATGCTAAGCATTGTCTCCATGCTGAAGGAAGAACCACCAATATCCCAAGACAAAGAGAGTCATGAGAAGCTATGAAACCATCATATCACCATGAATATCGCTCATGATTTGGAGGAAGAAAATTTGGAAGTTAGGCCAGTCAAATATTGCTAGGGATGACCACAAAGAGCAAAATTGGATAGAAACTAGCCTAGTTGATACTAGAGCTAATATTATATCTCATGAAACTTGGTGTTCTCTCAGTCAACCCTCACTAACTAAAACTAAGGGAGTCCACCTAAGAACACCTAAATGTACCACCAAAGAAATGTTCATCTTTCTTGGTCTCAAGGCCCAAGTAAGTCAACCCAATCCATCAAACACCTCGCTAGGATAGGTGTGGTAACTTCATCTCACGAAAGGTCAAGGAGCTAAAGTTGGAAGGTCATGCACCACTAAGGCATAACCATGAGCTTAGGGTCTATTTGGGATATGGCTGGGTAGAGAATCAAAGTATTAATCTTACAAGTCCTCAAGCTTATAATGCAAGGAGAACTACATTGGTATCAGAGCCAAGTTCTTTCTCTTCAATTTTTCCATTGAGCTACTCATTGCTAACTCTAATCTCTCCTCCTTAATCTCTTTTTTATTCATTTTCATAAGCTGGTCCCTATATTTCTCAAATCTTGTCCATACAAAATACATCTTGCCTAATAAATTGGGCATACCTCTTGCATAATAAATTGGGCATACTTTAGAGTTCTACATGAAGCAAGTGGAGTACAAGACAACCTTGAAGGATCATTGAAGCAAATATCAACAAGGATGAATCAGCGGAATTGTTAATCACATCATTGGAGACAATTCATAATTACCCAACCAATTAAGGTCATTTTGTTGCTTTTTTTAATGCTTATAAGAAATTTTCCATTTTGCTTAGTGTTAGCGTAAATGGCTTCTCAAGGTGGGAAGGATGAAAAAGGTGAGAAGGGAGAAAACCTAATGTCCTCTTTCCACATGGAAGAGGATATTACAAAACCAAATGAAATAGATATACAAGATTTAGACATTAATGATTATGAGGATATGGAAATTAAAGAAAAAATCTTTAATATAGAAAATAAACTTGATAAAATGATAGGCCTTCTTAGCTCCTTGATGGGAGGGGAAGGATTGGGAGTAAAAGAAATATCTAAAAATAAACTTGATAAAATGATAGGCCTTCTTAGCTCCTTGATGGGAGGGGAAGGATTGGGAGTAAAAGAAATATCTAAAAATAACATTGGTGAGGGAATGGAAAAAACTCTAGAAAAAGGGTTGAATGAAATCATAATTGAAGAGGGTCTCAAAACTAGAGACTAGGGTCTGGTATTCAAAGATTTAAAGACACCCACTTTTAGTGGAGAAGAGAAGGCACCCACTTTTAGTGGGGAGAAGAGAAGGCACCCACTTTTAGTGGAGAAGAGAAGGAGAGAAATAAAGATGCAGTCCATATATTTTCTACAAAAATGGAAAGATTTGCATCTTTTAAGAAATTTTATTGATCATAATCACCCCATTGAAGCTAGCATGTTCTTACAAGGCAAAGCTTATAAGTGGTGGATGAGTTTAGCGGAAGCCAGGCAAGTGCCCGATTCATTCATTCAAGGAATTATTCTTAAAGGAATATCTTCCTGAAAATGAGGAAGATCAAAATTACGAGTGGGATAATTGTTCTATAGAGCAAAAGAATTTAAATCTCACTCAATATATAGTTTGCTATAAAGAAATTATCTTAAAACTTAAAGGCATATCCAATTTTCAAAAAGTAAGAAGCTTCATTAGAGGTCTGAAAAAGGAGTACAAGAAGAAAGTTCGCTCCAAAGAGTCAAAAAACTTAGATGAGGCTATAAGATTTGCAAAAAAAAATTGGCGATAACATCGGTAATGGTAATCGTAAAAGAAAAAGATAAGAATTTTTCATATAAGCCTCATGGATAAAATTTTGGCTCTCCAAAAAGAAAGGGTTTTTTTCTTTAAAAAGGAAGAACCTTCCAAAAAAACAAAAATCCAATCTTAGTAACTTTCTAAAAAAGTAAGATTTTGAGAGAGCAGTTAAAGAAAAACTTTGTTTCTCTTGTCTTAAGTCGGGACATGATAAAAGCATTGTCTTAAGTCTCAAGGATAAGTAAGAACTTACTTGGAATGGTAATGATAAACCTAAAGGAAAATCAATGCACACTATTCAAGTGTTGACACTTAAGGATTCTCCTAAATATAAATTGATCATGGTTTGTCATTTTGATAAAAAGCATTGTTGTATGGTGGCAAAATCTATGTGGGAACCATCATTTGGACCACATGATTTGGTTCAAGTGTATGGAAATATTAAGGATAAAAAAGTTAGAATCCTCATAGATGATGTAGCCACACACAACTTTTTAAATTACAACTTGGTAAAGAAACTTAATTTGCCTCAAGCTAAATATCTTAGTAAGATAGATTTAAGGTCTAGATATCATCAAGTAAGAATTAGAGTTGCTGATGTGCCAAAAATAGCATTTAGGACATCTTTTGGGCACTATGAGTTTTTAGTTATGCCTTTTGGTTTAACTAATGCTTCTGCTACTTTTATGACCATGATGAACACTATACTTCATCCTTATTTAGAAAAATTTGTGGTGATTTTTATTGATGATATACTAGCCTTTAGTCAAAATGAACAAGAACATATTGAGCACCTTAGAAAAGTTAAGTCTATACTCTCTCCAAGTTCTTCCAGGGTAATTTACTAAACCTATAGGCATTGTTATGGCCCTACACTCTAACCTACAGGTAGCATCATCATGGCCTTACACTCTGAGACCATTTTGCTGCCTCTCTTTCCCCTAAGAGAGATGAGGGGGTGTTATAATTACTCCATTGGTCAACATGGTTTTGTTGCACCCAACCTACCATAAACTACTTTGACATCTTACCCGTTAAAAGTTTGAAATAATTAAGAGGGGAGCCCATCAATCCCCATTAGGCTTTTCCATGTTTTAAGAGAGAGTCTATAGTCTCTCGCAGTTCTTCCAAGGTAATTGCTAAACCTATAGGCATTGTCATGGCCCTACACTCTAACCTACAAGCAACATTGTCATGGCCTTACACTCTGAGATCAATTTTCTGCCTCTCTTTCCCCTAAGAGACATAATAAGGTATTATAACCACTCCATTGGTTAACATAGTTTTTCTCGTACCCAACCTACCATAAAGTGCTTTCCCATCTTACCAATGCAAATGGACAATTAGCTTTTATAAGACAATGCTAGAACATATAAAGCAGCCTTACCATGCACTTAATGTAAAATAGGGAAAGTATATGGACTTTGTGTACGTAGTTGCTTAAGACTTGTAACGGAGGTCGAATCATTTTTAAGTTTGGCTGAGCACGTGCGAGAATTAGTCATTTGTGTATAAGTCATTTTTGACAATAAGAGAGACACAATCATTTCCTTGTTGCATCCCTTAATAGCCACTTTCAACTATGGTTTAATGGTCTAAACTTCAGATCAATCTGGGATGCTAGACAATCTAAAAATTGGTCAACAATATGAAAATTCTAGAGAGGGAAAAAATGGTCGACAATGTGAAATTCTAGAGAGGAAAAAATATATTTTTTTGAGGATTTTGGCTTTTTTACGTTTGCTTTTTAGTAGTGATGATGGTGCTTACAACACTTGAATGCCATGTTTTACACTCAATGCTTCTAAAAGAAACAACTACAAAGATTAATGGCTAAGCAAAGTATGGTAAAAAATATAAAAATGCTAATGTACACTAATTATCTAATTAGTCTAATGTTAATGCTCATGGTAATGATAAAAGCAAGAAATTGGAGAGATAACCTACCTATATCGCACTTGGGAGAGTTACTTTTTGTTCCATCACTCTCGTGAGACAAAGAATAGATCAAATTAACAATAAAAAATGTGTTATGGGCTATCATACCTCCAAGAAGGAACTCAATGCATTCACCTTTGGGAAGAGCAATAGAACACAACTATTGTAGGGCACTTACTAACGCTTCAAACTAATGTCCCTTGAGGTCTCCAAGCTCACTTGAGAAGCTCCACCTCCACGTTGTCACCACAGAGCCGCTCACACCACCACGGCAATCCTCAATACAAACATGCAACATACAAGTATAGAGAAGGCACAAGTGCTAGAGCTCTCATAGCACAAAGGGGGATTGTCTCTATTCATTATGAGAAAATGCCTTATATACAATTAGCCCTTATTCACATTTAGGTGCCCAAAACTTACTTAACTAAGGCCTTGGGTGGCCAATATATCATAATGTACAACTTTTATAGTGCCTTTGCATGAGACTTATTAATGTCCTCAAATGGATGTCCTCAAAACCTGTTACCGAGGTTGAAAGACATGGTTGCCAAACTCATGACGATAGAAGTTCTGGCGTGACTGAAGCTTTTTCAAGGTTCTTCAGAATGCAGCGTGTGATCTCCAGAACCCAGTGTCGAACATATCCTCGAATAATGTGATAGAGATCTTAGGCGATGATAATATAACATCATGCCTCTATCACTTGGTCCTTGATTCATGTCGTGATCAACACCATATCCATCATATTTTTCTTTGGGTTGATCTATCAGGACCACAACCAATTTCAGGAATCGAACACTAGCTACAATTATCGGGTCCGGGATACGACGCCATGCATGTATCCAATTCAGTATTTGCTTTCTTTGCTCTCCTATATCTGTAAATGTTGCTAGCATGAATATGGGAAAGCTGTAGCAGACATGTGAATCCCTTTGCTTTGCCTCTTGAAACTCCAATGGTGTCCACCTCTCTTGAGTGGCATGTACAAAGGATCTATTGTTTGTGTTAGTGATGCACACATATATTGATGGCTATATTCTGGGATTGTAAGGTACTCTTTTCTCCAATTCGGTTGTACTCTAAAATCCT
>NC_141062.1:57137902-57595402 GCF_041138505.1 Cibotium barometz
AAGTCATCAAGATCTCCTTATAAACAATATTGTTTGTTGTAGGTGTATAACTTTGAAGATTATCAAATAAACACTCCACATTAGTATTATCCTCTTCACAGCATGAGGAGACCGTGCTCGTGACAACGCGACATACAATTGCCCATGAGTAAACACTGGAGTCACCAAATACAACCCCAAGACATTTAGGGTTTGACCTTGTGATTTGTTTATTGACATGCCAAATGCCAGCCGCACGGAAAACTGTCTCTGCCTCATGGTGAATGGTAGTTTGGCCTCGCTGCATATAAAGGTAATCCGTGGAAGAAATACTCTTTCACCAACTTTAGTACCAGTGATGATTTCAGTCTCCAAGACTTTAGAGTGAAAGGCCTTACATACCATCCGTGTACCATTACAGAGTCCACATCTTGGATCCAAGTTACGAAGCAAAATAACAGGAGCTTCTAACTTTAAAACCAAGCAGTGAGGTGGATATCTGCCCCGAAGGTCGATTGTGTTCAAAAATTCTGTGGAATATAGGAATGAATTTTCATCATTTTCAAGAATTGAATGTGCACTAAAATATTGCTTAGGCTCACCAGGCATTGCATCCAAAGCTATCTTATTCACAATATCCACTTGACTGTTTATCGGAGCAAGAATAGCACGCTCACTAAAGTATGAAGCATATGTGATAGTGATAGCCAATTCAGAGTATACCCAATGTACCAAGTCTTTAAGAGTCGATCTTTGCAAGACCATATTACTTGGTAGTGTCACCATCATATTATCATCGCTACAATCCACTCCATTCCCAATATTCATGACCCACTGTTTAAACTCATTGCATCCATTAGTATTGCTTGATTGAATACGCATATTTCCAGTTAACTTTAGAACTTTGATAGAGTTTCATAGAAAGGAACGACACAATGCTGCATTAACAATATCCTCACGTCTTCCCTTCATAATAACAGGCAAGATTTGTCTAAAATCTCCCCCCATTAATACAACCTTTCCACCAAATGGCTTATCTGAGAATAATACATCTTGTAAGCTCCTATCCAATGCTTCAAAAGCATAACGATGAATCATTGGAGCCTCATCCCAAATAATGAGCTTACAAACTCTCAAAACCTCAGCAACTTGTCCATGTACAGGGATTTTGCAAGTTGAAGAATTGTTTAGCTCCAGAGGTATCTTTAATCTAGAATGTGCAGTACGTCCATTTGCCAAGAGCAGAGAAGTAATACCTGATGATGCAGTGGCCAAAGCAACATACCCTTGTTCACGTACTCGCGCAAGCAGCAATTATACAAATAGGTCTTGCCCGATCCCCCTGGACCATCCAGGAAAAAAATGTCACCTGCATCTATCGCAATTGCATGCATTACAGCATCGAAAGCAACACGCTGGCTATCTGTTAATGTTGACTCCATAGCACTTGACAGGTTAGATTGTTCGACAGTATCAAAAGATCTCTCTTCCAAAGGCAATCTATTTTCACCCAAGACTTCCAAATCTGTTCTGTTTAGTTCAAACATTCCTTCAAATCTGCCAATGTCCATCTCTGAGCACGAATTTCTTCTAAATGTAGTAGTGCATGAGTTTCAGCTAATTGTTCAATACCAATAAATTGACCCCTGCTTCTCGATAACTGGTAAAGAAAATCTTCTATCATTTCTTCTCAAAATCTCTTCCACAATATTCCTTGACAGGAAGGCTCACAAAATAGCAATATAGTACCAAAAAGACATCTCAATTGCAAGGCATTTTGCATGGATGATGCTTCCTCCATACATGCAACCCATTCAGAATCATCTTCGAGTATCCCTCTGGCAATGCAAGCTGCCTTGAAAGAAGGATATATGTGACCATTGAGCGAACACAAATCTTCAAATGACTTAGATCCTTTACATATTGTAAGAAGTAGGCGAACATAGTATGCCTCACCTGCCAAAGGAGCTACAAAGTACATGCGCCCTATAGTGTTTCCAATCTTTCTTTTGGTCCATTTCTTCAACTTGGAGTTCCAAACCCATTGTTGAGGGAAATCACTATACAATGTATTGTTTGCTTCAGGATGTTGTTGATTACAGGTAAACCATTCAGTCATAGTAGTCTTGCCTACATTTTTCCTCTGAAAAATATCTGCAATATTATCATCATCTCCGAAGATAACATTATGACCCCCATCTAAGTGTACCTGCAACCGTTGCACATCAGGCTTCTCATTATGTAAATCATACTCAAAGAGTCTCCAACATGCCTCTGATGCAAAGACGTAACGTGCATCCAAATACCTCTGAATCTCATCGACTACGCAAGCATCATTAACATCCCCACCTTGTACAGTGCTAAATCTTATTGTTGCTCTGTCATGCCCCTTGTATATGTACTTGTAAAGATATTTCACTGCTGCTATTGTTGAGCATATTTCCACATTTACATGAGCATTATATGTGACTGAAAGATAAGGGTTATATGACACAACCCATCTATTATCAACATTACACAATGCCATAGTTCTTCCATCATTTCGACGCATATACATGGGGTAACCACTCTCATCCACAGTAGTCTCTTGTGCAAAAGCTCGTGGATAGTTCCTTGTGCATTTCCCTTTATCCATACAATTTGCACTTGGATTGAATGGCCCACAGGGCCCATGGATATTGCAATGCAACACGACATCATGCAGAGTAGGAAACGTTTGCTTGTCAGGCAATTTGGCACATACTAATCTGTCATAGTCTTGGAGAGTCTTAGGTTTATGGGCACTATCCAAGATCAATAACGTGTGTGAATGAGGCAATCCTCTTTTTTGGAACTCAATGACACTCACATATCCAATCACCTTACCAAAGAGCTCCTTCTTCATGATATTTTTCATCATATCTGAATGTTTTTGGTGAAACACTCTAGTAGTCAAATCAGGCCGGTCACATGCACTTTGCCCCGGGAGTAAAGCATCTAATACCTCTGGCCACTTTGGGTTACAGGTGAAAGTAATGAATAAATCAGGCTTGCCCTTTGAATGAACAATTGCCATGGCATCCTGATAAAGTTGATACATTTGTCGTGGCCCACCAGTAAAACTGGAAGGTAACACTATTCTCCTTCCCACTATCCTTCCTGCAATACCACTTCCACTTCCTTCCAAATGAAGCATGTCTGCTAAACCACTATAAACCTCTGAACGCAAACTTTTTTGATTATGGCATAGCCAAGATAATCGTGACTCTTCAACACTGCAATAGGCATCAACCATAAACTGTTGCAACAACCTTCCACCACGTCAAGCATGCATTTGTATCTGGGCGAATTTGCAATCGATAAGCATAGTATTGTCGTTGAGTCACACAATGACCATTTCTCAAGGCACTCACTTGTGCATCAGCATAAGGGATTCTCAAGTTCCATCCGTCCTCCCCTCTTGGAAATAACATGACGTACAAAAGAGGCATATAGCACCTATGCAAATTAGAGATGTGTTTGTATGTGCCTTCTCGAGTATGCAATAAAATATCACGACGACCAACATTATGATCATCACCTTGACCAATCATGATACCATCAATCTCAAAAGCTGTTGGCATTGAGTACTGCCTAGATGTGGATTTCGTCTCACATATAGTCATTTTCAAATCCAAACTTGGATTGTCACTCAACATTCTTTCCACATACTTAAAAGCTTGTGCAAATGGATTAGAAGTGTGCATCATGGATTGAAGTGCTTCTAGGGTTGTGGATTCCAATCCATTCATGACACCTAGTCGATTTTGTAATTCGTGCTCAGTATCAAACACATACAACTATGCAAACTGTGGATTAGGATTGTACATATTATTGGGGACCAAGGACCCAATCCGATGATAAACAGTCCCATGCACCTTGAAAGTATAGACACTACTATTGTGAAAGAGAGAGTCATCTATTTGTGCACCCAATGATGAAAAAGCCAACACACTATTATAAGCCCCGATGTTTTCTCGAAATTTTTTACTTGTAGTGTCACTACCAATCAAAAGAGACCTTAATGGCTCAGGTGGTTCAGCACTTGAAGGAACAGACACACGCCCATGTTTACAACAATATTTGCCAAGAACCTGTCCACAACTCATCTTCTTTTCACTTGCCCATAACTATGCTCCACAAAACCGACACTCATGTGTCATCCCTCCTGATGAGTGACTTAAAGTGCATGAATATACCAAAGGCCAAGTAGCTGCATGTGTACCTTGTACGGGCGGGAGTTCATGGAGGATAGACAAAATTCCTCCCTTTCTTTTTTCAAATACATAAGAGGGGATTTCTTCGATACTCTCCCTTCTTATTGTATTAGCAAATGGCACTTCTCTCTCTTCATGGGCAAAAAAGGAAGACATTGTAATTGCATTACCCTCATTTACTCTTCTAGCTGCATTATAAGATGTCCTATTTCTAGCGATGAAGCGACGGTACCTTCTTGTAAGTCTCAAACTTTGAACCAGTGACATCCCTGAATAAACTCCACTTGCCATTTCCCTTGTTATTTCTTTCAAAAGAGTTCTATTCCTAGCAATTTCACGGCGAACACTTCTAGCACTCTTGTTAGATATCCTTTTATCTCCACCCAGGGCAATTTGAGACCTCTTAGTGCTAGATTGAGGTAAATACATCAAAGTTTCTTTTGCTACTTGTTTTTGTGCACAAAAGGTATCGTTTTCTGCAAGAATCCTATGAGTCTCTTGCATCAATACATCATCGGTATTACAGGTAACATTATGCATCCTTGCATCACAACAATGAGGTTCACTATCCCTTGACTCCTGTGCACATTTTATTTTTTCATTTCTTCTTCTTTTTCTTGGAGCATTCAAGGAAATGGTCTGAAGAGGACACCTCAAACTTCGTGTCTCTACCATTCTTGCTATAAACCTAATTCTATCATAAAATAGTAAAGTCATTTTCTTTATTATAAAATAGTAAACATTGAATAAAAATAACAATATTTTTTCTATAATATTTGTGTATACACATAATATACAATCCCTCATGAGATTTTCTCCAATCTTCACATACATACTAAAAGATTATAAAGCTCTCTCTCTCTCTCTCTCTCTCTCTCTCTCTCTCTCTGGATGACATTTACCCACCTGGGTTCAAGTCTCCCCATCGATTGGGTAGAAATAACCCTCTAAGTCGACGTTAAGCGGTCTAGTCTCAAGTGGGTATATACACATGTATATGTATATATATATATACACACACACATATATATACATATATATATAGATATATATATATATACATGTATATATATATATATAGATATATATATATATATATATACATATATATATATACATATATATATATACATGTATATATATATATATATATATGTATATATATACATGTATATATATATATGTATATATACATGTATATATATATATATATATATATATATATATATATATATATATATATATGTATATATATATATACATGTATATATATTCATGTATATACATGTATATATTCATGTATATACATGAATATATACATGTATATACATATGTATATATATATATATATGTATATATACACATATATATACACGTATATACATATATACATACATATATACATATATATATATATATATATATATATACATATCTACATACATATATATATACATATCTACATATATATATATACATATATATATATGCCTATCCATCCCTTTGACTCAAGCTAGATTGTGCTTATATGTAGGTAAGTAAATGTCATAAACTTATTTTATCTTTGCCAAGTTTCATCTTTTCTCATGAGCATTAAAATTCTTATGCTCTTATCAAACTATATCAAACTATTCGTATTTAAAAATCATAAATTCTAAAAATAAACATACAATCAAGAAGAAAAACAAAAATAAAGCAAAGTTTTGGTAGCTTACCTCAAAAGACTAAGGAAGACCCAAACTATATGACAAATCAACAATATGGCAGCCCTATGAAAAGCTAATGTACCTACATTGATCCACAAAGTAGAATAGATGAGAGCTCTTTCCATCCCCTTAACTTCATTTCACATTTTTCCTTAAAACTTACATATATAAAAATAACAGACAAAATCTATAATCCTAAACCATTACATATATACTTATAAAAAGATAATAACAATGTCACAAATATTACAAAAACATTATAAAATCAACATCCAATGTCTTCCAATGACCAAACCAAGCTTAGAAATCTCTCTCTCTCTCTCTCTCTCTCTCTCTCTCTCTTCCCCCCATGTACACATAAGAGACAAAAAGCCATAAAAAGAGAATTTTCTATAAAAAACCATTAAAAGAGACATTCTCTATAATCTCCATATAAATACTAAGAGATTATATCCACATATATAAATCAATCTCTCTCTCTCTCTCTCTCTCTCTCTCTCTCTCTCTCTCTCTCTCTCTCTCGCAATCATATCTGAGAGACAAAAAGAACCATCATTATCATTCGAGTACTTAGAGCCCAAAGTTACAAAAAGATAATACTATCATAAGCATTACAAAAGGATCATAACATCAACTCCTAATCAGTGAACCAAATGAATAATTACATTCCACGTGTTTGCAATCTATAACTCATTTTGGTAAGTAAAGGACCATCATTATCATTAGAGTACTTAGAGCCCAAAGTTACAAAAAGATAATAGTGTCATAAGCATTACAAAAGGATCATAAGATCAACTCCTGAACCAATTGAGTAATTACATTCCACGTGTTTGCAATCTACGACTCATTTTGGTAAGTAAAGCCCCAAACCTATTCAATGTTACTTTAAGGCTTGATACTTCCATTCCAAGCCTATCAACATGGGCACTTAACTTGTCTTGTTGCTCTTTTATAGCATCAATTGTCTTTCGACAACCAATATCACAAAGGTGTGCTTCTCCGAAAGCACCACATGTATCCATTATGCGGAGGTAGGTAGCTTCGACAATATCCTTGATCTCGTGATTGCCACTTATAGGCAGAAACTGATTCTCGAGTTGAACTGCTCTCCCCACTTCCATGATTTCTTATGCACTGACCAAGACCAGCAATCAAGCTCTCCACATTTGACACATGGGAGTTTGTGTCGTTGACCAAATGGAGTATATTCTCTGATGTTACATTTATTGTCTTCTTTCCATTTCGAGTCTTCTTACCATGGTTACGTCGCACCCACTTAGTAGAGGTTTTTAGTTTCCTCTGGCATTGCTTAAAAGCATGCATTATTCGTTGAGCCTTCTCATTATCTTCTCTTACTTCAGATTGTTGAGGTCTTGAATACTCTGCATGATGGCTTCTATCCTCAACGTCCATTGAACACCTCATAATTTCTCCCTCGTTATCCATACTGTACATCATTAAGAAATATATTAATGAAATATTTTTTAAATTTTATTTAATCTAGAAGAAATTATGGATTATGAAAATAATCCAAACGGTGAATCACAAACTAAATCACATGTACGCAGAATAGATTAAGACCCAAATACGCTCAAGTGAATGAATGGTAAAAAGGTATCCACATGATGTATATGTATATGTATCTATATGTATATGTATATGCATATGCATATACATACATATATGTATGTATACGTATTATGCATATACATACATATATATATATATATATATATATATATATATATATATATATATATATGTATATGTATATGTATTTGTATATATATCTATATATGTCTGAAGGCGGTTCACCTAATTTTAGCTTTTAGGAAACTCATTTAAAAAGATGGATGAGAGTGCAGGCCCAAGGGATTCACCTAGGAATATGTAAAATATCATGTGAGTTAAACAAAAGGAGCTTACAATTTCATCGACTTACATAAAGTTTTACATACATCCTCGATTTTTCAAATACAAAGAATGAAAAAAGTTGTGAGTTTAACCGTAGTTTATTACCTTGAAGTTAACAAAATGGGTATATTTAAAACATCAAGCTTCATAGATCAAAGAGTTTTAAACTACTCCTTTAGTGAACTCCCTTACACTTATCGTAAAGAAATCTATTCTTGAAGGCGTTCATGTCAATAATTCGAGCATAAGAGGTATGAGGGGCAATGCTCTCTGGGTCACCAACACCAAGAAGCCTTTCGACATACACGCCGATCATCATGCACGTCGCGGGATCAATTGCAAGGGAATAGCCATCAATGCAGAAGGGATTTGGTCCCATGGGCTTCTCAGGTATCACAACAAAAACCAAGACAGCGATCGAGCATAAGAGGTATGAGGGGCAATGCTCTCTGGGTCACCAACACCAAGAAGCCTTTTGACATACACGTCGATCATCATGCACGTCGCGGGATCAATTGCAAGGCAATAGCCGTCAATGCAGAAGGGATTTGGTCCCATGGGCTTCTCAGGTATCACAACAAAAACCAAGTCAGTGATCGATCATTTCCTTCTGGCCATGGCGAAGGGGCTGCTATTTGCCGCACCGTTGACATCAAGCCGTTCATGAATAGCCTCCTCTCCCATCCATGAATGCATCGAGTTCAAGGTAACAGCGCAGTACCAGTTCTGGTTTGCAGCGCATTTTTGTGTGCATTTTAAAACCTTCTTCTGCCTCCTACTGTCAAATTATAAAACCAAGCCGAACATGGCATTGCTTACTTATCAAATTAACCCTCCTTTTGAATTAACCCCGCTTTTGGCTGGCCACGTGGAGGGAGGGGGAGTTGTGGTTAATCTTGTATAGATATAGATAAATATATATAATACATTTTGTTTGAAATCTTTAGGTAGTCCTCTCTCTCTCTCTCTCTCTCTATATATATATATATATATATATATATTCTATATAAATATATATATATTCTATATAAATAAATCTTTTATTTAAAACAAAACAATCCAAATCTTTATCAAACATTAATAAAAAATCATCAGTCTTTGACTTTTTAGAAAGGTTTTGAATTGATGTTTATATTAGGTTGAATCATTAATTATAAAACAATTCATTTACAACACTCTGTATATAATTGGACCTTAATTAGTAATTATAGGTCGCTAGATATGATAATGGATTAATTGCAAGGCAATAGCCGTCAATGTAGAAGGGATTTGGTCCCATGGGCTTCTCAAGTATCACAACAAAAACCAAGACAGTGATCGAGCATAAGAGGTATGAGGGGCAATGCTCTCTGGGTCACCAACACCAAGAAGCCTTTCGACATACACGTCGATCATCATGCACGTCGCGGGATCAATTGCAAGGCAATAGCCGTCAATGCAGAAGGGATTTGGTCCCATGGGCTTCTGAGGTATCACAACAAAAACCAAGACAGTGATCGATCGTTTCCTTTTGGCCATGGCGAAGGGGCTGCTGTTGGCCGCACCGTTGACATCAAGCCGTTCATGAATAGCCTCCTCTCCCATCCATGAATGCGTCGAGTTCAAGGTAACAGTGCAGTACCAGTTTTGGTTTGCAGCTATTTTTGTGTGCATTTTAAAACCTTCTTCTGCCTCCTACTGTCAAATTATAAAACCAAGCCAAACATGGCATTGCTTACTTATCAAATTAACCCTCCTTTTGAATTAACCCCACTTTTGGCTGGCCACATGGAGGGAGGGGGAGTTGTGGTTAATCTTGTATAGATATAGATAAATATATATAATACATTTTGTTTGAAATCTTTAGGTAGTCCTCTATATATATATATATATATATATATATTCTATATAAATAAATCTTTTATTTAAAACAAAACAATCCAAATCTTTATCAAACATTAATCAAAAATCATCAGTCTTTGACTTTTTAGGAAGGTTTTGAATTGATGTTTATATTAGGTTGAATCATTAATTATAAAACAATTCATTATAACACTCATGTATACAATTGGACCTTAATTAGTAATTATAGGTCGCCAGATATGATAATGCTTTTTTATTGATGCGCAAATTTAAAATAAAACGAATCATTCTACACTCCCTTTATCTTGTATACACTTTGTTTATATAATACATTTTGTATATATAAAATGACCTTGAGCAAAATAAAAAACCTTGAGCAATGAAGCACTTGGAGGAGGCAAAGGCGGTCGAGGAGCTCGAGGAGGTGAAGGCACGACCACGTGGAGCTCAAAGCTGGCAGACTGAGGTGCCTGGCAAACATAGAATAACCAAAAATTTTAAAAATCTGAAGGCTAGCCAAAATGCAACCACTTTTTCTCAATCATTTTTTTATTAAAAACCCAAATTATTCTACACTTTTTCTCTCTCTCTTTCTCTCTCTCTCTCTCTCTCTCTCTCTCTCTCTCTCTCTCTATATATATATATATATATATATATATATATATATATATATAACAAAACAAATTATTTTTTATTTAAAAAATCCAAAATCAGAGAGACTCTCTCTCTCTCTCTCTCTCTCTCTATATATATATATATATATATATATATACTCTCTCTCTCTCTCTCTCTCTCTCTCTCTCTCTCTCTCTCTCTCTGTATATATATATATATACAGAGAGAGAGATACATATACATTTACATATATATTTACATATACATAAACAAATCATTATACACTCTCCCTTCATCTTCTAGAATAGGAATATGTATATTATATATAAATAAATCTTTTATTTAAAACAAAACGAATCATCCTACACTCATCCTTTATCTTGTATACACTTTGTCCGAATTAATCATGCCCTTAACTTTATCAAACATTAATCAAAAGTCATTAATGTTTATATTAGGTTAAATTATTAATTATAAAACAATTCATTACAACACTCATGTATAGTAATTAGACCTTAATTAGTAATTATAGGTCGTCAGATATGATGCTTTTTTTTATGCAAAAATTTAAAACAAAATGAATCATTCTACGCTCTCCCTTTATCTTGTATACACTTTGTTTATATAATACATTTTGTATATATAAAATGACCTTGAGCAAAATAAAAGACCTTGAGCAATGAAGCACTTGGAGGAGGCAAAGGTGATCGAGGAGCTTGAGGAGGCGAAGGCACGACCACGTGGAGGTCAAAGCTGCCAGACTGAGGTGCCTGGCATACATAGAAGAACCAAAATTTTTAAAAATCTGAAGGCTAGCCAAAATGCAACCAATTTTTCTCAATCATTTTTTAATTAAAAAACCCAAATTATTCTACTCTCTCTCTCTCTCTCTCTCTCTCTCTCTCTCTCTCTCTCTCTCTCTCTCTCTCTCTCTATATATATATATATATATATATATATATATATATATATATAAAACAAAATAAATCATTTTTTTAAAGTCCAAAATCATTTTACAAAATACACTTTTAGAACTCTTAGGGAACTAATTTAAAAAGATGGATGAAAATAAGTCTGAGGTGGGGTTCTCCTTAATCCTGTATAGATAGATGACGACCCAACGGTCAAAGGTGCCAATGTTAGGGCCTTGTTATTAACTATATAAAATAAAATAATCCTTTTTCAATCGGTTTTCAACCGGTCAAAGGTGTCATGACATTTCCAATGTTAGGGCCTTGTTATTAAATATATAAAATAAAATAATCCTTTTTCAACCGATCAAAGGTCTTAGAAGCGAGTAATATTTTAAGCAGCGGACGTTTGGAGACCCCTGAGTCTAGTGTGGCGAGATGATGATGTTGTTTCTCGAACCACTGCGACTGATCCAATTGTCATCAATAGTGGAGAAGATGACTTCCCGAGACATTGTCTTCCTCCAGATGGCGGTGGTGGAATATGTCACGCGTCCTAGTCAGAAGGCATGATGGAAAGACAGAAGTGTTGTAACTGGGTAGGGGAGAGTTGGTGGGCCTGGTGCGTTGGATGAAAAAGTCAGCCAGAGAGTGCCTGCTGCTGCTATGAAGGGGTGGCCTGGCTACCTCGGACGTAGACGCCACCCTCTTCTCTTACAATGGACACGGATGGGAAGAGTGCCTACTACTGCTGTGAAGGGGTGGCCTGGCTGCCTCGGACGTAGACGCCACCCTCTCCAATGCCACCGACTTTGCCCTCATGGCCTCCACGTCCAAGAACCGCCAGGCATTGTCTCCTTCGTCCTGTGGGAAGAGTGCCTACTGCTGCGTGCCTACTGCTGCGCTGTGAAGGGGTGACCTGGCTGCCTCGGATGTAGATGCCACCCTCTCCAACGCCACCGACTTCGCCCTCATGGCCTCCACGTCCAAAAACTGCCAGGCATTGTCTCCTTCGTCCTCCGACCATTCGCAAGAGCAACCTGGCCGCCATCAAAACGCTTCTCTCCATCGTCGCCGACCTGCAAATGCATAGCTGTTGCGTGACGAGTGGTGATCAATGCAAGGATGCAACACAAAGATGGAAGCAGGAAAAGGAGAGACTTGACATTCTTATTTAGGGCTCTTGTGTGTAGAGAGTTCCAAGTTGTAGGTGAGTGTGGGAGTGGGCTTGAGAATAATCCCACATGGGAAGTTTTGGGAGTTTTAGGAGTTTTGGTATAAATAGTGGCTCATTTGAGAGCTCACACACACATTGGGCTAAACTCATGCTTGAACTCTCTTGAGACTAGCTTTCCCTCTTGTTCATAGAGATGCAAGCTCTTCTCTCTCCCCATCTACACTATTGTATGAGCAATGCTCTTCTAATTCAATGCAATGAGATGATGTTTTTCTCTCTTCTCATCTCTATTCTCTAGTGTGCATGCTTCTTTGTTGATGCTTGTGGATTCTCTATTAGGCTTTGTGTGGTAGTGGATTCAAGCTTAAGCTTCTCCATAGCTTGTAGCTTATCCATGGGCAAGGCATTGCTTGAGTAGTGAATGAGAATGCATGTTTATTTCAAGTTCCATTAAGCTTCAAGGTTTGTGTGCATGCTAGGGAAGTAAGTGCTTGAGAATGAAGTATGCTTTGAGCTTGTGTATGCATTAGCTTAGCTTTCTTCTTGTATTGGATGCATGAATGAGTGGGATGATGAGTGAATGAGCTATGGCAAGATTGAGCTTGTGTGTGTAAAGTCTATGTCAAGGTAGTGGTGTTCATAGTATTTTCTCCATTCGTGGATAAGCTTCCGTGCACCGGTACGGGTTAAATCCCTAGCTCCGAAAGGGATGCAAATTCCATTGGATTGAGCTACACACGGATCATGCTACTCTTGCTACAAGTGTAGAGAGTCTTCCATCTCTCCATTGGCGCCGCTGCCGGGGAGAAGACTCAAAATCGGTTGAGAAGCTTGCATTACTAGCACTAATTCTTTTTGTTTATTGCAATGCTTTCATTCATGTTTATGCTTTCCATGGTTGCTTTCATTGTTGTGTTCATGTTTTGTTCATAGATTAGAGTTAGAAAAGTTAGTTTTAAAGTGCTTTTTATTTGCTGTTTTGTATTAAGAGAAGCATAGGATTAGTGTAAAGTTAGTGTAGCATAGATTAGTGAAAGAATAGACATTAGTTTAAGAAGATTTTAGTTAGTTTTTGAATTTCTGTGCTTTTTGTTAATTAGTGATTAATTAGTGTAGTTAAGTTAAAGATAGATTAATTAGTTAGTATAGAGAATAGATTAGTGATTAGTGCAAGTAAGTAGCTCATTGTTTAGAACATAGAGTAGCATAGATTAATTAGAGAGCGAGGCGCCTCACCCGCAGCAGAGAAGGTGGCCGCAAGAAGGCGAAGTGGCCGATGGTGGTGAGGTGGCCGAAAGAGAAGGCATCGGAAGCGAAGGAGGCTGCCGCCGCAAGAGCAACACGCAAGGTCTTGCCGACGCTGGAAGCACTTGTGAGATGGACGTCGATAGAACCCAGCGATGGAAGGCAACGGACGGAACGTCGACAGTCAACGGGAAAAAAGCAAGAAGGCGACCAGCCCCAGCGCCTTGGCCTGAGCAAGTGAAACCCCAAGATAAGAAGAAGCCATGCTACCCAAGACATTATCATAGTTCCTGTGTCGGTGACCGTGAGCATTACCATAAAAGTTGAGGCGGGGTGACGGTAGAGGTGCCCAAGAGCCAGCAGAAGTGCATGCTGAAGAATGCGGCGTTCGGATACGAGCTCGAGCCCGTGACCCTTACAGACCACAACATCGTGGTCATCGTGGAGGCAGCGAGGCTGCTGGAAGGTGACTGTAGCGAAGAAGGTGAGAGAAGGCGAGGCGGAGGAGAGCGCTTGGCCGCTGAAAGGCCGCGAGGAGGTGAAGGAGAAGGCGAAGGAGAGGCCGGTGGCGCAGCAGAGAAGGTGTGGAGGTGAAGGCGGCAGCAGATTCGCGACGAGGATAAGAGGATAAGGTTAGTATTTTATTTTTATTTTTTATTTTTTTATTAGTTTTTTTTGTTAATTTTTAATTTTTCAAAATTTGCATACTAATTTTCATGTTTTTTTGCATTTTAATAATAATAATAATAACAATAATAAGAAGTTAAAAATAATAAAAATAAATATAAATAAATTTTTTTGATAAATTATGTGTTTTCTTAGGAGTCCATATTTTCGCATATTCTGTATTTTAAAAAAAATGTAATTTTTTGCATAATTAGTGTAATCTGCATAATTAGTATTTTTAGCATAATTCATATTTTTGTGTAATTATTAAAAAAATAAAATTAAAATTAAAAAAAATAGATAGTTACACACATATTCATGTTAGTTGCATTTAGTGGTTAGGTAGGGTTTAAATATATATATATATATATACATATATATATATATATATATACATATATACATATATATACATATATACATATATATACATATATACATATATACATATATATACATATATACATATATATACATATATACATATATATACATATATATATATATATAATAAAAAAATTCAAAACTGGACACTGCAACGTGCTAAAAATAGCGTATGCATCTACGCTCGGGAACAATACTAGGGGGACGTAACACTAGTGCACCATCTAGGGTAACCACTCAAGGGAGTGGCACTCAATCGGTTGTTGGCAACTTGGAGAGCATTCTCGAGACATCTTCGGAGTCTCAAACAGAGAGCCTCTCAAGAACCGAGAGTGATATTTCAATGGATGTAAACGAGTCATTTGGCATGAATAGACCATCCACACCATTGGTATGGCAGATTCTGCTAATCCATTTGAAATCCCAGATGGGGAGTTGATTGACAACATGAGACTCCATTTCTTGTATACAAACGCGCATGGCGGTGAGATCTACAAAGATCCAATGAGCCGGTTTGTTGTTAAAATTACAGACATTCATTCTGCATTTGAACCAACACCATGGGTAAACTACCAAGACGATATGTACATGGGTAGAAATGGAGTACGCTACGAGGTCACCAAAAATCCTGAACAAGTGGATGCTTTGGGTGTACTTCAACCTAGCGCACAAGCAAAGCAGAAAAAGGAGCTTCCATCGGACCCAAATGTGCCAGGAACATCGCGCAGACCTGATACGCCCATTTCTTTACTTGAAGAATTGTTTTCTGACAGGAATTGGGAGGATAGAGAAAGAACGGGAAAAGAAAAAGAGACCAAGAAAAACCCATGGGACATAGTAAAAGAAATTCCAGTAGTTAAAATCTATCAAGACGACCCAATTAAAGAGGTGTATAGGGATGTGGTAGAAACCTACTATGCAACCACTAAGCACCCGAGCTTAGAGCTTCCAGTCAGGCATACAATAACTGTAGAGCATCTAGAAGGTTTCGCTAAGCATGTTCATGATAGATGGGGGAACGACTTTAGAACCCTTGAATGGCCAGAGGTTAGGGAAATGACATGGAAAGGAAGGCCCCTTTTCACTGAGGTGTCTACCTTAGACACGACATGTCCAGATGAATCTGCCTTTCAAGGAGAAACACTAGCACCACCATGGGCTAGAACCTCAAGTGTGGCTCGACCAGCACCTTCCATGCGAACAACTGTTAAAGGACCAGTCTTTCCAACGATTGATCCTACGAGAAGACCCGGGGCTATTAGAGAATCTAGGGGAGAAGAAAGACCACGAGCAAGTGGATATGTACCTCCAAGAGAACCCCATAGACCAAGTGAACTGACATTTGAAGAGCCTAGATTTAGAGGTCGAGACTCATATAGGAGACATGACGATGAATATTCTAGAAAAGTGAGACCATCTGCGCTGCAAAAGCTTGTTAAGAAGTATGACGGATCCGGTGACCCATATGACCATATAGCAGCTTTTAAGCAAGTTATACATGCGGAGCAAGTCACGGATACACATACGCAAATCGAGGGATTTGGCTTGACGCTAGAGAGTGTGTCTTTATCATGGTTTCAGACTTTAGAGCCTGATCTTTCAATGGGCTGGAAAAGAGCTTTATAGCTGCATTTTCAAAAATGGGAATTAAGCACAATGCGGTAGCTCAAATTTACGCTTTTAAGCAAAAAGATCAAGAATCTGTGCGAGATTGTGTAAATAGGCTAAAGCAATAAATCAATCGATGCCCTGACGATGAGAAGCCAAGCCAAGGGAGATTAATTTCTATCTTCTTGGAAGGCTTACGAAACAAGACGCTTCACGCTCACTTGTACGCAAAGAAGCATGTCATCTTCAATGAGTGTTACATGGATGCCATGGATTACGATGACAACTTTGACATGACTGGCATGGGAAACCAAGATAGTCATCCGGATGATAAACGTAGCTCTGGGAAGGGCTCTAACTCTAGTGTGCCATTAGTTAATCCAGATCAGATTGCCGAGATAGAATTGAAAAAGATGGGGCAATACTACATACCTTCCTACCGACCCCAACCATCATACATGCATACTGTACCTCCAGGCCTGGAGGATGTGGAGGTAGCCATAAAACCGAGCAGTGCCCAACCTTCTCACCATTGGTTGGCAATCAACCAACAAAGAAGAGGTGCCAGCTTTGTAAATGGAACTACACACATGTGACTTCGGACTGCAATCACATTGCAAGGATACAAAGGGAACAAGCAGCCAACTCTGCACCTAGACAGCAAGTTGTGAACCATGAGAGAACCTTAGTTGCTCAAGAGCAAGCACGGCCGGTGCTAGGAGCTCAACCTCCTCCACTTGGCACAGCTTCCTTTAGATATGTGGAATATGAGAATCCTGAATTAGGTATGGAGATGGTGAGCTCTCAACCATACTACATCGAAATGGAGCATCCTCTTGTCGAACCCTACTTTGAGAACCCCACCAGACCAAGCCTAGCTCATGACTTTAATGGAGACCCAAGCTCTTTGATGCTTATAGGATCTCAGCCAACCAAGACTCAAGGTTATCCAAGACCATATCCTATAAAGAGACTATACCCCACGCAACAAACAGGACCATGCTACGAATGTGGTGGGCCACATTGGGCGAGAGAATGTCCAAACAAGAAACAACCCCTCTTAGCTACCATAGGCACAACATCTACGTTTCCACCTATAGAGAGGTATTGCTAAGGGTGTAGCATTGACCATCTACCAAAGGATTGCTGGTTGAAGCCTGCGGATCCGGCAGCACAAACAGCTAAAGCGCCCCTCAACTATGTTGAAGTGATTCCATCACCCACGACATCTGAGGAGGAGAATGAACTAGTGTCGCTAAGAGTAGTGACTAGAGCCCAAGTGCAAAAGAATGTCAAAGAGGTTGTTGAGAAACCCTCTGAGATTAAGGTTCTATCCAAAGATGGAAAAGAGAGAAAGAAATCGACTCGACGTAAACCATGTAGCAAGGGGAGTAAGAAGTCGAAGGAGCACAAGAGCTCTGATGGAGGAAACTCTATCCCAAAAGAGCTAGAAGGAATGTTGAAAACGAAACAAATCGGAGAGAAAACTCAAACTGAGCAAAAGGGAAAAGCATCCGAGTCTGAGGAAAGCTCAAGAGGATTAGTCCTTGTGGACAAGGTGTATAAGCCTTTAGATGCAGCGCTTCAAGCGTATAATAGTAGGATCACAGCTCTGACCGAGCTGCCTAAGAAGCTGCAAGAATATCCCAACCCTCGTGAAGAGACAATCAACTTGGCTATCCATAAGCAATTGTTGATTAGGGATACTCAGACTCTAATAGACGGCCCACCACCTATGTATGCAAGAGAACCTGCTTTTCTGAAGCCTAACTTAAAGACGATACCAGAAGCCATGCCAAGCATGGAAAAGGGAAGTGAAGTTGTATCTCTACATTTCCCAGAAATGCCCGAAGGAGACGATTTACCTCATACCAATGCAGACGAGTCAAAACCATTGACTACCGCGGATTTTGGAGATGAAATTCCTAAAATAGAGGAAGCAGTATAGCAAGGGAGATGTGGGAAGCGGTGCAAAAACAAGTTGAGGATCTAGCATCTTCTGACAAGTCACCACCGTTTTCTATAGTAGAATTCTCGAATCAAAGGGTTCAAGAATTTGATGCTTTATCTCTACCAGATGATGCTCAGACTGTTGTCTCAGCTGGGAGCAACAAGCTCACATGCAAGACACTGCCCTCATATTTAGGACTGTACAAAGCACATAGCCAAGTCATGCGAGTACCATCAATGACACGACAACCTCATCAGGAACGAGACATAGGGAGTTTGCAGGCTTTAATGTCGGCACCAGTTACGTGCACCATTCCACTCGCAGAGTTCTTAAAGCTTAGGCCAAGATTGTGGGGAGAAGTGGCTACACAATTAACTGAGCAAGGTTTGTGGAATCAGAACTTCCAGGTTAAGGAGTTGTTGAAGGCAAAGGCTTCTGGGCTAATGCTTAAGCAAACAATTCCGGTTCCTATGAACAAAGTTGGCAAGCATTGTGAAGACGACGAAGGAAATACTACGCTTCCAGTGGAGATCAACAAGATTGAATCTATAGCTATTCTAGATAGCGGAGCAAGGGTGAGTATAGCAACAAAAATTGTATGGGAAATGTGGGGAAAACCTGCACAATTAGAAGTACAAGGATGAGTTTGCAATTGGCAGACGGAAATCTAGAGAGTCCCATAGGAT
This sequence comes from Cibotium barometz, assembly GCF_041138505.1. Classification (NCBI taxonomy): domain Eukaryota; kingdom Viridiplantae; phylum Streptophyta; class Polypodiopsida; order Cyatheales; family Cibotiaceae; genus Cibotium; species Cibotium barometz. The sequence goes on from NC_141062.1 coordinate 57,156,822, forward strand.
TGCTTGAGAACGTTATAGTCAAGTCATGTGGCATTGAGTACGGACATACCTTTGCTATTGTAGACTTTGGCAAGAACACAAATTACGAAGTGATCCTAAGAAGGCCATTCATGCGCCAATTCAAAATGATTCAAGACTGGGGTTACAATTACTTGTACCTCAGACATGAGAATGTAACCACGAGGGTGAATCTGAAAAACCATGCTTATCGAGATGTGACGCACTCTCCTGTGGATGAGTTTGATTCCGCTTCTTCAAAAGCATCGGGAGCAACTATGTCTGAAGGAAGAGCTGATCTATGGATCTGTGGAGCATCTTGTCGAGACTTGCAACCTGGAAATGTTACCATAGACAGAAGTGTGACGGATGAGGCATATATCCCTATACCTTTTCCTGAGAACTTGATAGATCCCTTAGAATGGAACCATGTTTTAGCTACCATAGACACTTGTGCATTGCCAAGGTAAACACAGTTCTGTGATCCAGATGGGTATGACATTATTCCCATAAGAATGCTAAGACCAATCTATGCAGAGGAACCTCAAGAAGCCCCTAGGTATGAAGCAAACAAATCATTATTGCTAGGAGATATGGTATCTGTAGAGGAAGTATCCCCTCTTGAGTACAGCTCAGCTGACGAAGGAGAGGAGGATACATGCTTAGAATCCTCTGATGGGAAGGATTCTGATGACGATGCCATAGTCCTTGAATCAGAGTTAGAGAAGATAAGATTGTTGTTAAAGGGCAGAGAGGTCTTGCTGAGTATTCCTAGTGACAAACCGAAACGTAAGTTTTGCAAGAGTCACCGGAAGTTTCGCAAACAGGAAGTCAAGGAAAAGAGACAACAACAACAAAAAGAAAGAGAAGATGTGGATAAAGAAGACTTTATTCCACCTCCAACCTTTGTAGGTAAGAACGAGTACTTGTACTACTTGGGAGCTGATGATTGCATCAAAGACGAGATGAAATGGAGATACGGCTTTCAATTAGTGCAAAAGCTAAACGAGAAGGAGAGTGACAACCCAAAGAAGAAGAGGAAACGGAAACCGAAGCTAAAATCTAAGGCTTCAGAGCATTCAGTCAAGACTGAACAAAGCACCATGACGAGAGTGGAGCGTAAAGCTCTAGTGCAAGAAAGGAAGAGAATGCTAAACGTAGCATGGTCTTCCATGAGTGATGACTCAAAGGAAGAAGAGGATACCACAAATATCCCCTAGAAATTCACCATACAAGATCAAAAAATAGTCTTGTAACAACCTATTCGACAGAAACCTGAGGAACCAAGAGTTTCCTATGATGGCCCTGAGGACACCAAGAAAATAGACCTGGCAGAACCAAGCAAAGAGCCACGTAACGTGTGGATTGCCATAGACTTAACCCAAGCGGAGGAAGAATTGCTAATCTCTACTCTGAGAGAGTATCGAGATATATTTGCTTGGAGTTACAAAGACCTTAAGGGGGTAGATCCAAAGATCCAAAGACCTTAAGGGGGTAGATCCAAAGATCTACCAACATACAATTCCCATGCGAGAGGATGCCAAGCCGTCCAAGCAGCGTCCTTACACGTATAACGATAATTTTGCCAAAAAGATCAAAGAAGAGATTGACAAGCTGTTAGCCGGCTGAATTTATTTATGAGATTGAACATACAGAATGGGTTTCACCGATTGTGGTAGTACCTAAGAAGAATGGAAAACTACGAGTATGTGTCAATCTAAAGAAAGTAAATGCTGCTACTGTCCGGGACCACTATCCGCTTCCACTCACTGATCATGTATTGGAGAGGGTAGCTGGTAAGAAGGCATACAGTTTTCTTGATGGATTTTCGGGCTACAACCATGTATCTATTGATCCCAAGGATCAACACAAAATCGCATTTGCTACAGAATGGGGAGTGTTTGCATATAGAGTCATGCCTTTTGGTTTGACTAACGCTCCAGCCACCTTTCAGAGGTTGATGAGCCATGCGTTCAAAGAATACCTGCGATTATTTCTTGAAATATTCATGGATGACTTGTGTGTGCATCCCATAAACAGAGAACACATAGAGCATCTCAAAAAAATCTTTGAGAAATGCAGAGTGTATCGCATATGCCTTAACCTTGATAAATGCAAGTTTATGGTTAGGCAAGGGAAGATTCTAGGCCACATTGTGTCTAGGAATGGTATATCCAACGGATGCGGAAAAGATAGCTGTTATTGTTAAGCTACCTAGACCTTACAATGCAAAAGGGGTACAAGTTTTCATGGGTCATTGCGGCTACTATCGTAGATTTATCTACATGTACGCTGAAATAGCACGGCCATTGTACGCACTCCTTGTTGTATTTGAATGGACAGAGGATTGTAAAGAAGCCTTTGAAAAGCTGAAGAAAGCATTAGTGAGACGGCACCTATTCTCAGGTCGCCGGATTGGGATAATTTATTCCACGTACATATAGATGCTTCAGCTTTTGCAATTGGCTGTATTTTAGCTCAACCAGGTGAGAACAAAATGGACTTTCCAGTCTCATATGCTACCCGCCAGTTGAATAGTGCTGAAAAGAATTACACCACCACGGAAAGAGAAGGCTTAGCTATGATCTATGCTGTGTAAAGAAGTTTCGGCATTACCTTTTGGCCAACAAATTTTACATTCTTCATAGATCATCAAGCTTTGCTTTACCTTGTGAACAAGCCATGTGCAACCGGAAGGATTGTATGCTAGTTTGTTATTCTACTTGAATTTGAATTTGAAGTAGCGGTAAAGAAGGGAAAAATGCATCAGCGGGCTGATCATCTTTCCAGGATAACTTCAGGAGAAGCACCCATTGGTATAGATGATGATATTCCTGACGCTACTCTATTCTTGGTTGAGACAGCACCAAGATAGGCAGAACCCATCATTCAAGTTTTAACGATAGGATTTGTTAACTCCATTAGTCCCACCAATGAAAAGATAATGACCTTAGAGCATTGTGCTCCTTATAAGCTTCTTTCTGGACGATTGTATAAATTAGGAAAAGATGGAATACTTCGTCTATGCCCTGACCGTGATCAATATGATGAGATTATCTCATATGTCCACGTGAGCTTAGGAGGCAGACATGTCTCTAGAAAGGATACGGTTAAAAGAGTTTTGTGGGAAGGATATTGGTGGCCAACACTTCATGCTGATACAGAAGAGTACGTACGGAATTGTAAAATTTGTCAACAAAGGAAACCCATTTCTCATGTGACTCTATTTTATATTTTAACAACACCCAATTGGAGTTCATACATTGTGAAGTATTTGACGCAGGGTCATACGGACGATAAGATGCCTAGGCATAGAAAGAGAGCCATAGAGGTAGAAGCAGCGAGTTTTCAGATTATCGAAGGCCAGCTGTGGGGCAAAGATGGAAACCTACGGACTTGTGTTTGTGAGGGTGACTACCTTAGCGTATTGACTCATGCACATTCAGGAGTTTGGGGTGGACATTTCTGTGGAGAAATAACTGCCAAACTTATACTATGATCAGGACTATGGTGGCCTATGCTTTTTCATGATGCAACGGAGTATGTCAAACGATGTGATCAATGTCAAAGAGCCAAACCTCCTACCAAGTATGAGGACATGCCATTGAGACCAATTATGGGGGTTAGAGCTTTTGCCAAATGGGGAATTGATTTTGTGGGACCGATTAAACCACCAGCACGCCACACATGCTGAGTATATCATTGTAGCCATAGATTATCTTACAAAGTGGGTAGAAGCAAAAGCCACAGTAAAAAACGATGCTAGGACCACTGCAAAGTTTTTGTACGAACATGTGTTTACACGCTACGGTTTACCTATTGAGATTATGAGTGACCAAGGTGTGCATTTTATCAATGAAGTCATTACCTTTCTTTTGGAAGACTTTATGGTCATCCATAAGAGGTCAGCGCCTTATCATCCGCAAGAAAATGGTCAAGCTGAGAGCACAAACAAGACTCTTTGCACTGCGCTTACAAAGATAATTGAGGGACATAGAACAGATTGGGAACAAAAACTTCACTCAGTTCTATGGGCTTACCGAATTGCTTACAAAACGTCCATAGGCACGACACCTTTCAATCTAGTTTTTGGATTGGACGCTATCCTTCCGATAGAATTAATTGTACCTACACTTCGAGTTGCAAAACAACTTGAGTGGATGGATCATGAATTCTCTACACGGATCGATGAATTGGAGAGGCTAGATGAAGACAGGCTATTGGCATCATTGGTATGTATGCTGAAAATGACGCCAAAAGCGTTGGCATGATACGCATGTAAAGAAAGGTCGCTTCAGGAGAGGTGATCTAGTGTTGCTTTACACATTGAAGAAACAAAAACGCAAGCTGAAAATGCGAGGACTTGGTCCATTTGTAATCAACGAGCTTAGTGCGAGTGGTGCAGTAAGGTTGGAAACCTTAGACGGAGAGCCAATGACTAACTTCATCAATGGTAGCCGCTTGAAGCGCTATGAAGAACCTCTAACAGATGATATGCTGATATGCATACATGCTAGTCAGACACGAAAAAAAGCTCAAGCTTTGTTACAAAGTCAAGCAAAAGAAGAAGCTAAGGCTAGAGTAGCACTAGCACGAGAGCGCCACAAGGCAGCTATCATGGCCATCCACTTGAATGATAATGAAGACTTTGTAGATCCCTTTCATATTGAAGTAAGGATCCCTACTCAAAGAGCAATCTTTGCAGTGTCTGCACTTATAGATTCAGAAGCCGACTGCAATGTTGTGTCTTATGAAGCGTAGACATCATTAGGCCAACCATTGCTCACCAATGCATCATTGAACTTCCAGTGATGCGGTATGGACTGGAACTCCCGACAATACACCTTGTTGGTAAATTCTACTCACCTTACAGGATCAAGTGCTTTGGCACTCCCATCTTTTCAAAAGGTGGAGACCATCACCACTGTGATAGAGACAACCTCAAAAGATCCAATGATTTGGGTGAATAATGACAATGCAATACACAAGGATGGCATGTGCCAACATCTCTCTTATACGCACAAGGCTACGGAAGGGGGGAAGCACTTAGAATTCAAATCTGGTTACCTAAAGCAGCTCGCAAGCCAAGACCCAATGCTGCCAAGGAACATCCAAGGAATACAAAGCTAAAGAGGAGGTTCACCAAAACCAACAGTTTCACTTCCAACAAGACTACTCAACAACGGTGGATCCCAAAGAAGGTTCTGCAAGCACAAGGCTACTACGAGGGTGCTACTACCTTGTGGCTACCAAAAAAGAATGCAGGGACTACTGCAGCAAAACATAATTATGTTCCTGAATCTACTCAAGAACAAAAGCAGTCAACACCACCTCACTTACAGAAACCAAATCAATACTGGAAACCACGCCTTACCAAGCCTGAAAGAGTCCAGGTAGAAACACAAGCTAACGAGTCAATCGGACATCATTAGAAGGTCTCGAACAAGAAGGGATACTCCAAACTGACATGGGAAGAAAAAGGCAAGTGGATACCTTTACTCACTTCTATCTCAGAGGCAACACATCAGAAGGAGGATATTGCAACCGAATCAAGTTTAGAGTCTATTCCTCAAAACACAAGCAATGTCAAAGTTTGTCTTACAAAGCCGACAACTTTCAATTAGGCTCCTACACAAGTAGACTCCCTGACTATCAAGGAAAGAGCGTTCTTCCTACAACTCCAACTATTTGGAATGTCGTCGGTATTCTACTCTTTCCCTAATCAAATTACATTACCAGCCATAAGTCTACAGGCATAGGTGTTAGAGTTGGGCACTTTGAAGACCCAAGAAAATTTTGAAAGCCCAATGGGATGGCAAGAACACAGCTGCCATATGGTTGCCAAAGCTCAGAAGTGTTCAAACATCTCCATTCACATCTCCTCCTATTTGTCCCAATGCAATTCTTATACCTATCGCTAAAATCTCACCTCCGACTAAACTTCAATCTCTTTGCATGTACTCTGAAATGGGTATCAAAAAGAGTCCAACAAAAAGGAACCTGTGCCATACGTCAACACCCCAAAATCAATTTGCATAATGTTACATCCAAGAGCAAACTCATTCTTGAAAGAGCTATCATGCTACAAAAGCTACTTTTTGGCAATTCATCTATCAAATCTATTAGCTCTATTTCCGTCATGCCTGTACATACTAGGATTCTTCGTTCAGCTTGCATTAAAATCTGAACACTCCCTTATGTGTTGTGTAGAATAACCAAATGGAGACTTGGCTGGACACATGCAGTCCATCTTTGGACCTAGATAGCACTCACCCTGACCATCAAGGGGGCTACAGCATTGCACCTTTTCAGACGCACTCCCGATATTTTTATGCCCCAGTGGGTGAGGATTGCTGTGGAAGACAATTTGTGGAGTTATACTACCAGCAACATCATCTGTTTCCACACTGCCGCCGTTGACTGTGCTCGTATGGTATTGGGAAATGCTTCCCATATATGTTGGCAGTGTTGCACATACTTCCGTCGCTATGGCACTGGTATGATGCAGCAGATCATGGGGGTCACACCTCAACGACATAATCTCTGAGCAATTATGATGCCGCAACGTGGACCCAACCAACAAAGACTCCCGGAAGAGGAAGGAGCTCAAACATGGCGCGAAGACACCCTTCGTTTGCTAAACCCTCCCATTTTGCAAGTTCTTCTTCCCCATGAATCTACATGTCAGTTTTGGCTCAATATGAGTGAGTCTTTAGAATGGTTTCAAAACCTCAGGTGCCTCTTTAGCCTTCCTACTGTGCCCATACCATATGTTAGTGAAGATGCACTTCTTCCCTTGCCATCTTCTCCATGGGTAGGATTACGTTCTGGGTTATCTTTACATCCTGAAGCTATTGATGTCCACCCACCTGAGAATGCAGACATACATCCACACCCAGTGCAAGACTAGCACTTGTACTCTCTTAATAAGAACTAGAAGCCAGGGCACTTTTTCCCATTGGGTTTTTCCCCTCAGCCAAATCCGGTGTTTAGCACCAATGTTTCTTATTTTTTGTCTTTTTAATTTTCTTTCTCTTTAGTTTGTTTTGTCGGAATAAAACAGATACAAGCACCAAACTACATCTTCCGCTTTAGCACCGCAACTGACAGTCATACAATCAAGTGCAAACAATTCTTCACCAACCAGCACTTTAACAGAAATAGGTGAACTCATGCCAATCTCTAATGTTTTTTGTATTTTTCTTGTTGCTTGTTTGTTTATAAATTTCACTTTACTAAGCATGGCAATATGCATCTCCTTTGGTCTAGAGTAGGGATAGCATTCTAGTGGCTTTAGACTTGATAGTGTAAGTTTGACCGTAATTGTTTTTACCCGTTTAGCAATACAAAGTAATTAGTGTTTTGTGCCAAAGGTAGAGTTCCAGACCTAGGACAAAGAGACTAAATTAATCATAGGACCGTCAGTGGATATCTTGCCCTTACTAGGACATTGCTTAGGGACAATCTAATAAACATTGCTTAGGGACAATCTAATAAACATTCCATAACAAAAATTGGCATGACAAAAAGTCCGTCGATTAACTGTTGTCCCTCGATTAACTGTTGTCTTTTGACTTCTAGGAAAAGAACAATACATTTGGCATAAAACATTCTTTACTTTAGTTAGCTGCAGGTAGTAATTATTAAGGCTTGAACTAACCTATTCAATCTCTACACTGCTTCAATGTTTCCTTCCTCTAGCTAATTGAACATTTATTGCCATGTCTTATTCAGTAAAATTGCTTGTTTTGTTATTGTCTGTCAGTACTTTTGCTTTCAAAAAAAAAAAAGAACACACAAACCACCTATCATTTTGCTTGCAGGTACACACTGGAGATTCTACTCTTCCTTGGCATCCACGCGCTCGAGGACGTGCGCAAAATAGGAAGGGGGGAATGTTGCGTGACGAGTGGTGATCAATGCAAGGATGCAACACAAAGATGGAAGTAGGAAAAGGAGTGACTTGACATTCTTATTTAGGGCTCTTGTAGAGAGTTCCAAGTTGTAGGTGAGTGTGAGAGTGGGCTTGAGAATAATCCCACATGGGAAGTTTTGGGAGTTTTAGGAGTTTTGGTATAAATAGTGGCTCATTTGAGAGCTCACACACACACATTGGGCTAAACTCATGCTTAAGCTCTCTTGAGACTAGCTTTCCCTCTTGTTCATAGAGGTGCAAGCTCTTCTCTCTCCCCATCTACACTATTGTATGAGCAATGCTCTTCTAATTCAATGCAATGAGATGATGTTTTTCTCTCTTCTCATCTCTATTCTTTAGTGTGCATGCTTCTTTGTTGATTCTTGTGGATTCTCTATTAGGCTTTGTGTGGTAGTGGATTCAAGCTTAAGCTTCTCCATAGCTTGTAGCTTATCCATGGGCAAGGCATTGCTTGAGTAGTGAATGAGAATGCATGTTCAGATCCTACGGCTTCAACGGCCTTGGACGTGGACGCCACCCTCTTGTCGCATCTACTACTGCTGCTGTGGTTGCAGAGTGCCTACTGCTGCTGTCTGCCTCGGACGTAGACGCCACCCTTGGGAACCTTCGAACGTATGCCTCGGACGTAGACGCCACCCTCCAAGTGAGTCAATCTAACCTACTGCTGTTGTGGTTGCAGAGTGCCTACTGCTGCTGTCTGCCTCGGACATAGACGCCACCCTTGGGAACCTTCGAACGTATGCCTCGAACGTAGACGCCACCCTCCAAGTGAGTCAATCTAACCTACTGCTGATGTGGTTGCAGAGTGCCTACTGCTGCTGTCTGCCTCAGACGTAGATGCCACCCTTGGGAACCTTCGAACATATGCCTCGGACGTAGACGCCACCCTCCAAGTGAGTCAATCTAACCTACTGCTGCTATGGCTACTGCTGCTGTTTGCCTCGGATGTAGACGCCACCCTTGGGAACCTTCCAACGTATGCCTCGGACGTAGACGCCACCCTCTTCGCTTACAATGGACACATATGGGAATGTTCGAACGTAGCCTCTACTCAGTGGAGAAACGTACCTGCACTGTGTGGAGCTCGAGGCGACTCAGAGGCGTGCAACAGCAGTGACGACTGAAACTGATTGAACCCGGACGGACGCGCTGGAGGAGTGAGTATTTTGAACATGAACGTCACGCTTACAAGGAAGAGGGGGTATTTTGAAATAGGCCCCCCTCCTTTGCCCACGTGGAGGGAGGGCCAGTCTCCCTTAATCCTCTATAGATGTATATAACATAGTGTAAGAACATTCATTTATACCCTGTAGGAATACAGGTGCAATCATGTGTGAACGCTTTGTCAAGGCGGGTTACTACCTAGTATTTTTTCATTTCATATACACTTCCGTTTTTCCACGAGCTTCTCATGGCCAAAATAAATATCTCGTTTCCCGCAGGCGGTGCGGCAGAGCTCCTCACACCCATCAAGGAGTCTCCCTCGTTTTCCGCCACCAGCAACAATGATATGCATAATAATAATAATCGCGGTTTACCCTCTCTCGCCCACCATTATCGCAAACGCCGCAGCCTGAGGGTAGCTGCGGGAATCCAAATAGATCGCCGCAGATATTTTGAAGATTTGCTTAAAAGACAGCTGGTTAGTGTGTGCATTTTTAATTATTTTTAAAATTTTCAATGCAAATATACGTATCACATACATACAAATACATACGTGCGCCCCCCTCTGGATTTCGAATTCTTTGTCACTGGTTCGTTTCTACATTTTTAGAATTGTAAAAGCTGTTTTTTTTTTTTGTGAGCACATGCTAGGTCAACTCTGCATGGTTTAGTACGTAAGGTTTTTTGTATGGTATAGTATATAGAAACTTTTTAGTTGTATGTATGCCTTCTTATTAGTGCTGCTTTAAGAACATAACTAGCTATGCCAGCATGGCAGGAGGCTGAGGCACGAGAAGTGGAGGCAAATTTGACATGTCCTTTGGAATGTGTGCGGGAAGTTTACAACTGTGGCGAATTCGAGAAGGTTCTACACGAGGCAGAAGAAGCCAATGAACTGGTATTTCTGCCAAGTCAGACTAACCTCTTTCTTTCACCATAGAAAATGCTGTAGAAAAATCTAAATCTTAATATGATAACCCTCTTATTTGGTGGCTTATAGCAAACTGTTCCTGAAGACAAGATTGATAAACCCCAGGATCAGTTTGTCGGAGCTTGGTGTCACACTCATCATCCCCATTCATTCAATGCGTTTGTTATGCTAGAATACTAGTTAGGGTTAGGGTTTAGCAGGAGAACTTGCAGATTTTATGTATAAAGGTACAAAAGAGGCTACAAGTGAAAGGTAGGGGGCCCAGAATGGGCAAAGGGAAGCTAACTACCGAAGTGCAAATGCAAACAATGCAAAAATGCACAAATTTCGGCAACTAATGCTAGTGGGCCTATTTTTCGATATCTATAAATGGAACTCCTCTCTCCCCTTTCCTCACATCTTCTTGAAGTTCTTCAGGGCTGCCATACAAGGGGGAGCAATCTTGATGAGTAAGTAGTGAAGCTTCCCAAGAGCAGAAAATTCAATCCTCTAGAAGTAGCTTGAACAGCCAGATCAGTCCAGGACGTCCTGCCCATTGGATAGGCAGGGGTTAGATGGGAGAGATCCTTCACCCACTAGGAATGGGTGGGTGAGATCTCCCCTTTTCAGAGGTAGAGGTAAGGAAGGACCAAAAAGAACCCTTTTTCATAAGTGCACCCTGACACTAGTTCACTTAAACTCTTGTTAATTGCTTAACGTGAGTTCGCATATTATGTATATATATACGTGTGTGTGTGTGTGTGTGAGAGAGAGAGAGAGAGAGAGAGAGAGAGAGCGCATATGTATGTATATGTACATGTACATGTACATGAAAGTCGTAGGCTGTGTTTGGAGGGGAGTCATTGTTAATTGCCGACCTCCATGGTAGAATTATTCAAGTAGACTTGAGAGACGGTAGCTTACCCTGTGGGGAATGCTCGTGGTTCGAGTCCACTTATCTCAGGCATGTGATCCTAGGCAATGGTAGAAAAACCTTGTTATTCCCATAGAATGAGCCGGTACATTAGGTGGGTTCAGAGGTGCTAATGGTGAGTCTTGAGCTAAGTTGAAGCTGAAGGTGTGCAAGGTGGGACCTCCCGTTCTAACAGATCATATGCATGCATGCCTACATGCGTGCGAGGGTACGTACATACACACACACACACACACACACACCCCATATATATGTATATATGCATCCATACATGTGTATGTATGTATCACACACACACACACACACACACACACGTGTGTGCATGCACATGCGTACGTGCATATGTATGCTTGTATGGCATGTGCGCGTATGTATGTATATACATACACATACATATATGTGGTGTGTGTGTGTGTGTGTGCACTTGTGTGTAGCCCACAAAGAAAAAAGGGGGGAAGGTGTCACATGCACACTGCACTAGAGCTATGTGACAGTGGCTCTACATTAGTGCAACATGTACACAACAAGATTATCTTTTTAAGGAATATTTGTCGTACGCTGTGACCCCATTGTGAGCCCTCCGTCCAGGGACAGTCAAGCACGAGTTATGTAGGAGAGACTCCGAGCCATAGAGGTCAGTCTGGAGTCGGTTCTCTTATCCCACTTGGAGAACCCCATTAGATAAGTGCATGTAGTAGTCAGCCATAGCATAGGTCTGTAGGTAGAAGCATCATTAGCATGTAGGCATACGTGGGCATGAGTACAAGTGTGTACTTGCAGCCTTCCATTATGCCATGGGCAGCCTATGCCTCATGGGCACTCTTGGGCAGCCCATACGAGCTCAACCGAACTTTAGTAAGTATGATGGTGTGATCATGATGTAGTAATGCCTACAAAACTTCTGTCTCCATAGTAGCCACCGCCACAGTTGCATCTACATTTCCCGCATCGGCCACGAACGCCATTCAACTCTAACCCGCCTTAAATGCAGTACCCACGGTGGTATTTGACGATAAGCAGAAGGGTGAGGATGAGGAGCAAAAGAAAGCCCTCTTTCGTACTTGTGGCACATCAAAGGGACAACAATTCATTGTTCTCTTTGATACGGGTTGCTCTGAGGATGCCATTTCTCGTGAGTTGGCTAAGAAGATGAGTTGTACGCTTGTACTCCATCATTTGGACATAGATGGGTTCACACCCGGTCTTTGCCCTCATATATCTCATATGGCTCAACCATTCTCATTAATGGTTTTAAAGGCCACATTTCAGAGGGACTTTGTTGTCTCACCTCTCTTGGAGTGATATAATTCTTGGCATTCAATGGTTTAGGGATTATGCACCCATTCCTGATTGGAGGCAGGACTCTTTCATTATTGTTGATAGTGTTCCTGAGTTTGTCCTCATTTGTGGGGATAGGAGCATTCAAGGTATTGCGCTCATCTCAGACATCCAGACCCAACGAGCTATCAGAAAAGGAGTTGAGTGTGCATTGATCTATGTTCGTAGCCAATAGTCTGCTGGTCAATCAGCAAACCCCATTGAAGCAAAATCTAGATGGTCTCCTAGCAGAGTTTCAAGACATCACTGCAGCTTCCATCCAGTCGTGAACAAAAAATCCCCCCCATTTGATTTGAGGTCTTGGGAAAATACGAGAAAAAGAGAGTTACGGGAGTGTGCACACAAGGCACCGGGATATGACGAGATTGAAGATGCGATCGTTGAAGTATACCAAAAACAGGGTGTATACTTGAATGAGTAAATATAAGACTCCGGGAGTAGTGCACAAGAACAAGAGTGCCTATGGATGCTTCCACTTAGAACACCTCCCCTAATGAACAAGAATCCCCAAATATACAACACAAAGGCTTTGTATTTGACAAAAAAGAAGGCACGAAAAGAAATCCCCAAACCATTGTGAGGAAGATGCTATTGATTGCTATCTTCCCTCTTTCCCTCAAATAGAGCAAGCTGAACTTGGAAGTGGAGGATGGAATTGGAGATGTGGGCGGACAACGAGCTGAGATGTGGGTGAAATTGGAGATGTGGGCGGACAACGAGCTGAGGCCCTTGTAGGTCTGAGCGCAGCACCAACTGAGCAATTGGCTGAGGAGGCAGAAGTGGGCACTGATGGTGGTAGGTCTGAGCAGAGGAAGGAGCTGGGCAAGAGGTGCGTGTAGGTGGACTAGTAGCGGCGCAGGTAGAAACGCCACCTGGATGGTGGTCGCAAGCTAACCACCGGTGGTCGCGAGCTAACCACCGGCGGTGGTGGTTGGCTACGCGCTAGTGCCGCCCAGATTTTGGCAGCGACTAGCTCTGGATCAGCGGCGGCGACGGGCGGCAACTGGCTCTAGATCAGCGGGCGACGGGCGACAGCGCGCAGCAGCAGCTGGCTCGGGGCAGCGCGTGGCTCTGAGACGGCGGCGGGATCTGGGCGCAAAGCTCCACGCACTGTACATCAAGAGATCTGATACCAATTGATGTGGCTAATGTCAATAGTGCAGCCACACAATAGTGAGGAGAAGATGGAGAGATGTTAATCAACAAGATAATCAGCACAATACTAACGGGATTGTGGGAGTACAAGATGTAGTGGAAAGCATACATTCATTAAACAAGGAAGAATATTAAAATGTTTCATGCAAAACCTTTTTCCAAAGGTTATAAAACCTTAATACATGTTTAATACTATGGACACCCATACTAGAAAATGTCCAGTCCTCTTTTAAATGTGAGTGAACACATTAGCTTATAAATATTAAAGTTAACCATAGCTTATGAATTTTACATTTTAAAAAGGGCCAAAATGGTAATACTTACCACCTGTTCACACGCCACACCGATGTGTCAACAAACAACACTCCCACGGTACACTAGGGTGTCCCCGTCCAATGTATTAGCACGGAAAAACAGTGAAACACACGCAAACAAATCATGAGAAAACAAGTTTATGCATGTAGTCATAAATGCATGTGGACATGTAATGGACGAAATCTCCCTTTCATGAAACTTGTTGAAAAAGCTCATGTTAGGCACAAAAACTGGCGTGATAGAAATATGAATATATGTCCTGGTCTTCCTATGGAGTGACAATCCCATAGGTAAGACGCCATCCTGGCCATACGCGGGTGGCACCAACAAGCTCCCGTCCATACAGCATGAAGCAGGTCACACACGGGTGGCACAAAACTGGTTCCCGTCCATGTGACGCTATATTAGTCACACGGGTGGCACGAATCTGGCTCCCATCCATGTGACACCAAAAGACTGGCCCTTGCACATGGGACACTGGCCTGGCTCCATGTGAACACGGCACAAATCTGGCCACTCTATGGAGTGACAATCCCATAGAAGTGGCTCCATAAATAGAGATGGACCAAATGGTGACATCCCCCTGGGCTTCTAAACAGTTGTCCTCAACTGAAAAGCCTCAAGATAAGCCTGCAAAAGCTGAGGGTAGTCAGCAAAATAATCCTCGTCTACCCACTTTGTATCAATTGGCAAATAATTTGTAAATTTCACAAGGTATCGCCTGGAAAGCTTCCCATGTGGTAGCTTTCTCTCCTTGTGAAATACAATCTGCTTTGGCTAAAGTATCTCCTCAAGCTCATCAATCTCGGGCGGATCTTTTGTGATAGGCTCTTTTGGAGCTGGCCCGCCCCACGTACTTCCGCAAAAGACTCACGTGAAAAGTGAGTGTGCACAGAGCGGAAGCAAAAGAGCACTAGAGTGTGCTGAATAGATAGATAGATAGATAGATAGATAGATAGATAGATAGATATATATATATATATATATATATATATATATATATATAGAGAGAGAGAGAGAGAGAGAGAGAGAGAGAGAGAGAGAGAGAGAGAGAGAGAGAGAGAGAGAGACGAAACAACTATGCTGAATATACTGAAGCAATACAATCCCAAGCACGAGACACAAGCAGTCTCATAAGTGGGAGCAAAAGATAGACTAGGGAAGATACAAGACTGAGGCGCCAGCCCACCTATTTATAGGTGGGGAGTGCTGGCCGACTGGAGACAAGATGGCCGACTGGAGGACTGAACTGGCCGACTGGGAAAAAACCATAAGGGTTGGAAAAAATTCCAGAAAAATTATGTAAAATAGGGGTGGCTAGCCCACAATCAAGGGCCATGCAAAAGGGACCAAAACGACACCAAACATGGGCAGAAACTGGGGATGAATGTGCTAACACCCCCTCTTAGTACCAGATGCTGAACAAACTCCGAGAAGTCGAAGAAGTCGTCCTTTGTCAAAGACAAAAGAATGCAGAACAAACAGGTACCGGGAAAGCTCCACAAGCAATCTCCACAGCAACTTAGCTACAAAAGCAATAGAACAAGCTGCCAGGTACACTGCTCCTCTAGAAGAAAACAACCATGTAGGCTGTGTCGTGTTGCTCCAAATATCGGTGCCAAACTCAAATGTAAACACAGTGCCATAGAAAAATCCCTAGAAGTCTGTAGCTCCAAGAAGATAATACCCTCAAAAGAAAGAGTCCATTTGCTCCAACTCTGTACCAAGAGTAGCCAAATGCTGTACAATAGCACCCTCCTCGAAGGTTGGCATCGCTACATGTAAGAACTCAATTGCGCCCTCTGAAAATTGATGTTGGGACTCCACAAGCCCAACCAAATCCAAATCCCAATCCTTCAAGCCCTGGAAGTACCACTGTGCCCCAGGCACGGGGACACACCTGACCACAATCCAGAATCCTCACACAGAGTAAGGGAAAGAGGAACATTCACAGTAGTGGTAACTGAAGTAGTAGTAGCCTCCTCAATAGCATCACGAGGCATAGAAGCAGGTTCCTCCATAGAAGGCAAAGGAACCAGGCTCCAACAACACATCCTGGTCACTGGTTGACGAAGAAAGAGTCAGAGGCGAAGCAATAGGAGACAAATCCCCCTCAGAAGCTGTGAGCAAAGATAGCCCATTGTCTTTCTCAAAAACATTACCAGAGATAGCATCCTGGCAAGGAGAAGTATGCACAGAAACTGAAGGCAAGGCAACAGGAGAAACAAACTCCTTAGATGCAGTGAGCAAAACTAGCTCACTATCCTTCGCTGCAGGAACATCTCCAAAAGAAGTATCCACAAGATCACTGGCTGCATAGCACCTAGAAGTAGAAACCATCTGCCGATCACTGGCATCACCATACACCATATAGGTCACAAAGCAACTGCCACACATAGAAAGTAGAAGCATCATCAAGAGCATAGATGAAGTGTCGAAGAACTGAATCCTGACAATTCAGGAGGAGAAAGCCATAGATCTGTCCGTGTCAATCTTCCTCCACCGACACATCCTCAGTAGGGGCAAGGTCCGGCAAGCATCGATTCTTGTACGGGAGAAACTCCATCAAATCATACTCCCTGAGAATAGAAGTAACCTGCAACTTCCATGACTGAAAGTTACCACCATCCAACTTGTCTGCCTCATCTAGGAAATAACAAGAAAGTGGTATGGGAGCCAAATCTGAAGCTGTCATCATTGATGCAACCAATAGGACCAAACCTCATAAGATAAAAAAAACTGTACAAATCAGAAAACGTTGATGTAGGTCCCTTCCTCCCACCAAAACGCGGCCCTAAGAGGTTGGACAGCACCCGAAAAATCCTCTTGTAGCAAAAAACGCAGAAGCTTCTGTCGACTGTACCTCCAACCTTGAGGCCACGAGAAGAGGGAAGCAAAAAATGCAGATTTGATATAGAGAGAAAAGGCAGCCACACTGGACGAGGCTTAAGCCGATGATGCCAAGGCTTGCCAAACATCAAATCCATTGAGTGGGGCAATCAAGAAATGCTCATGATCCAGATAACCTTGAATATGAATGCGCAACTTTCCAATAAGAGGCGTGACCTGCACCTCTTTGCCCACAAAGCTGTCTCTGCTTTAATTTGGGGTCCCATGTTCCCAATCTCTATGCCCAAGGCGGCTACCATCTGTGTAGAGATAAAATTATCTGTTGCACAATCATCAAACATGAATAAGGAGGGCTGATCCTTGATTTGTCCCCAAGCTTTGCATACCACTCTGTTTGCCATCATGCTCGATGGTACCCTGTACATCGGGTATGGCATGCACATTTGCCCTTGGAGGCTTGTCTTCATGCTTTTGCTAGCGGGTAGGGCATTGCCTAAACATGTGCTCTTTACTACCACAAGAAAAGCATCTCCCCTCTTTGACAAATTGCTCCCTTTGCTCAGGGGTCAAGCCAAACTTGTTCCTCTTTGATGCAGTGTCTTTGGATGGAGTTCTTTCAGCTTTACCACCCTTTTGGGCTTCCTGGAAGCTCTTTTTAGGTGGCTGTCCACCTTTTTGCAAGTTTGGGATAGGCCTCTCTTTGCCCTTGGAACCTTCTTGATCTTGCTTAATTTTAAGCACCAATGGCTCTGTAGCAAGAGCAGATACTATGAGCCACTGAAGAGTGTGTTTCGGATGCAATTCAATGCCCGATTGATAAGCTGGTTGCAATCCAGAGCTCTTCCTTTCATCCTCATAGAGTTGCATAAAGGGAGTTACCTCAAGCAACACTTTCCAAAACTTATTGACATATTGCTGCACACTTTCATTATCTTTTTGCTCAAGTCTATCCCACTTTTGGGTGAGAGTTTGCTCCACATTAGGAGGCAAGAATTGGGCATAAAATCTGTCCTTAAACTCTTTCCAAGTGCAAATGGGATCTTTGGTGGTCTTTTCAGTGATCCACCAATGGACAGTTGTCTCCTTCAAGAACATGCTTGCATGACGAATTTTGGACTTCTTAGTGAAGTCCTCGTCACTAAAAGCAATGTCAAACTTTGCTACAAAAGCTAGCACCTTAGAGGTATCATACTCTTCATGAAAGGCATCAAATTTCACGGACTTGTCCCCTGCCTTGAACTCCTTGAGCTTCTTGGGATGTGGTACATGTTCTTCTCTTTTTCTCTTCCCCTTATCCAACGGGGTAGCCCTCTCTGCATGGGCTTCATGGACAATCAAAGATGTTTCAAGAGACACGGTGGCATGTGCATTATGAATCTGTGGCCCCGATGCATGTGACCTCCCCAAATGATGCAATGTCTCACCACGAGACAACTCAATGGGCAAAGTCTTTCGGCTTGCATGGTGACCACTCTCTCCATGATATACCTTCTGTGAATCCACAAGGCCATCATGTGGCCCACTAGCTCCAACATGCACATCCTTGTTGCCTCGTGTCCCATGAATGGATGGTGAGAAGTGACTGATACCTCTTTCTTGTATAAAAGATCTCAACTGTTGAGATGTTGGGTCTCCCTGCTTCAAACGAGGTGGATTCTTGAATACTAACTCTCCATCCTCTCCTTCCTTGAGATCACCCTTACGGATGAGATAGGAGAGTGCCAACTCCCTTGGCTTCTTGCCCACTTTACGAGCCATGGACTCAAAGGTCATATCCACCATAGCATTAGATTTCCTTGCTTCAATGACACTTTGTACATGAGGGTCTTCATGCAGAAATTTCAGCTCTTGCTCCTTTGCTTGCAAAAGCTTCTTCATGTGCTCCAATTTAGCCCTCAAGGCATTGGGCATAAGCTCTTTTCCACGGGATGGCTGTCCCATGAATGCACTGTCATAACCTCTCTCAAGAGGCTTGTGCCTACCAAGCAATGCATCAGAATCACGTGAAGCATTTGATTGACCTCTAGAATTTGGCACCTCCAAAGGATTGCCTTGGCTGTCCATTGAGTCAAGTGTCCGTGTATGCTTCCGATCTCAAAACTCCGTCTCCTCTTGAGAAACAGAGACGACTGGGCTCTGATATCAATGTAACCGCTCCCTACTGGAGGCCTACAGATCGGAAGACAAAATACACATTTTTAGAGCACTTTACTAATACCAATGGACATTATTAGCAACATTAATACTGAAAATGACCAATAACACTAGACACCAGCACTGGGGCCGGAAAGGGTTGGTCCCCCTCTTAATACATTTGTATTTCTTGGAGTATTTATATGTACAAGTGTCACGGGCCAATAGGCTAGATTTCTCACATGGAGTGAATACATCTCAAACAATTCTCAAAGTGGAATTTCATAAACTCACGGGTATAAAGAAGGCTTTGTTGCGCATTATGACGATCAACCTATTGCATGCTTATAGTAGGGGAGTATGCTTGCAATGTATTATTTTCAAAATTTATTACAAATTAATGTTTTCCTTGTTATTGATCTTTCTTAGGTGGTGGTTGACTTCTACAGCTCTTCCTGTGGTGCATGCAAGTATTTGTTGCCACAAGTAATCAAGCTGTGTAAAAAGGTTTATATTTCAGTGTTTTTGGATGTGAAGTGCAAAATGAGTTCTTTCAAATCGTCAGTGAAAAAGATGCTTGTAAATGATATCAATTATCGTCAAAGCTGTTTTGTGTAGTTGGCATTTCTTCTTGTGAGTTCTAAATATATAATTAGGTGACCGGGTTCGGACTCCTGGACAGCATGGTGCAATAGCCACTATGATTTTTTCTTGGCCTAAATTTATGAATCTCGTTTTGCATGAATTGTTTTTGTTTGCAAAGCAGGGTTGCGGAGATGAGTGTTCTGTAGATAAAGGCATGGGAGTTGTCTTTGTGAAGCACAACGTGCGAGATGAATACGATGAGCTTACGGTAAGTAAATATTAAGCTACCAGCACCTTTATATTACCTCGTGGTTTATGTTCTTTGTTTTGTGTGTGTGCACATTTTTTACCATCACTTGGCACCCATTTGGCCTGAACTTTTTTGGCATCTTTGTCTTTGTTTTCCCCACCTTCAGGGAGCCCAGTGCACTCATACATTAGCTTTTGTAGATCTTCTTGATTGCAAGCAGAGAATACCATATCATCAACATGCATGAGTATTTGAACATTTGCAGTGCATATTACCCAGTTGAGATTCATCATTTCCAGCTCATCTACATGCTGCCCAAGGCAGTCTTGCTTAACCGCCATATCACTAAAGAAGAATCACGAGACCCTACTTTGTTTTTAGCTTGTATCTTAGTGTCACGACTCACGTGCATGCTCGTGGACATGCTTCTATCCATTGGCCAGCACAAGAGGTCAAGTACGTGGCCGGATTAATGTGTTTGTAAGGGCTATTTTGCCAGATCATTGTAAGAGTCTAGGCCTTAGCCATATTCATTTATTGCTCAATCAGTCATCATTGAGTCATTGAGAACTCAAGCGCATTGCTACCATTGAAAATCTTTATTCAGCATTGTATATACTTCATGTTAGTAATACATGGTAGATTAGGTCATCCCTCTCTATTGTGTGTTGAGCATGAAGAAGAACAGCTTGTTGTGCATGGGTTCAAGTCTCTGATTAGGTGCTAATTGCAATCAATTAATCATAAACATGCTTCCTCAAGCACCCATGTTACATTGGTATTAGTGAAACCAATCCCGTCAAGTGGGAATAGACTCCGTTGGACACCCACACGCGTAAATAGCACAACTTAAATATCACAATATGAATGGACAACTCAATAACAACTGAATACTGAAATGAAATGAAATGATGATCAATGGACACCAGCACTGGGGCCGGAATGGGCCGACCCCCCCCCTCAATATATGATATATTATTGGGAGTATTTAAGTGATACAATGCTCCATGGGTTCAATGAACCAGATGATGTCCATGTACAACTGAGATGAATACAATTACCAAACAAGAGACTTGACGTAGACGTTCGAAGGAGAGTGATCCACTTGAAGAAGTCTAATCTCTACGGTCCTCTGCCTTCACTCGAATCCGTAGAGAGCGCCCCACTGGTGTTCCAGGACCACGCACAAACAGGCGCTCCCATACTAACGCTGCCCGATCTCGGCACCCATGGACCGTGGTTCTCCAGAAGCTTGGACTACCCAGCACCGAACGGGTGTTAGCAGCAGAGAGTATCCCTTGTAAGATTTACACCAAAGACCTTTGCTTGAATCTCAACCCACTTACCTTGTAAAATAATGAATATGGCCTTCAGTAGTACTAGGCACCCATGTATGAAAGGAGAAGTCTTTATTACTGCTGTTGCTGTCAGCTTGAGAGATAGGGGATGGAGAACCAACAGCTACCCAATAGTATGGGAAGTAATATTCGCCTGTTGTGAAGCCTGTTTGCAGAAGACAATTCCAAGCATGCAAACATGAATGCATGTGCAAACAATATCATGGACATATATCCCGCTCATGGAACAAGTACTAAACATTCCTGTCGGGCACAATAATGGCACGATAGAAAGTATAAATCTCGGTCTTCCTATGGAGTGACAGTCCCATAGGTAAGACACAGATCCAGGCACGAGCCTCCCTATGGAGTGACAGTCCCATAGGTAAGACACGGCACAAATACTGGCTCTTCCATGGCGTGACAATCCCATGGATAGAACACAGTCCAGGTCATACACGGGTGGCACCAGTCTGGCTCCCGTCCATGTTATGCAAAAATACTGGCCCCTTCACATGAGACACCGGCCTGGCCTCAAGTGAACGAGACACAAATCTGGAGATGGACCAAATGGTCGGCCAATTGGTGACAATTAGAGTGTGAGGTTTTCATTGCAGAAAGGCTGCAATTTTTTTCTCTCATAAGGGTGTGGAGATCCATCGCAAAGAACCCCATCATTATTGGCGTTTTCACTTAGGTTTCTGTTTTTTTTTTTTGCATCAAGGCTGTGTTTTGCAAATTCTGTACTAGATAGCTCGTGTGCAAGGGAGCACTCAGCCAAAGGGCAAGAAAGAGGGCCAAACGCACCAAGTAGAGGGCGGAGAGAGCAATTGGCAAAGAGCTTATAATTAATAACCTAGAGGCTAAGACTAATAATGACTAAAAGCTTATAAATAAAGCAAGGGCCAATAATAGCGAGGTTATTGCTATATACAAGTGACCTTGGGGGTACTTATGAGTTATTGAGGTGTCCACGCAGTAGATGCGAGGGCTACCAGGGTGTGCAAAACCTCATGGCCATGGAGCTGCAAGGCGGGTTGGTTCGGCCTTAGTCATATGGGATTCTAGGTTGGGGCCATTGGTACTAAGGAGGCTCGTGGCAATTAGACTTGAAGCTCAGGGTTGAGTCGAGAGAGGACTCATGGTTGGGTGGCGAGTCGCTAGCCACAATCTATTGTGGTCATGCGCGATGCGTATGATGTTGGATCTATGAAACCACTTTAGGGTTTTAGTTCTAGGTCAGATGATCCTTGGACATTGTCTATGGAGACCTTATAGGAATGACCCCCACGTGTGGTTTAGATTGCCATGAGTCAGCTTTGCCATGCCACGGTGTCCCATACCACTAGGTCACTTGTCTGCTTGGAGATACTCGTGGTCCTAAGGCCAACACGCTCGATAGATCCTATATTAATTATAGGTCAGTCCAAGGTAACTCTATTATAGTCTATTTTCAGCATCCAATCCTATTATTGGACTTCTGTTGTTTTTAGCCACTAAGAGTATGTTTTTAATTGATCCAAGGCCAATCAAGACCTCCTTGCTAGGCCTTATTCACTTGGGCGTGTCCCATGATTCCCCAAGTCCAACTAATCTCCAATTCTAATTTTGGGTTATGTTGGTAAGGAGAGTGGATTAATGGATTAAGCATTAAGCTCGGATTAACACTCACATACACACAAAGTGTTGATTAGCATTGAGCATAATGAGATTAACAATAAATGAGACGAAGCACAATGACTAACTCATAAAGACAAGAGAGCATAGTTTCCAATGAGGATCACATAGGATTATATTAACCAAAGAGTTTACATCACAAAGTACTCTATACACACAAGAATTAGTGAGATCTACTTGACTTTATAGGCCCCATGAGCTAGGCACCTAGTTCCACTTTCCTCTCCACCTTTCCTAGATCTACTCCACCTCTCCTACACGATAGGGAGGTGCCTTGATTAGTGAAGATCCATTCCACCTAGGGGTGTCATCCAACTTTCGATGTGTCACCATTCTAGGAGAATAATGGCATTTAGATGATTTTTTAAGTGATTGTTTACGGGATTTAAGGATGGTTTTGTGTTATATGCAATCACCAACTTCATTTGGCTTAGGCATTTTTCCACATGTCCACTAAGGTTTATGCACTTAGAATCTCCTCAAGGTTTCACACAAGATGGGAGGGTCCTTTATAAATGGAGGTCCTTATGAGGATATGGCTTTGATCACAAAGGTGTAGCACACAAACTTCACTTCACACGGCTTTTGACCATACACATAGAGTTGATTCACACAAAGATTTGAGTACCACTTCACACACACAAAGGATTAGTGGGAGCCCTTTACCCTCTTTAGGGCATTACAATCAGAGTTTGGTTCTCTTCCAAAACAGTGCCACACGACGTTACAAAGAGTGTTTCAAAGTGGTAATGCTTACATACACTAAAATTGAAAATCTCTTTTCTTTCAAGGAGTGAAAAAGGGGGGAAAACCCTTTGATTTCTGCACCCAATGGGGGCTGCCACCACCTTGGGAAAAGTGTGTTATGTTGCCACCTTCTGTCTGTAGATGTTCGCAGGATGGAGATGCTTTGTGGTCCACCCTTGTGATTTGGACATTGTTCGGTTAGCCTAGACTTATTTTATGAAGGATGTGAACAGGGAATTTTCCAAGGTATGATGGGCTGCCAGCCAATTTGGAACTCTATGTATTGTGATTTCACAGATACATGGTATGGTGTGCACAAGTACAGGCTCATATTTATGAGATATGGACATTTCACTTGGAAGATGACATTAGTGGAGGTCAAGATTTGATGTGCAGTCTTTACAAAGGTTTAACTGGCACGGAAGTGCTTGACCAATGGCCACAAAACATAAGTTTCATGGGAGGCTTATAAGTGTATGTGTACACACTCGTCACTGAAGTTAGGCTGCCAACATTAATAACTTGTAAGTGAATACACACCAGAGGTGGATTTTTTAATGAATTATGGACAAAACACAAGATTGGGCGCTTGGAAGCCACAAATAGCTCCACAAGTTGCTAAAAAGGGCTGGGGGAGTTATTTTGAGCTAGTTGACTTGCAACAGAAGGCAAGGGAGGTTATTTTCAGCTGCTGGGCCGACTTGCATATTGGCTTGGGAGTGTGCTTTTGAAGCTCTCCTTCTCTCTTGTGCTGACATACATGGGGGCCCTATAAAGGGTATTTGGGACCCAATACCGTGTCCGACTCTCTCTCTCTCTCTCTCTCTCTCTCTCTCTCTCTCTTTCTGCACATATCTATCTATCTTGTGTGTTATATTCGTCACGAAAGATTGCTGAATTCTGTCCATTGAAGAACCGATTCTATTCATCAACTTCCGCATGCTAAATCTCTTTTGCTTAGTGTTAATCTAGATCAGCTTCCACATGGATGTTACAGTGGGCACATGATAGAAATAAGATTAGGGATGCTCCATGCCGAGGCTTATTTGAAGGATGGACACTTGAGGATTGATGCATGCAGAAGATGATGAGAAATGCTGCCTGATTTGGGATGGAAAACCGGTTTGCAAGGAGCAGGTACAGTATGGCCATATTAGGGTAGGTTGTGGAGAAACATTGCTGTTTTTCTGTGCTGGACAGCCCCATAGCAGCCCCTACAGTACTCTCTCTCCATCATGTGCATATGCAGAGCTTCTTTGACTCATATCATACTGGCACAAGCTCTTTTGTGAAGTGTTTATGGGTTGAAAACAGAATTTCAGAAATGGACAGCTTGGTTCTTTGCGAGAGATTAGTGTTTATGTTTGCTCTTGGGTGCCAGAGGTGTTTTCATGGTGACCCGAGCAAGGGATCGATTCTGGAGAGTTTCATCATGAAAAGCTGCTTGCTTTTCGAGAAATCTCGAAGACTTTGGCCTTGAGTTGCAGGTGCAGAATTTTGTGAGTTTGTGGGATAGTGTTCTCGCAAATTCAATTTCTCTTTTTTATTGGAGTCCATGTCTACTTGGAAAATTCTGGTGCTGAGCACCCGCATCCTTTGTTGTACAAATTTCTCCCGAGGAATAGAGAATAATTCTGTCAAAGGGGGACCGGCTGTTCTGGTCCTAGTGTGGTGTCCTATGCATATGATATTATTTTTCGGCAGGTGTGATGATGTTTAATGGCTGTGTTCAGTGTTTAAATGCTTAAGTACAAATTGATGGTCGTGCAAAAGTGTGTCGAAGACCTTAGTCCCCTGGTCTTGGCCTGGGTTTTCGTTACACTTTTACTGCTCAGGATGAGCTTCTCTCTGAGCTTCAACGAGAGCTCAATGTTGAGCTCAAAGACCACCATGACCAGCAGCCCTTAGGAGCTGTGAATGTAGCTCAACAGAGCCCGTCTGCTGTGCCCACCAGAGCACTGTAGCCTGCAGAAAATGCCAAGGAAAAAACACAGCAACTGACCTCTTTATAAGCTCAAGGTTGAGCTCAGTTCTCCACCACAGAGAGCTCACACAGAAGCTCTGTTATTGCTTGCCATGGCTGATTGAAAATAGCAGGAGCAGGGCACAACAATAAGCAGAAATCTGCCACCCGTCTGTAGACCAGAATAAAGTCACCTTCAATCAGGCTTAATTTGGAGCAGAAATCCTCATTGGTTCAGTCCACTCAGTGGAGACAGTGACACTCAGTTTTGCAGATCTCGATCTCTCTCTCCTCCTGGTCCAAGACCATGGGCACAAGCTCCTCCCATGTGATGGTGCTGAGCCTGCCACTAGTAATCAAAGACCAGTAAAATGCTGAGTACTGAGAGGGCAAATGCGACAGCAACGTTATGGCCATGTCCTCTGACGATATCTCCTTCCCAGCCTGAAGAACTTCCTGCTGAAGGGCCTGCAGCTTGTTACTTTGCAGGACTCATAACCCGCATCTGTACTTGGCCAGCGTCATATGCTTTACATGATTGAGTACCTGCGGTGTGCAGTTGAGGAAGATAAACAAACGGACCCCGGCGTTGACATGATCCCACATCTGTGCCTGTGCCTCCCAATCCTTTCGGATCGACGGTAACTCCCCTTCCTCTACTTCCGGCCGTGGAAACCCAACAACGATGAAACTAGCGAGGTCGTAAGACTCCAGAACAGATTCCATCATAACCTTCCATATGCCGTAGTTGTTCCCGTCCAACTGACAGTCCACCAATAACGTGGGGAGTGTAGGGATCTTCACATGCCTCTCGGCCATCTCTAATAGATGTGCCATTGCGGGGATGTACTTTGAAAAAGGGTGGGTGGCTGGGAACAAAGAAGAACTTACACCTGCAACAAGTGGTTGTCCAGCAAATCAGCCCGCCGTCCTCTTGCTTCTCCTCTTCCCAAACAGTCCCATACATTCCACCAATGAGCAACATAGCAGTCCCCCTCCTCACACAAGTCCCAAGAACAATACCATGTCAGAATACGCAGCGGAGATGATGACCAAATCTAGGAACACGAGCAAACACAATGCAGAAATACACCACAAGAGAGAGAGAGAGAGAGAGAGAGAGAGAGAGAGAGAGAGAGAGGCATGTAACTCTGCTCTATATACACAAAGAAGATCCCAAATATGATACTCAAGTGACAAGGGGCTGTGGGGCCATTTTATATGGCCCCCAAACAGCAGTCGGCCTGCTGTAGGGCAGCTGACAGGACTAAATACTCCACGACCTGCTGAAGTGTACAGCCGGCCACCTGCTGAAGTGTACAGTCGGCCAGCATCAAGAAGGTCCACGACCTGTGCAAAACAGTTGGCCACCTCCAGTGTATACACAGATGCAGTCGGCCAAGATCAAGGTCCTCTTGCCACTACAAGACTGCCTCCCATGCCATAGAAAAAATAGGAAAAATGGGAAAAAAATACGGGGAGTGAGGAAAAATGATAAAGCACCTACAAAGGGCGGGCACACCCACAACAGAGGCCCTGGTGTTTGGTAAAGACAGGAGATGACTTCTAACAATGGTAAAGAGAGAGTGGATTAATGTTGGAAAATGGATTAAACATTAACCTTGATTAACACTCACATACACAGTGTTGATTAGCACTAAGCATTATGAGATTAACCATAATGAATAAGACTAAGCATAATGATTAACTCATAAAGACGAGAGCATAGTTTCTATTAAGGATCACATAGGATTATATTAAGCAAAAGAGTTCACATCACAAAGTCATCTCTACACACACAAGAATGAGTGAGAGCCAGCCGACTTTATAGGCCTCCATGAGCTAGGTGCTTAGTTCTACTTTCCTCTCCACCTTTCCTAGATCTACTCCACCTCTCCTACACAATAGGAGGTGCCTTGATCAGTGGAGATTCATGCCACCTAGCCTTTGACGTGTCACCATTCTAGCTTGCTATCTTATAATCCACTAAGGACTAAGGTGACCTTACACCATAAGGTATGGATGTAGGTCACCTAAACTAATAGGTTATAGCTACAGCCTACCCTAAGACTTTACTGATCTTGGGTTAGGCCATCTCGTTAAACCTAGGTCATCGACCCCTGGTTAATATTGGTTTGGAGTTATAAACACCCTTGGGCATGATCCAGTCCCTTCAAACCCGAGAAACGGGCGTACACATGGGTTATGCTGCCACCAGCTATATGTCGGTATAAATTTGCATTTCCATTTTGCTAAGCCTGAACTCTTGGGGAGTTACATAGCATGCCTGTCACGAGGCATTTTGCTGAGGGAAGGGAAAAAAGGGTGTTTTTTATGAGTAGGAGGGCAGGTGCAAGGTGGGTACAGGGTGGGGAGGTGGAAGGGTGGGTGCTGGAAGGGCCATTATGTATGGAGATTGGCCAGCAGTTGGGGCTTTTGGAACAGAGATCAGCATTGAAGCAGCAGGCTCAGATGTGCTAGCCGCCCCTGCAGTTAAGACAAAAACTGCCCTGCAGTCTAATCGCTTCAGTCCCTCTGTCCCTTCATCCTTAAAGAATGCCTTTTGTCACCCCTGCTTCAAGAAAGTATGAAGCCCTGGCTCTATTCCCTTTCAAAACTCTGTATGGATTGCATACTAATGTCCTTCACGAGAGAGAGAGAGAGAGAGAGAGAGAGAGAGAGAGAGAGAGAGAGAGAGAGTTTTTTCAAAAAAGGCTGAAGTTTAATGTGACGTATTTCTGTGTTTTCAATCGTCAATTATTATTGCCTTCCATATTTTGCAGGACCTTGCAAGGTTTTATTCAATTCGTACAGTGCCTATGTTCACATTCTTCATGGTGAGAGCGAAGTATAATTATTTTCCCTCACTTTATTTAAAGCTATAAAATCTTCTTGCTGAAAACATGTAACCTTCAAACTGATTTTATGTAGAATGGCTCTCCTGTCCAGCAATTTTTTACAAGAGATAGGCAACACCTACAACAAGCACTATGCCAAATTCTTGGACGGTTCTTGGGATGATTTAAGTACTTATTTTAGTGGGATGTTTAGATTAGTTGACCTGCATGGCTTTTGTGTGCAATTGATTATTGGATGCCCCTTTTTTTTGGGACTTTCTATGGTTTATGGGACTCTTTGATTTAATTGTATATCAATACGTTTCTATTATTTTCCTCAGTACTAAGCATAATTATGAATCGCTCTCAATTCTCGATGATGCAATCAATGGGTATCAACACATATTTTCACAGTAGAAGAGTATGGGAAAGGGTTTTTTGGTCCTCCTTTGCAGGACTATATAGTCGGTATGGGTATTTTTTTTGGGAGTCATACACCAGTAGGTCAAGGTGTAATTTCTCTTTTCAAAGTTTTGAAGGGTGACCTGTGACGTGGCAGAAGCCACGGGTGATGTAAGCAATAAAACGTTAAGAATATAGATGAAACGACAGTTAACATTTGGTTCAAACTGGTGTGTGTGTGTGTATATATATATATATATATATATAGAGAGAGAGAGAGAGAGAGAGAGAGAGAGAGAGAGAGAGAGAGAGAGAGAGAAAGAATTAGGGGAATTTCACATCGTACCATTGGTGGAGATGACGGGCTCTTTAGGCAGATGGCGGATGATTTTGGCGATCATGCCATGTAGGCAGACGTCAGAGTTGATGGTGTGTCCCGTTGATACGAAGCCTGATGGTACAGATGCATCAAACTAATCAACAGATGAATAACATGAATCAGATGTTAGTACATATCATCACAAACCCTCAATTTCAAAATCAAAATCAAAACCAGTTATAGAAGGGTCAGGCCATGTGGCTTCTCAGGCTTGCCCTCAAAAGATGTTTGAACATGGTTGGATCAGTTTAAGAATGTAGCTGGCTGTCTGAACTGGTAAGCCTAGCTGCTGAACTAACTGTATTGTGTATGGAAGAGAACGAACTACCGGTATCCAAAAGGACCTTAAGATCCACCTGGTTAACAAGGGCCAGAACTATACAAACAATCTTCTCTGACACTTGGGAGAGTTAGTATTGCGGGCGAGCATCTCCCAAAACCCACTTGCTTAATCGTTTTTCAGAATGGGTGCCAATTCTGCAACACCGGAAGTGACAATTTGGACATTCTGAACCTGTGGACGAGGCCTCTTGGGAGCTCTGCAATATTTAGCCACATGCCCATACTTATTACAATTAAAACACCTTGGCCTTCCCTATGCATCTTTAGCAGTAGTCTATGTCCCTAGAAATTTTGGACATCAATATCCATTGGAACCACCCCATCTGATGAAAACTCGTATTTGTTAATCTCCTCTGGCTGCTGACTTGATTTCCCTGCCAATTTATAACTGTCACCATGAAGACCTGTTTCTACCCTCTCTGCAATTTCCATGGCTTCCTTGAAAGTTTTAGGACCCTGATCCCGCACCCGACGTGTTATGTCATGACGCATTCTAGGCCACAAAAAGAACAATTTCATGTCTTCAGTCATGTTGGGATTAGCTCGGATGAGGAGTTGATTTAATTTGACTCCAAAGTGAGAGACTGGTTCACTGGGCAATTGGATACACTACCTATCATGGCTGGACAGATGAACGAAAGGCACATGAGGTCAGAATTGTTTTAGATGGCATAGTTGCAACATGGTATGTTCAACAGGAGGAATTAGTTAAATCCCAGTGGAGTTCCAATAAAACTAGTCTAAGTCATTTGTTTGCTCAAACCAATGTTGCACAGTTTGCTTTACAACAAATTGGTGCCAACAATTTCTGTTTTCTTTAGAGACCTATACCAGTCCAACAAGGTAGTAGATGTCCCTTTTCAGTTGGGGTACACTACCTTCTGTCGTGACGTCTATCCAATGCCAAGATTAGATGACTTGTTAGATGAGCTGGGACAGTCTAGATATTTCTCCTCTTTGGATTTAGCATCCAGGTATTAGCAGATTCCTCTGGATCCACAAGATGCTCCAAAAACAGCTTTCAAAACAGCCAAGGGATTATTTCAATTTATTGTGATGCCGTTTGGTCTTTCAAATGCACCTAGCACATTTCAACGATTGGTCAATTCAATTTTTTCAGATTTGTGTCAAAGGAGAGTGTTGGTGGTTTATTTGGATGATGTCCTTGTCCATACAAAGACATCGGTGGAACATGTGGAAGTCATTTTAGAGGTTTTGCGGAGGATGCAAAAATTTAACCTCCGTTTGCAGTTCAAAAAATATAAGTGGGCCTGCACAAAATTAAAGTTTTTGGGCTTTATAATTTCAAAACAGGTCATTCAGATTGATCCAGACAAGATCTTGGTTATCCAAGAGTTTCCACCACCCAGCAACTTGAAACAATTACAACGTTTTTTGGGGATGATGAATTTCTCAAGTAAATTTCTGCCACAAGTAGCAGACATTACAGAACCGTTCCGGTGGCTAATGAAAAAGGGGTCAAGTTTGTGTGGGATCAGAAGTGCCAAATTGCCTTTGTGGAGCTCAAAGATTTAATCAGGACATGTATGGTACTCAAGTATCCGGATTTCAACAAACCTTTTCTACTCAGAACGGATGCATCCAACACCGGCATTGGGGCCGTGTTATTACAACCTCATGACAAAGGAGTGGTGGCCTATTTTTTTTGTGAGTCGCGTCTTTCCAAATTTGAGATTAATTACTCAACCACCGAAAAAGAGTTGCTGGCTGTGGTGTGGGCAATGCAGAAGCTACATCCCTATGTGCGTGGTACTACAGTGACAGTGGAAACTGATCATCAGCCACTCCACCTGGTCGATTACTCTGATGGGTTTTGGCTTTTCAGGATTATCAATTTACATTGGCATATTGCCCTGGGAAAGCTAATGTGATTGCAGATCTTCTTTCTTAAAGATATGAGGTGATGCCCTCTTCAGAGATTCAAAACAACCAGATCACACAGTATGATTTACCTATGGATGAGCCACAGGTAGCCTTGCTTCAACAAAGGGATGCAGAAGTACAAAAACTAGTGCAGCAGCTCAGAACTTCCCCATGTTCCCTGTGATATCTGTGCAATGGGGATGAACCTAGGTTATTTGTGTTCCAAGCCTTGAGAATTCATTATATGCAATACTTTCATGAGCATCATTTATTTGGCCATTTGGGCTTTCACAAGTGTTTAAGTTTTTTAAGACAGAAGTATTACTGGCCTGGGTTAAGGAGGGATCTTAGTTCTTTTTTACAACAATGCCAAAGATGTCAAACATATAAAGCACCGGTGGGCAAGCCAATGGGTCTTCTACAACTCATTACAGTACATCAGCCATTTGAATTAGTGGCTTGGGACATAATCGGTCCTTTGCAGGAGTCTCTGTCAGGGAACAAGTATATCATTTTATTGACGGAGTACTTGACAAGATGGTGTGAGGCCAAGGCAGTTCCCAATGTCACTGCCAACACAATAGCACAATTCTTAATACAGGAGGTCATTGTCAGACATGGGACTCCCAAGGCTCTTTTGTCAGATCAAGCCACCAATTTTAAGTGAAATCCTCAGCCAGTGTTTAGGGGTCAAGAAAAAGTTTGCTTCTCCCTACCATCCCCAAACGAATGGATTGACAGAGAGGCTCAATAAAACCATCAAGCAGATGCTGACCATGTATGTGGACCCATTGAGACAGGATTGGGATTCTTACTTACCATATGTTTTACATGCATACAGGTGTTCAGTACAAGCTTCAACGCGGGTGAGTCCGTTTCGAGCATTATATGGTAGGGACGCAGATTTCCCTCCCAATTTACCAAGCTTGACAATGCCCACAGACGATATGCGGACCTGATGAAAACCTGTTGCGGACCTGACGAGAACCTAGTCGACGAAATGCTAAGGACCTGCAGATCAACCCCGCATGTGAGGTGGCCAGGTGTCTTTCCAATGGCGACACCTGGCCAAGGGGAGGTGTGACGTGGAAGAAGCCATGTGTGTGATGTAAGCAATGATGAAACGGCAGTTAACATTCGGTTCAAACTGGTGTACAGAGAAAGAGAGAGAGAGAGAGTTTTAGGGGAATTTCACAGTCCATCCGACGAATGTTGTTTTGTTTGAAGTTTTTTACTTTTATAAATTTCCTCACTCTTTTTATTGAGGGTATCTTTATTAGTGTTTTTTTTTAATTTGTCCTACTTAAGGTGGGGGACTGAGCTCATTTATATGAAGCAGAAGAGAATCCCATTCTACTGGAAAGTAGGTCACTTGTAATTGAAACTATGGAAGGCTCTATTTTCGGCGATGGCGTTTTCACTTTTCTATTTCCTCAACCCTTATCTTTACAAGTAGCCCTTTAAGGCTATAACGAGCAGCTAGTGGTGGCCGACTCTAGAGGTGTCTAGGAATGACGCTTTGGAGTGGCATCCCACGCAAGGTCTTTCTTAGTCTAAATCCATCATAAATGATAGCTTCTAATTCGGTAGCCATTCTTATGCTTCAAAAGTTCCACTATTTTGGGTATTACTTGAGTTGCAACTAATAGGCACTAAGCAAATATGAGAGTTCAACTTGCCAAGTTGTGCGTGTGATGCAGACCTTACTACCCCAATTGAGTGCCAAATGTAAACACTAGTGGAAGCCTGTTGTTGTTGCAGCAGTCGTTTGTGACAGTCTGCACTCTTGTCAGGTGATAGCCTCATCACGTGGCAAAATGAAATGGCCATAGAGAGGGTGCCAAGTGGGTGGGTGAATGTTATATGGCAGTCGTTTGTGACAGTCTGCACTCGTCAGGTGATAGCCTCGTCACGTGGCAAAATGAAATGGCCATAGAGAGGGTGCCAAGTGGGTGGGCGAATGTTATATGGCAAGGGCAATAATAGTGTAGAGATAAATGGGACCTACTTGGCAATAATCAATACTTCGCATCTGGAAAGTCTGGCATATGCCATCAACCTCATCTCACACTACAATCAACTTGCAAGCAACCCCTATTCATCTTTGCACACTTCGAAATCTATACAGGATTAACCACAACCCCACCTCCCTCCACGTGGGCAAAGGAGGTGGGGCTATTTCAAAATAACCACTCCTCTTGCAAGCGTGAGGAGGAGCCAAATGTCACATCTTCCAATGCAATTTTGAAATTGAATCTAAGAAGATCTCATCTCACATCTATACAGGATTAACCACAACCCCACCTCCCTCCACGTGGGCAAAGGAGGTGGGGCTATTTCAAAATAACCACTCTTCCTGCAAGCGTGAGGAGGAGCCAAATGTCACATCTTCCAATGCAATTTTGAAATTGAATCTAAGAAGATCTCATCTCACATCTTTCAAATTCAAAAAATAAAGGCTATTGCTATTTCAAATTCAAATGCTAGCCGTGTGGGTCGTCCTCTCTTTCTCTCTTGGAGGGTTGCACGCATCACCATACAGCTCATTGCTTTAGTGTCTACATAGCCTTCTTCTTGCATCTCAAACTAGAGACGATGGATGACCTCCTGGCAATGAACTCCGGGGGAGTACAGGGACGTCGAGGGGGATGGTGTTCCCATGTAAAGGAGCATTCCGGAGATGTAGAAGAGGGGCGAGAAGGAAGACTTCATTGCAAAGCATAGGCCGACCTTTTAATAGGTTCTTATTCGGCCTCTTGGATAGTAGCTACCCCGTCTCTCCATCTACATCGCTCCTAACGATGAGCTTTTTCCTCTCCTTACAAGAAAGGCATCTTTTTTGCCGAAGCATTCCACTCTGTTGGAAGCATTTCTGTTTCTTTCTGCACTTCATATCTGGACAAATCTGAATCTTGGTTCACCTTTCCGTCCCATGTGTGGGTGTGTGCTTTGGGGGTTTGGAGGGTACAGAAATTAGCATTTCTCCCTAGCTTCAGTTGTGCAAGATTGCTCATTAACAAGCGTTTTCTTGCATTTCAGCTCTTTTAGCGTCTGGATCGCTCTTCAATCATCCTCTATGCCTGCTTTTTGGAGACGTCGTCGCTTTCAGCAGGATGTCGGGTCCTCAGAAAACCTTCAAGTCAAATTCACAGGTGAAAAAGAAACCAACGGAAGGCAAGGGAGGTTGTGCCATTGTTGCTGTTATTGCTACCTCACCAACGGAAGGCAAGGGTGGTTATGCCGCTTCTGCTGTTGCTGCATCACCATCAGATTCAAATGAAGATGTGAAGGCATGGTGGTATGAATAGATTCAAAGGCGTGGGGGTATGGAGCATGAGGGCTTTGCCTGAGGGGTTAGGCATGGTGATGGTCTAGCCTCAGGCCCGAGAGTGCTCCTACAGGGAGCTACTGTTAAGTGGTAAGCTGCACCAAGGTGAAATACTTCCCAGAGGGCCATGTAGAGCATGCAGCCTCGCCACCCCAGCTCCTTCGCAGCATTGCCCTTACCAGCACCATACTGTGTGGGGTCATCTCTGTCAATTTTCTTGCCGTCGACACAGAGTCGACACAGAGACGGACAAAGTCTACGCCTGCATCCACTGCTCTAGGGATAGTTGACTTGCTCTCTACTGCATGATCATCACCCGACCAGCAGAGTGAAGGAGGAGGTACAAAAGAAAGAGCCACTACCGTAGGGAATGTAAAGGCGAGCAACACCACCAGGCACCACAGGACGTAGAAAGCCGTAGGACACCAGGAGAGCTGGTCGGCGTAGCTTTGACTCATGCATGGTCGTAGAAAGCTTTCATCGCTGTTAGTATGAACTTCCGTCCGGCATACGTAGCACCACCACTCACCACCTTCTCCTACGCATCAAGAAACATGCGTAGTGGCCTGTGTCGGGGTAGCACTGCAGCCAAGATGAGGAGAGTGTTCTAGCAGTGGTGGTGGAGTGCAACGTCAAAAGAGGTGGCGATTCTGGCCATCGTGCGGCTCTCAGAAGGCAGTGGTGATGTGGCGATTCTGGCCATCGTGGCAGCTCTCAGAAAGCGATGGTGATGTGGCGATTTTGGCCATCGTGGCAGCTCTCAGAAAGCAGTGGTGATGTGGCGAAGCTCAGTGGAGCGCAACAAGGAAGTAGCGTTGTTGTTGGAGAGCTTTCCAGAGCAATAAGGTTAGTTTCATGCGCATTTCTGGGCCCCAATGGCCACACCATCAAATGTTTATGTCCAATGACATTCTGCTATGCACTTAGTGCAAGATCAAAGGTGCTCCATACTTTGTATAATCCCCCATTCAAGGTGACATTGGCAAAGGGCACTAATCATAATTTTTGGAAATCCAAGGTTTTAAAATATATTGTGGTAGACCTAGGCTTTGGGACAATGAGGCGAAAAGTGTGCCAAGGCAGCTCCACCCACTATGGTGACAGACTTGAGTTTGTGAACCTTTGGGACTCTAGAGGAATTGTATATATTTATGCTGAGAATGTGCATCCAAAGTTGAGAGTTTCGGGCTGTTATACGTCATTAATGAAGCACAAACTTGAGTGGAAATGGCTAGAGGAAAGTTAGAGGGAAAGGTGGGATCAATAAAATGAAGGGAAAAAGGGGGGTAATCAAAGTGGGTAACTACAGGGTAAAGGTGGCAGTAGAGGAGAGAGAGAGAGAGAGAGATTCTGAGCTAAAGTATACGAGGTCAAAAGCCATGGGTGGTATCCAGGCAGTGCGCATGGAGCGGAGGAGGGTCCAGAGGGTGTGAACATGGGTTGGGTAGTGGGCAAAAGCTTTGAATAAAAGAGGCGACTAGGCAAGGCGAGGCTGTTAATTTGTGGACTTCCCAGTGGAAGAGACGTCGGGCCATGATGGGAGTTCAGGAGGATCTGACACAGCAAGGGAGGCGTGAGCTAATGCTGGAGAATTTTGGCGAGAGTGGACTCCAATGGGGAGGTCCTTAGCCAGGACTGCAACTTCGTCTGCAACACGGTTGTGTTGGTAATCCTCTCTTGCTGCTCATCACTGTAAAGAGAAATCTCAACAAACAGCTCTTAGTGTTAGCAAATTTAAAATAACAAACCCAATTTCTTCTTCCCCAGAAATCTTGGAGGTGCTGTTGTTTCTGTTGCTGCTACTGCGGGTGGGCCTGGGGTATTCGAGGGAGCATGTGGGGTTGCCTTGGAGAGAGAGAGAGAGAGAGAGAGAGAGAGAGAGAGAGAGAGAGAGAGAGAGAGACTCTTAGAGAGACCCATTGTTTTATGTAGATAAAAGTAGGAGCACTTGATTCGGAGGGAGAAGAAAATGAATAGGTATTTTAAGGCAATGGGCTGGCAAGAAATGGAGATCAGTTGATCCCTACTTTAATCAAACGCAATAGACGCTCACTAAAGAGCAAGAATGCGGCATATATATATATATATATATATATATATATATATATATATAGAGAGAGAGAGAGAGAGAGAGAGAGAGAGAGAGAGAGAGAGAGAGAGAGAGAGAGAGAAGCCCTCTCCTCCTCCAAATTTTCTTTTTTTGCAAGTGCTATACAATATATATATATATATATATATATATATATATATATATATATATATATATATGGCTAAGGTTTTATATAGTCTAATATATGCTTTGGGTTTCGTGGGTTCTACACATGGCAACAAACAATCAACCTGGAGATTCAAAGAAGAGAAGAAAGAGGCTATGGAGGCAGAAGGAGCGGTCGTATTGAAGCGAGATCTCAGAGTTCATCTTCAGCAAGGGGGAACAAATTCATTATGAGATTGCTAATGAAGGAATTAATATTTTTGTTGGCAATGTGCTGGTGTTAATGTTTGCCAAATGCATTGTAGTCGCAAGCTTGACAAGTAGTTGAGGAGCTTCTTTCTATGGTGAATAGGGCCAAGGTGAGCAAGTACTAAATCTATACAAGATTAACCACAACCCCACCTCCCTCCACGTGGGCAAAGGAGGTGGGGCTAATTCAAAATAACACTCCTCCTACAAGCCAGCCTGATGAGGAGGAGCCAAATCTCACATCTTCCAATGCAATCTATACAAGATTAACCACAACCCCACCTCCCTCCATATGGGCAAAGAAGGTGAGGCTAATTCAAAATAACCACCCCTCCTGCAAGCCAGCCTGAGGAGGAGCCAAATCTCACATCTTCCAATGCAATTTTGAATTTCACATCTTTCTCATGAAATCTCACATCTCACATGAAATCTTTGTATACATGCTTACATACCTATAGATACACACACTTATATATATTATGTATGTATGTGTATCTATAGGTATGTAAGCATGTATATATAAATAGATTTATATGTATGTGTATCTATAGGTATGTAAGCATGTATATATAAATAGATTTATATGTATGTCGATGCACACACATGTATGTTCATGCACACACACACACACACACAACACATAGACACCAGCACATGATACGTGCACACACTCGCATGCATGGACACACGTGCAACATATAGAGATATGCACACTTGCACACATACTCAAGCTTGCACATACACACACAAACATATATATTATGTGCATGTGTAAGAGAGAGAATATACATACACACACTTATATATATTATGTATGTATGTGTATCTATAGGTATGTAAGAATATATATATAAATAGATTTATATGTATATCGACGCACACACATGTATGTTCATGCATACACACACACACACATAACACACAGACACAAGCACATGATACGTGCACACACGCATACAAACACACATACACACACTCGCACACATGGACACACATGCAACATATAGAGATATGCACACTTACACACATACTCAAGCTTGCACATACACATGTGTATACATGCACACAAGCACATAAATACACTCACATACACAAGTACATGTGCACACACATGGACATGCACACACTCACACACACACATATGCACCTGCACGTGCACACACAGATGTACACACGAGTATATTCACATGCTCACACACACGTACATGCAGACACTCGCTATGGATACACATATATAAAAACATACACATCATGTACACACACACACACAACAAATACACATTAACACATACACACAATCAAGACACTTGCACAACACACGTGTGAAGACATTACACAATCATACATACGTGTATATGTGCACACACAATCACATACATATGTATGCAAAAGAGAAGACAAAAGACATTGTATATAAGATACACTTATTTAAGAGTGAACACACCTCATCATGCATCCCCACGTGTTAAAATTTAATATTAATTAAAAATATATATGTATATGTGTTTATTTATTTTATAAATGCACATGTATATATAGGTATACGTCTCTGAATTGGCTATCACTATGACTATGCTTCATACTTTAGTGAGCGTGCTATTCTTGCTCCAATAAACAGTCGTGGATATTGTGAATAAGACAGCTTTGGATGAAATGCCTGGTGAGCCTAAGCAATATTTCAGTGCAGATTCAATTCTTGAAAATGATAAAAATTCATTCCTATATTCCACAGAATTTTTGAACACAATCGACCTTCGGGGCGGATATCGACCTCACTGCTTGGTTTTAAAGTTAGAAGCTCCTGTTATTTTGCTTCGTAATTTGGATCCAAGACGTGGACTCTGTAATGGTACATGGATGATATGTAAGGCCTTTCACTCTAAAGTCTTGGAGACTGAAATCATCACTGGTACTAAAGTTGGTGAAAGAGTATTTCTTCCACGGATTACCTTTATATGCAGCGAGGCCCAACTACCATTCACCATGAGGCAGAGACAGTTTCCTGTGCGGCTGGCATTTGGCATGTCAATAAACAAATCACAAGGCCAAACCCTAAATGTCTTGGGGTTGTATTTGGTGACTCCAGTGTTTACTCATGGGCAATTGTATGTCGCGTTGTCACGAGCACGGTCTCCTCATGCTGTGAAGGTGTTACTTGAGGATAACGCTAATGTGGAGTGTTCATTTGATGATCTTCAAAGTTATACACCTACAACAAACAATATTGTTTATAAGGAGATCTTGATGACTTCACAGTGACAAGTCAGGTTTCTTATTTAAGTTCTACAATTTGATTAATTTTGTTGTGATTTCTTTTTTTATACGTATTTGTCCATGATAAAAGTACCTATTTTTGTTGTTTATGTTTTGACAGACATGTCTAAGATTACCTTTACATTGGACATGCCTTTGTCGAGGATAGTAGGTGAGTTATTCTTTATATTTGTATAATTTTTCTTGATTACAAAGTATGGAACATGACATTCTATACTGATGTCTATCTGTACAGAGCCATCGCTATGGTCAGCTCCTATTGCTGCAGGCACGTAGCAGGGATTATGATTGATGCTTATAGGGATGGGTAAGTATAAGTGTAATTGTTAGGCATTGTATAAATAGTTTTTGAATCTATATATAAATAATTGTATAACCTATTTGTTATGCTTTGATTTTAGGATATTGCATGACATTGATACGTTTATGGTAAGAGTTGTCGACGAAGGCATCGAGATGTACGGGATCGGTGTTCCTGATGAGGAGTGGGGTGTCTATTTGTTTTGGAGAGAGATGGACAGATGCTTTGCATCATTTGAGGGGTATTCAGTACTCGATGACTGGTTGTTTCTTACATCCATCATGACCATTGGTATTCGTTATGGGTTTTATACTAGAGCTCCTCATGTACCATCCACTCGATGTTCTATTGTACGAGGTAATTTTGATTATGTTTTTCTATTTTATAAGATTTTATTTATCGATGTGTCGTTATGTGCAGGTCCTTTTGAGATTTTATTTATCGATGTATCGTTATGTGCAGGTCCTTTTGAGATTTGATTTATCGTTGTTTCGTTTGTGCAGGTCCTTTGCATTCATCGATAGTAGAGCATGTGCGGGATGGATCACCACTTTACAATAGAGAGCGTATTGTGAGGAGATAAATGAATGATCCTTCTCACAAGAGAAGAATTCAATTTGTTGATTCTGACATTACTGACTGAGAATACGTATTTTGTGGTGCATTTTGAGAATATGTAATATTGGTCTTTTTTTGCATCTTCGTATGCTACATTACTATGATATTTTTGTTTTCGCTATAAATCTACGAGACATGGATGTTATTTTGAGATATATATATATGAAGTCACTTGAAATAATGTATTGTGTTTACTTAAAACATGACTTAAATTGGAGAAACTGAGCCTATTTTTTCTGGAACTCTACCTGTTGCCGCAGTAACGCGCGGGTCCAATACTAGTACTACAAGTTATAGACTCTTATGAATATCCGACTCTTATGAATATCCGATTGGCAATCCTCCTTCCTCTTCGCAACACAATCGCGGCACACCTTTGGCTACGACCTAGTTTTAGAGAGCACTAGGCGGCCACTCGTGAGCCTACCTACAGGTATTGAGAGTGGGTGGGAATGGCAGTCTCGTATTCAATTTTTATTAGATTCGCTGCGTAGGTTGCAAGAGGAAATTTCTGTAGCGCTTTAAAGCCTACTACCCCGTTGCTCCACATAATAATGGTAGCCGCCTTTTGAATGCGGAGGTCGTCTTGGCAGCTTCTCGGTAGACATCGAATCTTCAGGTACCTCATATAAATCTTCAGATACCTCACTCTTGTAACCTTCCATGTGGCCCGCCTGCGATGCTTCCTAACTTCACGCTCGCTCTCTCTCTTGGCAGGACATGACGTTTTATGAATGGAGTGGGCTATATATGCGTAGGGTGAACAACCAACAGCACCGTTGCTGCTCCCGATCCCGGCACCGCAAAAATTCAAATGGTGGCCCAAGATAGCCTCTGTTGTCACTACCAATACTACCGCACAAGACAAAGGAAGCCCCAAGTTAGCGATATTAGTTTGCACCATATGGTTGCTCTCCCTCCATGTTGCAACATGTGTGCGCGTCACCTTGTTAAAATATTGCAAGTGTAGTAAACAGCTTTTGGAAAATGTTGAAACTGTTCTCACTTGCATCTCCCTTCAGGATGTGGATTATGACATTTCAGGAAAACAAATGCACTAATCTTCCTAAAAGAGAACCTTTTAGGAAGATCTAGGCGTGAGTCTCAACCACTCGGGATTATATTTGAGTACTCAGAGTCTGTCTCTGTGTTGATCATTGGACGCACCATTTCTCCTTCCTTGAAAAGATGGATAATCCATAGCACAACAAATTTGTTGTTGCTAGAAGCTCGCGAGAATCAAGGGTGGAGGGTTG
The DNA here is from genome assembly GCF_041138505.1 of Cibotium barometz. NCBI lineage: Eukaryota > Viridiplantae > Streptophyta > Polypodiopsida > Cyatheales > Cibotiaceae > Cibotium > Cibotium barometz. Next base: position 57,198,198 of record NC_141062.1, read on the forward strand.
GCACATTGAGAGATCCTATCAACTACATATCACCTCATTTCAAGATATTTTTTCTCAAGTTTTTTTTAAAATATTATTTTTAATAGAAACAAGATACATATGTTTACACAAAGCACTACCACATCATTTTTCTTTAACTAGAACTAGGCTGCTCGCACATTTACCCCTAGTACAAAACCAAAAGGCATTTGACTCTCAAATTTGAGGGGTAGCACAAAGTCCTTGGTAGGATCCGAAAGAGAGATTAATTAGATAGATATAAAAAATCTACAAATTAGCTCGCACCTTAGGTTTGGTGTTGCAACTGTTGAAATATACAAGTGAATAGGGTGTGTGCGGAAACAAGCCCTTTTAGCAAGAGGCTGTAAAAGAGAATCTGTAAATGAGAGATGCTGTGAAAAGGTGAGAAGTATCTACTGGAAGAGAATAAAGGGTAGCATGAGAAGATTTAGGATGTGTGGAGATATTCTGGGAAGAGGTGGAGATAATCAAGCAAAAGAGGTGGAGTGAATCAAGGCGAGATCAGTGGGATTAGATACTTGGATGTAAACTCTATAAATTGAGGCATTGGCCTAATGAGAATTTGTTGGTTTTTGATTATCCATGCCTACATTAAGCTATCAGTTAATTGCTCACTAATCTTATCTTAATCATCGTCTAATCTCTTTGTTAAAATGATGTTGATTCTAGCATTTAATCCACCATAGCTCATCACATTGTTGCAACTTTAACATGGTATCAAAGCCTAGCTTAGAATCCATCAAATTTATGAGCCCATTTTCTTGCTAATTACCTAGTTAATTAGAATTAGAAAAAAAATCACCTAGTTAATTAGGATTAGAAAAAAAATCAAAATTTTAGCTCTTTTTTAATTAACCTCTGTACCCCAGCTAGTGGAGGAGCTCTCTCTCCCTTCACACATAACATTGGTCCAAACCCTTCTAGCCACATGTAGCCATACTCCCCATGCATAAGCCAGTCAAGTCAAATCGCTAAACCGCCGAGAGATGCTGCTGATCTTCGCGTTTTTTGAAGCCCTTATTTCTGGAAGAAAACTACAGATCTACTCCTCCACAGAAGACATTGGTCTTATTCCTCTTGGCCCCAGGGGTTTTCAAGGGTGCTTTACAAGCTGGTGAAAATAATTTTTGATTTTATCAAGTCTACAGTGAGATCCAAGCTCTGCATTAAATCTGAAGCAGGTGACTTTGGTAAAACAGAGATTAAGCATTCAATGTTTGGTCAAATCTTGTGTTTTTTGGCTTAATTCTCTACTAGACTAACTGTTATTGATGGCTTTGAAAGGAGTTGAGCTCATTTGAACTCTAAGGTTCTAGATCTGGACTCCTCGCATACTCTGTTTTTTACACACAAAATAGAGGATTATTTTGCTAATTAATAATTAATTAGTACTAATCACTTTAAAAATGATCACGTTAGAAAAATTCGTTAAGAAAATTCAAAAAGGTGGAATCATCCCCACCTTTCGGGCATGGAAAATTTTCCCGGTTTTGGTTTTCGGAGTGACCAGCCTAGACTCGTGCCCGGACATTCGTGGGCGAGGCCTCGAGTGAGAAACCCTGCCCCGCGCATAAGGGGGCTGCTTCCGCTATCAGCTACCGGGAGTCCGGTGCGCGGAGGGGACAGAGGGATCGCACAGATACTCCAACCATTCAGTACCCCTTGGTTTTATGTAATTTCTGGTGAATTTATGCTGATAAATCTGTTGTAATCATCACCTAAACACCAGATTGAGTTGTAAAAGGGTAGACACTATCCTTGAATCTTGAAAATGGATCAAGAGGTAAGACCCCCTTCACATCATCATGAGCACGGCACAAGAGATAGCCAAATTTAATGGGGAGAAATTTTATACATGGCACAAACAAAAACCATGTATTTGCTCGAGGAAAAATCTGTGGGGGCTAGTTGAGGGAAGAGATGAATGCCCAGTGGTGAGTGGAAAAAATGAGTGGAAGAGCAAGAATGAGAAAGCATTAGGACTTATCGCACTCAGTTTAAATGATGAAATCATTCATCACATCACAGGAATACAATGGGCAAAAGATGCATGGGATGAACTCAATAAATTATTTGGCACTCAAGCGAAAAATTCAGAGATAAATCTGTTAATGCAATTCTACAAACTGGATATGAAGGAAAGTGAACCTTTAATCATACACTTGAATAAATATAAAAGCATTAAACAACAACTGGCAGCCATTGGCAAGAAGGTGAAGAGTGTGGACAAAGGTGAATATGAAAACATTGTAGCAACCTTAAAGAATGTACCTGAATTGAAGCTGCACGAGATAGAAGGAGCTCTACTAGAGCAAAAGACTAAGGTCAAAGAGAAGAAATGGCTGGATTCAACAGTTGGAGAGAAAAAAGCATTCTTCACCTGCCGAGGAGGATTCTCACGCGAGGACGAGGACGAGAACGAAGTGAATAGGAGAAGGAGGAGGCAGGGGATTTGCTGGCATGGAAAATAAAAAACTTCACCAGTTGGGATTTTTAAAAAACTATTTGTGGAGAAATTTAATCAATAATTGATCCTCTCTCTCCCATAATTGATGTCATATATAATTAAAAAAGTTTCATTGTTGATGAGACACCCTACTACAATTCTTTGAGTGGTGCAAATGTGAGTTTTTCAAGCAAGAATTGCTATATCTTGGAAATGTATAGCGAGGGTATTAGTTGAAATGACCATGAGAAGATTGAGGTGTTCATATAAAGGGAAACAAAATGACCATGAGAAGATTGAGGTGTTCATATATATAGGGAAACAAAATGAGGTTTTTTGAAAAGCTTTGTGTAGTTATTTCTAACGTTTGTTTGAAATTATGGTGTTTGAACATGATATTGCCTCTCTCAAACTTTTAAATAGGGAGCAGCATTTATTTTTTGCAAGTGCAAGTCATTGTTTTGTAAGAAGGTGTATTGGGAATTTGACCTTCTGCGAAGGGTAAAGTTTTAATTTTCCCTTCAATATATGGGCTAATGCAAATGTTACCTTTTAATGATATTGTATAGTTTTTCTAATAAACATAAATACAATTCTTTTTAAAGGTTTGAATAAGAACTAAACATAGATTTTAAAATACAAACAAAAATAATTTTCAAGCCTATGTAACTTAAAAAATGAGTAAAATCCACACACACACACACATATAAATTATTATTTTTATTGATCATACAAGTTCTCTTTCTATGAAGGTCTTCTTTAGTTGCCCCCTTTCAATGTGAAGGGTAAATTTTTTAACATGCCCTTTAGCACTAGTGGCATGACCCGTCCCTTGACGGGCAAGAGTAATCTTACATGTAATCAAACAAAAGGCTTGTCCTTGTCAACCGCCAATTAATATAATGGAGAGAGGTTGTTGCCCAAGAGTCCCAAGGTCACGGGTTTAAGCCATCACTGTGCAAGTGGTGGCATAAATGATGTTGTGTTGCACTTTCTAATTCGAGCCAATTCTATATATATAAAAAACACATGTCCTTAAGGGTGAGTAGAGATAAATCTTATATTTGAAGCCCATAATGGACCTCATGTTCCTCAACTTGCCAACGTATATATACACACACACCATGTAGAACCTCTTAATGCACCAAACTTGGCATATAAATATACATCTAGCATTCCAACCCAATAAAATGTTGACAATGTTAACACACCTGAGCACGACTTTAAAACAATCTTCGGGTAACTAGATTATCTCTCCTTGGAAGCCTATACTAGCCTCTATTTGGCAAAATGTATCTGAGATAAAAACATTTACTACTATGAAGATATAATTTTTGAAGAAAAAAAGACGGATAAGCATAAAACCTTACAAAACTCATTTGGTGGATCAATATTTGAGGCAAATGGCTTGTAGATAGCAAATCGAAAAATTCTATATTGTCCAGTGCACCTATGCACCAAAAATCTAACTTATTAGGCTTTTCATAGTCCATAAACATTACATGTGAAGTTGATCCGCAATCTTAGATTGTAAATTCCAAGGAGCCCAAAGCTCTCGTTTTGTAAGTGTCTCGACCATACAAACCTAGCAATAATCTGGGTTCTAAAAAATAAAGATACTCCCTGTTGCAAAAAGAATGTATTAATAATAATATAAATTTATCAAATAAAACGCAAAAAGCTATATAAAAAGGAAGTTTCTATATATAGCGTAAAACACCGGTGCTCTCTAATAGTTCGATAATTAGAGATGCTGTTGCTTGTCCTTCCCAAAATGGAGGGTCTATAATTGAGCCATGAATATTAAATAGATTTTGAAAAATAATAATACCTATATTATAGCAACCGTTTAAAAAAATTACCTTCAATATCTTGTCCATCACCATAAACAAATGAAAATGATCTCCTTGTCACATCCGTCCTAAGCAATATACCCTTGATATCAAATATAACACTCACTACACTAATCATTTACATAAGACTTTAAGCTCTCTCTCTCTCTCTCTATATACACACACACACACACACACATACATGTATGTATGTATGTATGCATACATGCATGTGTGTGTGTGTGTATGTGTGTTCAGTAGCTTGAGCCAAGCAAGGAATAAAATGATAGCATTGTATATAAAAGCAATCCAAAAGCAAACATAGATTGCACATGTCACATCTTTGCAAACATTCTCCATTCAAATTCTTACTTTATTGATACAGAGATATGTATAAATGAAGTCTCAATACTTCGTTTGAACCTTCAATGCTACTTTTGTATTCCACAATATGCTTTACACACACTTTCACACTGCATTAGATGATCTAACACATGACATAGCAATGTATAATTATTCATGTGTGAATATTTTTGTGGCCAAATAAAGTCCCAATACACTCAGTGTTTGTCCTTGGGACTTATTTATTGACATACCAAAAGCTAACCTTACAAGAAATTATCTCCTTTTCATGTCAAAAGGCAATTGAAGCATAGTAAATAAAGACCCTGTCTCCAATGTTTGTACCTGTAATGATTTCTGCTTCTATCACCTTTGAGTTAAATTGCTTGCATATCAATCTGGTACCATTACAAAGTCCTCGTTGAGGGTCCAAATTGTGAAGTAGCATGATAGGAGTATTAATCTTTAGAAGTAAGCGGTGAGGAGGGTAGCCACCACCTAAGTTCAAACTGTTAAAGTACTCAATTGGATACAATATTGCATCATTCTTGCAAGAAACAACCAAATCTGCAGTAAGATATTCTCTTTCAAGACTGGCAATGCACTCAAGGCTATCTCATTGATCTCATCAACCTCTAGATTTCATGGTGCAAGAATAGCACGGTCTTAAGAAGCATGCATAATCCTCCACTCTTTGAAGATCTTTGTATACCAATTCTACCAAACTCAAAATAGAGTTACCATGGATCAACATTTGTGGTGGAATTACCACTCTGCCTTCATTGTTTGAATGGCCTATAGAGCCATCTCCAATTTGTAATGTCCATTTGACAAATTCATGTTATGTACAATTATAAGCACTCTGTCTAACCCGCATGTTTTGGGTGAGCTTTAAAACATACACATATCTCCAAATATGTGACCGACAAAATGTTGTATCAACAATATCCTCACGCGATCCCTTTGGCACAACCGATAAGATTTGCCTGAAGTCACCACCAAAGAGCATAACTTTCCCACCAAACACTGTATCACTTTGCATATTGTCTTTTAATGTCCTGTCTAATGCTCCATATGCATATCGATGCATCATTGGAGCCTCATCCCAAATGATTAACCTTGCAAGCTTCCACACCTCAGCCAATGGGCTATTAGCTTTGATTCCACATGTGCTAGAAGCATTGAGCACCAATGGGATTTTGGAACGTGAGTGAGCTGTACAACCATTTGAAAGTGATAATGCAACTATTCTAGACGATGCACATGCCAAAGCAACTTGTTTCTCTCCATACAATCGAGATAGCAAGGTATTGTAAAGATATGTTTTGCCTGATCCACCTGATCCATCAAGGAAAAACACACCACCCTAGTTCAAAGAAACAGCTTTAAGGATAGTATCAAATTCTCTTGAGGATTGACAACTATTTAGACTCCTTTCCATGGAAATAGACAAATTAGCCTGTTGAACAGAATCAAACATCATCTCTTCCATCAGCAGCCAGCAAACCATTGTTAACAGTGGCAACACTTGATCTATTAGGAAATCGAGATAGCAAGGTATTGTAAAGATATGTTTTGCCTGATCCACCTAGTCCATCAAGGAAAAAAACACCACCCTGGTTCAAAGAAATAACTTTAAGGATAGTATTAAATTCTCTTGAGGATTAACAACTATTTAGACTCCTTTCCATGGAAACAGACAAATTAGCCTGCTGAACAGAATCAAACATCATCTCTTCCATCAGCAGCAGCAAACCATTGTTAACAGTGGCAACACTTGATCTATCAGGAATAGGCAACCCTTCAAAATCAACTAGCCGCTTTTCATACTGTTGTAAGAGGCCTTACATGTGCAACAAAGCCCCATTCTTTGCTATAGAATGAAAAACACCAACATCGGCACACCCTCTTTACTGCAAGGAATGGAAAAAATCTTCTGAAAGTTCGGTGGAGAATTTGTTCCAAAGCTATCCATGATATATTAGCTCACAAAAAAACCATTATAATGACAAATAATTGATGCAATTAGAATCATGTATTCTCAATTGCAGGCTTCTTGGAGACACATACACCACTCCTCATTACTCTCCAGCATTCCTCTAGCTTCACATGTAGCCTTAAAACAACGATACAAATGTCCATTCATTGTTCACAAATTCTCAAAAGATTTATACCCTTTGCACACTGTAAGTAGCATACATAAGTAATATTACTCACCTGCACTACTCGGACTAACATTATACATATATCCGGTTATATTTTTCCTTTTCATTTTAGTCCATGAGCGAAGAGCCGAATTCCACACCCACTTGCAAGGGAAATCAACATATAGTAAGCTATTTGCATTTGCATACAATGGATTAGCTGTGAACCATTTGGTGAGATATGTTCTTTGGTTTCTATCACAACTAATCACATCACCCAAATCATCATGGTCATTGAATAGTACATTATTGTGCATCGGGAGATGAACATGTAACCTTTGTATATCAGGATTTTCATTACGCAAATCATATTGATATATGCGCCAGCATGCCTCTAAGATAAGATTTGTAATCATTAATTAGTATTTGTGTGGTTAAGTAGCACTATATTTAGTATGAGGAGTAAATAATGAAATAATATATTTGCTATCGTGCAATTTAGTAACTATATAAAAACACAAGATTAGAAAAATTAATTTAAGTAAACCTTGATGTATGTGTATTTCGTAATAAGTTTTGAGATACGTATATAGTAGGAACAATAAGTAAAAATCTAATTATATATGTGGTATTTTATTTACTCATTTGTGACTAATTAGATAAATTTTTAAGGACAAGAGAAGGGGAAAAAAAGGGACCATCAAGGTATAATTGGAATGGCTAGTATTTGTGTGTGGTTATTGTTCACACATTTCGTGCATCTAAAATCCCTGCCTCTATAGAGCCTTATGAGTATTTCACATCATGTATAGCTATGGGTCCCAATGATGTAACAAAAGCAAGCCTTGTATATATGAGTAGAGATAGGCAATGGGCACCCACTTAAGTTGGGTGGTCAGGCAAAGCTTTTATGTATCTATACAACTTTTGATAATGTGAATGGGGAGAATCAATCATTTTTCAAGTGTAAAGCTTTCTTCCTCTCTCACACTCTTACGTTCTTGCTTGCTTGATTGTAATGTGCATGCTCTTACCTTGCTTGCTTGATTGTAGTGTTCATGCTTGTGTGTGTGGTTGGAGTGTGTGGAGTGTGCATGCTTGCTAGCTTGAGTGAGAGTGTGATTGATCTAGAGTGAGGAGGGTGGTTCAAGCTTTCTAGCTTAACCATTGCCCTTTGGAATGATTCCTTAGAGGAAGAGCTTAAACAAGAGTTGACACACCTCTTGGCCTCTTTTTCCTTTCCCATTAGGACTTCTACGATCCACGATAAGAGGTTTAACCACTATCATTATGATTCCTTATAAGAGCGCATGAAGGTTCTTGACATAAACAAATGGTGCTGCTGTCAAGGATCAAATGGGGATCAAACTAGTCCTGGATAAGGGAAGGAAGTAGAGCTACCATCTTGTAAAAAATCTTCTATTTTTCTCACTTTATCTTGCTCTTGGATACAAATCGTTGGTTGAATGTTAGGAAAATGTGTTCTAGAGTAGGATATTAAGTTGATTTGAGTGATTATGTGTGTGATTTGTGTCTTTGTGAGTGAATTTGTGTGATTAGAGTAGGCTTTCTTTCTAACCTTAATCCTTTTGTGTGTTTTTCTTTGTTGATTAATTAGATCTATTCTTTATCTCACAAGAGTGATGGAACAAAGAGCAAGATGTTTTGGGTGTGATTAAAGTAGGTAATCTTTCCACTTGATTTATTTCATGAGCATTAGCCTTATATTAATTAAGAAATTAGTATACATTAGTATTTTTTATATTTTAAACCAAGATTAGCTTCATCATTAGGGGGAATTTGAGCATAAAAGGGCCCTATAATAAGAATCCTTAATTTTAAGGAATTAAGACTAATTTTGTTGTGGCATAAAGAGACACAGCTCATAGAGAAGCGTACTTTCTTACTAAAAGTAGGGGATCTCTCTAGGCTCCCCCTCTAGGCTCTAGATTCCCTCTCTAGGATTTTCGTATCTCTTTCTCTTTCCACATCATCAATCTCGTCCATTAGTGGGGCCCGAAAATAGGGAAAATTTATTTACTTTCAATTCTACCCTTTCAATCTTATTTACTGCACTTTAATGTCGTATTTGAAATTCCCACCAAATTCCATATCAACCTCAAAAATTGTTTTCATTCATTCTCCCAACTTTCCACGCCTGCAATACGATTCTCTCTCTTTCTCCCATTCCTGCAGTATCTGAGCCATCTGTTTGAGTCTCTCCCAAGCTCTTCTTTTCCATGTGAAGATATTTTCTCTCTCTAGAGCTACCATCTTAGAGTTACTATTTTATACATACATATTCATAGACCCCCAATTCTTGTTGTAATGGCACTATGAGAAGTAACAAACACCTCAGATAATCCATCACGAGTGAGGAAGGTAAACTTGCATGTTCGCATATTGAATGAATATGCACCTTCTTCGAGAGCTGCTCTCCACCTTTCACAGATCACCATCATTCATTCAATTTGTTGGAGAAGGTGAGAATGGGCCGCTTGGGTACTATACTGTTGACTTTCTTTTATTTTCATGCAGCACATTCTGTATGCTCACGGTGCATACTTCATGGATGAGTATGGTTCTCTTGACATGTGGAGTACCCAAGAAATTGAGAAATCTCACTTTCGAGCTAGAGGCGTATATTTTAGAAACACCCATCACATGAAGGGGGGAAGACTCAGTACAAATTACCTCAAGGAGATGTTTAACTAGTTTTTCAGATACACTTTTGGATGGAAAGTATTCATGGAAAGGGCTCGTACAAGCAATTTAGCAAGGGCAGCAAGAAATCATGCCAAAATAAGGAGATCATCAAAGTGGAAAGCTGGCATAGGACCAGCACGTCATGTGGCATGGAGATCTTCATGAAGTCGAGTAGGAGAAATTTGGAAGGTTTCATAGTACTAAGAACTTGGATTGTAAACAGACAACACTTTGAATACCAACACAAAACATGGAATTTTGTTTATCTAGCCAAAACATGGTTTTCATTTCATAAAATTAAAAAAAGCTGATTACAAAATCCAGTTGTGTATAAATACAAGATCTACTTGCTTTCCAATCTGTTCTCTTCTTCATCCCCTTTAGGCATTTCTCCTCTATAACACAGAAACTTCTTGCGACTATAACCCTTGAGTGTTTTGACATCTACTCCGGCACCTAGGGCATAGCTAGCATAGCAAAGGAAGTATCTGGTTGCATGATTGGACATGATAGTTGTTCAAAACTAGGGTGGTTTTATGGCACATAGGATTGTAGAACATGGTTTTCAGCAGTATATAAAGACATCCTACATATGAAAGTTGTGACATTATTTCTTACTCATAGCTCATAACAAAAGCCAGCCTCCCATGGATGGGAATTCTTCTTGCGATAAGGATGCTCCTAGCAAGGTTGCTATGCCCCCTCTAGTCTCACAAGATGACTCAGTGTATTCATCTGTTGGGGATACATATGATAAATCTGTCATGTACTCTGAAAACAGATAGAAAGACCTTGAAGATGCGAAAAAACTGATGCAAAAGCCAAAGAACGATCCTTCAGAAGACCCAAAACAAGCCAACTAAAGAAAAGCCTACTCTCAGCAGGATGATTAGGAACTTTAGGAATGTTTTGTATTGAGGACTTGGGCTCAAAACAATTTGTATCTCAATGTTACTTTGATGGAAAATATCTTGTGACATTTCAATTTATCTGTGTACTCGTATTATACTTTGATCTCTCTCTCTCTCTCTCTCTCTCTCTCTCTCTCTCTCTCTCTCCCAATTTTTTCGTAAATTATTTTTAAAGCTGTCTTAAATTGCTAAAATAATGAGGGTTTCAATAAGAATTTCGGATATTTAAAAAAACAAAGATATGAAAAAAAGCTCATATTGAGAAGAATCTTTACAAAATGAAATATACTAACAAAGATCTGCAGGCTAGGGCTGCTTGGGCTCCATGCCGTCAAGATTCTCTCTCTTTGGCCCTGCATCCACATCCTTTGCGTGGGTCTCTTCTGTAGAAGCCTTCTTGCCTGCGAATCAAAGCTTCTTCTTCGGTGTACCCTTTTTGCCAACCTTCTCAGGGGTTCCTTGCGTAAAGATAAAATGCTTAAAAGGTGAATGCATAGGCATTCTTTTCTTCTTTGATGTAGAGGCTTCACTTGTTGGACGTGGCGAGTCAAGATCTTTCGGTGTAATTGCATTATTAGGTATAATATTAATCACCTTTGCTTGCATGCTCCACAACCAACAATCAGGCATACCAAGAGACTGACTGCATTAAAAATAAAAATGGCTCAAAACTGAATATTGTAAAAGAGGTGAAAGCAACAAAAATGGGAGAATGAGTAACGTAACTTACACTACTATTAAGTTCAGTGTACTTGGAAAGAATGAATTTCCATACATTGGCAATAACATGCCACCCACAGGAGTGTGAATCCTTTTGAAGAGGAATGGGTTGATTTAAAAACTTATACTATGTCTTCTTTTTTTACTGTGGATACAGAGCTTCAATGGTAGCAACCGCTCTCTTAGATGCCCTATAAGAAAATTTCAATGTTCAAAATTAAAAGAACTTAAGTAGTATGGTACAAATCATACAAACTAGTACTTACAATTTACGTTCTCCATGCATTCCAACCATGCTATTCATGAATAGAACTCAGCACTTCACCAAATTAATAATGCAGTAGCCACTCCAATGCCCTCTGCCATTTGAAAAAACCAAATCTAAATAATGATAAAAACTATAAAATAAATATGTGAGATTATATTAACAACAATGATAAAACATAAAATAAATAAAGTGGGTGCTTACTTCTCTGCATATGGCAGAACCGCAAAGCAGCACGCCCTTGGATTTAGTCCTTTGAAATATGGAATAATATCTGAGGTGGTCCTCCTGGGGTCCGAAAGGACTAATGACACAAGGGGATCACAAATGAATATCTCCTTTGCCTGGTTTGGCAGAAGGGATTTCAAAAGTGCCCTAAAATTGAAGAAAAGCTTTAGAAAAAAGGATAATACATACAAAGCTTTAGAAAATACAGAGCCTTATATGGATGACAGAAATACAGACCTTAGTGATCATCTTCCATTGTGAAGGATACATTACAAATGAGTTGCCCATATACTTTCGCAAGCCTCTCATCATTCTCTTTCTCTTCCATTGTGAAGGATACATTACAAATGAGTTGCCCATATACTTTCGCAAGCCTCTCATCATTCTCTTTCTCTAACTGCAGAAGGTTGGATAAACTCTCGTCCACTTCAGATTCTCTTACACATCAACATTTTGTTCTCTTTCCTCACCCTTCAAGTCTTTCTGAATTACCAACCTCCGAGTCCTCCGTAATGGACTTGGGGACGTGACTTCTTTCAACCTTAACCTTATCTTTCTTTTTTCGTTTCAAAGAAAGAGGAATAGCTGGGATCTCAGCAGCCTTTCTATCTCTAAATGGCAAGGGAGCAATAATTTTATCAAACCTATACCTGACCCTGCTGACAACTATCATGATCTTTCCTATGGGTTCGACCGGGGAAACTAAAGGAACTTTTTTGATTGTCTGTTTTGTACGAGCCATCATCAACGATACTAAAATCGTTAAAAAAGAGGATTGTCATAAGTGGACATTGATCAAAAGGGTGCATTGCAGTAAAGATAGAAATCATAAAAAAATTTCCCCTCCTTGGTGGCGATAAGCATGTTCGGATAGAGACCAAACTTCCTCATTGCACCATGGGAGGTGACTTTCAGAAGCATGCAATAGAAATAAAAATCATGCAAAATTTCACTTTTCCCTTCCATGGTGCGATAAGCGAGTTCTGACAGAGAACAAACTTTCTTATCGCACCGTGGAAGGTGACTTTCAGCAGTAGAGATAAAAATCACACAAATTTTCCCTTTTCCCTTCCACGGTGCGAGTAAGCGAGTTCGGACAGAGAACAAATTTCCTTATCGCACTGTGGGGAAGGTGACTTTCAGAATGGCACGTGCAGTTGAGATAAAAATCACAAATCACATATGTGTTCGGTTGCCAAGTGGTGTGGTGGAAGTTGTAAGTGGTGCAAGTAGACATTGGAGCCTCCTAAATGTTAGGGACCACCTTCAAATCATAGGAGGTGAGGATATTAGCAAGGCTCAATTCAAGGTGAATAATAGGAAGATTCATAAGCGAATGGAGCCGATGGATGGCCTTGGTAGATACCGACTAGGAGGCTGAGGGTATATCGATGAGTTAATGAACTTCTCTAGAACAATACCTTTCAAGCTTCATTTTCAAAATTATTTTTGTAAAATCTTTTATGATTTACCAATCAAAAGTGCAATGTGTATTTTAATATATTTTCTTGGATTATAGAAAGTTGTCCCATGGATGTGAATTCTTATAATACATGAATGGTCAATTCATTATAGGCTGGGAAAATGGTTTTATGGCATGCATGATTGGACATGATAGTTGTTCAAAACTAGGGTGGTTTTATGGCACATAGGATTGTAGAACATGGTTTTCAGCAGTATATAAAGACATCCTACATATGAAAGTTGTGACATTATTTCTTACTCATAGCTCATAACAAAAGCCAGCCTCCCATGGATGTGAATTCTTCTTGCGATAAGGATGCTCCTAGCAAGGTTGCTATGCCCCCTCTAGTCTCACAAGATGACTCAGTGTATTCATCTGTTGGAGATACATATGATAAATCTGTCGTGTACTCTGAAAACAGATAGAAAGACCTTGAAGATGCAAAAAAACTGATGCAAAGGCCAAAGAACGATCCTTCAGATGACCCAAAACAAGCTAACTGAAGAAAAGCCTACTCTCAGCAGGATGATTAGGAACTTTAGGAATGTTTTGTATTGAGGACTTGGGCTCAAAACAATTTGTATCTCAATGTTACTTTGATGGAAAATATCTTGTGACATTTCAATTTATCTGTGTACTCGTATTATACTTTGATGGAAAATATCTTGTGACATTTCAATTTATCTGTGTACTCATATTATACTTTGATCTCTCTCTCTCTCTCTCTCTCTCTCTCTCTCTCTCTCTCTCTCTCTCTCTCTCTCCCAATTTTTTCGTAAATTATTTTTAAAGCTGTCTTAAATTGCTAAAATAATGAGGGGTTCAATAAGAATTTTGGATATTTAAAAAAACAAAGATATGAGAAAAAAGCTCATATCGAGAAGAATCTTTACAAAATGAAATATACTAACAAAGATCTGCAGGCTAGGGCTGCTTGGGCTCCATGCCCTCAAGATTCTCTCTCTTTTGCCCTGCATCCACATCCTTTGCCTGGGTCTCTTCTGTAGAAGCCTTCTTGCCTACGAATCGAAGCTTCTTCTTCGGCGTACCCTTTTTGCCAACCTTCTCAGGGGTTCCTTGCTTAAAGATAAAATGCTTAAAAGGTGAATGCATAGGCATTCTTTTCTTCTTTGATGTAGAGGCTTCACTTGTTGGACATGGCGAGTCAATATCTTTCGGTGTAATTGCATTATTAGGTATAATATTAATCGCCTTTCCTTGCACACTCCACAACCAACAATCAGGCGTACCAAGAGACTGACTGCATTAAAAATAAAAATGGCTCAAAACTGAATATTGTAAAAGAGGTGAAAGCAACAAAATGGGAGAATGAGTAACATAACTTACACTGCTATTAAGTTCAGTGTACTTGGAAAGAATGAATTTCCATCTATTAAGTTCAGTGTACTTGGAAAGAATGAATTTCCATACATTGGCAATAACATGCCACCCACCACAGGAGTGTGAATCCTTTTGAAGAGGAATGGGTTGATTTAAAAACTTATACTATGTCTTCTTTTTTTACTGAGGATACAGAGCTTCAATGGTAGCAACCGCTCTCTTAGATACCCTATAAGAAAATTTCAATGTTCAAAATTAAAAGAACTTAAGTAGTATGGTACAAATCATACAAACTAGTACTTACAATTTACATTCTTCGTGCATTCCAACCATGCTATTCATGAATAGAACTCGGCACTTCACCAAATTAATAATGTAGCAGCCACTCTAATGCCCTCTGCCATTTGAAAAAAACAAATCTAAATGATGATAAAACTATAAAATAAATATGTGAGATTATATTAACAACAATGATAAAACATAAAATAAATAAAGTGGGTGCTTACTTCTCTACATTTGGCAGAACCACAAAGCAGCACGCCCTTGGATTCAGCCCTTTGAAATATGGAATAATATCTGAGGTGGTCCTCCTGGGGTCTGAAAGGACTAATGACACAAGGGGATCACAAATGAATATCTCCTTTGCCTGGTTTGGCAGAAGAGATTTCAAAAGTGCCCTAAAATTGAAGAAAAGCTTTAGAAAAAAGGATAATACATACAAAGCTTTAGAAAATACAGAGCCTTATATGGATGAAAGAAATACAGACCTTAGTAATCATCTTCCATTGTGAAGGATACATTACAAATGAGTTGCCCAGGTACTTTTGCAAGCCTCTCATCATTCTCTTTCTCTAACTGTAGAAGGTTGGATAAACTCTCGTCCACTTCTTCAAATTCTCTTACACATCAACATTTTGTTCTCTTTCCTCACCCTTCAAGTCCTCTGTCTTACCAACCTCCGAGTCCTCCGTAATGGACTTGGGGACGTGACTTCTTTCAACCTTAGCCTCATCTTTCTTTTTCCGTTTCAAAGAAAGAGGAATAGCTAGGATCTCAGTAGCCTTTCTCTCTCTAAATGGCAAGGGAGTAATAATTTTATCAAACCTATACCTAACCTTGCTGACAACTGTCATGATCTTTCGTCGTGTGGGTTCGACCGAGGGAACCAAAGGAACTTTTCGGATTGTCTGTTTTGCATGGACATTACAATCAAGCAAGCAAGAAGGTAAGCATGTGAGAGAAGAAGAAAGCTTTATAGACTTGAGAAATGATAGATTCTCCCCGTTCACATTATCAAAAGTTGTATATATACATAAAATCTTTGCCTGACCACCCAACTTAAGTGGGTGCCCATTGCCTATCTCTACTCATATATACAAGGCTTGCTTTCGTTACATCATTGGGACCCATAGCTATACATGATGTTAAATGCTCATAGGCTCTATAGAGGCAGGGATTTTAGATGCACGGAATGTGTGAACAATAACCACACACAAATACTAGCCATTCCAATTATACCTTGATGGTCCCTTTTTTCCCCTTCTCTTGTCCTTAAAAATTTATCTAATTACTCACAAATGAGTAAATAAGATACCACATACAATTAGATTTTTACTTATTATTCCTACTATATATGCATCTCAAAACTTAGTACAAAATACACATACATATGAAAGTTGTGACATTATTTCTTACTCATAGCTCATAATAACAAAAGACAGCCTTCCATGGATGCGAATTCTTCTTGCCATAAGGATGCTCCTAGCAAGGTTGCTACGCCCCCTCTAGTCTCACAAGATGACTCAGTGTATTCCTCACAGATGATAAATCTGTCGTGTACTCTGAAAACAGACATAAAGACCTTGAAGTTACGGAGAAATTGATTAGCTGAAGCCAAAGCCGTGTATCAAACGATCCTTCAGAAGACCCAAAACAAGCCAACTGAAGAAAAGCCTACTCAGCGGGATGATTAGGAGTTTTAGGAATGTTTTGTATTGAAGACTTAGGCTCAAAACAATTTGTATCTCAATGTTACTTTAATGGAAAATATCTTGCGACACTTCAATTTATCTGTGTACTCGTATTATACTTTGATATCTCTCTCTCTCTCTCTCCCAATTTTTTCGTAAATTATTTTTAAAGCTATCTTAAATTATTTTTAAAGCTATCTTAAATTATTTTTAAGGCTATCTTAAATTATTTTTAAGGCTATCTTAAATTGTTAAAATAATGAGGGGTTCAATAAGAATTCTGGATATTAAAAAAACAAAGATATGAGAAAAAAGCTCGTATCGAGAAGAATCTTTACAAAATGAAATGTACTAATAAAGATCCGCAGGCTAGGGCTATTGGGGCTCCATGCCCTCAGTATTCTCTGTCTCTGGCCCTACATCCACATCCTTTGCTTGGGTCTCTTCTGTAGAAGCCTTCTTGCCTGCGAATCAAAGCTTCTTCTTTGGCATACCCTTTTTGCCAACCTTCTCAGGGGTTCCTTGCTTAAAGATAAAATGCTTAAAAGGTGAATGCATAGGCATTCTTTTCTTCTTTGATGTAGAGGCTTCACTTGTTGGATGTGGCGAGTCAAGATCTTTCTGTGTAATTGCATTATTAAGTATAATATTAATCGCCTTCGCTCACACGCTCCACAACCAAAAATCAGGCATATCAAGAGACTGCATTAAAAATAAAAATGGCTCAAAATTGAATATTGTAAAAGAGGTGAAAGCAACAAAAATGGGAGAACGAGTAACGTAACTTACACTACTATTAAGTTCAGTGTACTTGTAATAAAGAATGAATTTCCATACATTGGCAATAACATGCCACCCACCACAGGAGTGTGAATCCTTTTGAAGAGGAATGGTAGGAACCGCTCTCTTAGATGCCCTATAACAAAATTTCAATGTTCAAAATTAAAAGAACTTAAGTAGTATGGTACAATTCATACAAACTAGTACTTACAGTTTACATTCTCTGTGCATTCCAACCATGCTATTCATGAATAGAACTCGGCACTTCACCAAATTAATAATGCAGCAACCACTCCAATGCCCTCTGTCATTTGAAAAAAACAAATCTAAATAATGATAAAAACTATAAAATAAATACGTGAGATTATATTAACAACAATGATAAAACATAAAATAAATAAAGTGGGTGCTAACTTCTCTACATATGGCAGAACCGCAAAGCAGCACGCCCTTGGATTCAGTCCTTTGAAATATGGAATAATATCTGAGGTGGTCCTCCTGGGGTCCGAAAGGACTAATGACATAAGGGGATCACAAATAAATATCTCCTTTGCCTGGTTTGGCAGAAGGGATTTCAAACGTGCCCTAAAATTGAAGAAAAGCTTTAGAAAAAAGGATAATAGATACAAAGCTTTAGAAAATATAGAGCCTTATATGGATGAAAGAAATACAAACCTTAGTAATCATCTTCCATTATTGTAAAGGATACATTACAAATGAGTTTCCCAAGTACTATTGCAAGCCTCTCATCATTCTCTTTCTCTAACTACAAATGGTTGGATAAACTCTTGTCCACTTCATATCCTCTTACACATCAACATTTTGTTCTCTTTCCTCACCCTTCAAGTCTTTGTGTCTTACCAACCTCCGAGTCCTCCGTAATGGACTTAGGGACGTGACTTCTTTCAACCTTAACCTCATCTTTCTTTTTCCATTTCAAAGAAAGAGGAATAGCTAGGATCTCAGCAGCCTTTCTATCTCTAAATGGCAAGGGAGCAATAATTTTATCAAACCTACACCTGACCTTGCTGATAGCTATCATGATCTTTCCTGTGGGTTTGACTAGGGGAACTAAAGGAACTTTTCTGATTGTCTGTTTTATACAAGCCATCATCAACGATAC
This sequence comes from Cibotium barometz, assembly GCF_041138505.1. Taxonomy (NCBI): domain Eukaryota; kingdom Viridiplantae; phylum Streptophyta; class Polypodiopsida; order Cyatheales; family Cibotiaceae; genus Cibotium; species Cibotium barometz. The sequence goes on from NC_141062.1 coordinate 57,216,492, forward strand.
TAAAGTCATTAAAAAAGAGGATTGTCATACGTGGACATTGATCAAAAGGGTGCATTGTAGTAAAGATAGAAATCATAAAAAAATTTCCCATCCACGGTGTGGCGATAAGCATGTTCGGACAGAGATCAAACTTCCTTATCGCACCATGGGAGGTGACTTTCAGAAGCGTGTAATAGAGATAAAAATCACACAAAATTTCCCTTTTCCCTTCCACGGTGCGATAAGCGAGTTCAGACAAAGAACAAACTTTCTTATCGCACCGTGAAAGGTGACCACCAGCCTAGTCTCGTGCCCGGACATTCGAGGGTGAGGCCCCAAGTGAGAAACCCTGCCCCGCGCATGAGGGGGCTGCTTCCGCTGTCAGCTACCGGGAGTCCGGTGCACGGAGGGGGCAGAGGGATCTCACAGTTGGTATCAGAGCAAAGTTGAAAGCTAATAAGGATAAACAAATTCTTATCTGAAATTGATAATAAAAACTTAGAAAAAGCATTTTTCATAATGTATTTTCATTCCGTAAGCTTCTTTAATATGAAGAATTTTTAATCAAAGAAATTGTTTTTATAGATGGAAATTCCCTATTTATCTGGTATTCCCGACCTCACCCAATCTCAAGATATGACTGCGTTCGCCTTCGAGCATCTCATTTCTTTTGCTTCAACTCGAACAAGCCGAGCAAGACTTGCACGCCATTTCGAGGATTTATATTTTCCTGACCCAGTAAAGAGACGACAACATAAGTGGTAGCTGAAAATGACACGTGGTGTCATTCTATATCATTCAACACCTCGGAATTTCAGACTTTCATGTCGAATTTATAGACTCCTTAGTCGATTTATCCCTAAGGAGAAAATAATAGCTCCCTTCGCAGTTAGAGAACTTATGTAACAGGGCATGACTATGGCCCAGTACGGTCCTCTTATACGTCCCCCAAGGAGATTTTGAATTTTGGAGCCGAGCTACTCTATATACATATTGCAACTTTTATATAAATAAAGAAATGCTTAAAAGGTGAATGCATAGGCATTCTTTTCCTCTTTGATGTAGAGGCTTCACCTGTTAGACGTGGCGAGTCAAGATCTTTCGGTGTAATTGCATTATTAAGTATAATATTATAATCGCCTTCACTCGCACGTCCACAACCAAAAATCAAGCGTACTAAGAGACTACATTAAAAATAAAAATGGCTCAAAATTGAATATTGTAAAAGAGGTGAAAGCAACAAAAATGGGAGAACGAGTAACGTAACTTACACTGCTATTAAGTTCAGTGTACTTGGAAAGAATAAATTTTCATACATTGGCATTAACATGCCACCCAGGAGTGTGAATCCTTTTGAAGAGGAATGGGTTGATTTAAAAACTTATACTATGTCTTCTTTTTTAACTGAGGATATATAGCTTCAATGGTAGCAACCGCTCTCTTAGATGCCCTATAACAAAATTTCAATGTTCAAAATTAAAAGAACTTAAGTAGTATGGTACAATTCATACAAACTAGTACTTACAATTTACATTCTTCGTGCATTCCAACCATGCTATTCATGAATAGAACTCGGCACCACCAAATTAATAATGCAGCAACCACTCCAATGCCCTCTGTCATTTGAAAAAAACAAATCTAAATAATGATAAAAACTATAAAATAAATACGTGGGATTATATTAACAATAATGATAAAACATAAAATAAAGAAAGTGGGTGCTTACTTCTCTACATATGGCAAAACCGCAAAGCAGCACGCCCTTGGATTCAGTCCTTTGAAATATGGAATAATATCTAAGGTGGTCCTCCTGGGGTCCGAAAGGACTAATGACACAAGGGGATCACAAATAAATATCTCCTTTGCCTGGTTTGGCAGAAGGGATTTCAAAAGTGCCCTAAAATTGAAGAAAAGCTTTAGAAAAAAGAATAATAGATACAAAGCTTTGGGGTTAGGCTGGATCGGAGGATTCCTGCAAAACAACTAGATGCGATTAGTTACGATAGCTAGATTAAGTCCTGAGTCTTAAGACCTTGTTCTGTGGGAGGGGATCAACGGTTGTGCCTTGTTAAAGGAGGAAAAAAGCGGTGATTCCATGGACCAATTGCAAGTCTTTTCTTGATCTGACCATGTGACTTCAGGCTCAATCAGATCAGTTTAACTAGTTAAGATTTTGACTCATTAGAGTAATTCCCCCGCCGCCGTTAGAAGATTTTTCCCATGGCCAAATCGCCCGTGCCTTCCAGGTGAGGGGAGTTTTTCGGGCTCGGTTTTGGAGGAACCACCGGGATAGCCTCTCGTCCGAACATCCGCAGGCGAGGCCTCGAGTGTGGATCCCCGACCGCGCATGAGATCGACGCTGCTTCCGCCGCGCCGGGGAACCGCGGAGGGGGCAGGATGTAAGATTCCTCCCTGTTGTTGCAGCTTTTGAGGTGTGCAGGTATAAGAACCTCCCCTTCTGATCTTATAGTTTTCCCTCTCTGAAATAAAAGAAAGATTTTGTTTTACCCTGTTTTGGCCTAGAGAGAGAAAATGTCTAGAGGGAGGTAATTCAAAATTAAGATATTTTTGGATATAAAAATCCTCCTAGTGTCTAAATGATTTTCCCTGAAGCAAAAATTCAAAAAAGAACTTTCCAATGTGCAATTAGAATTAATTGAAAAAAATTCAGCCTTTCTTAATCCTAAAAAGATTAGTTAAATGATTAATTAAACTTTTCTTATTTTTTACTCTCTTGAATTCTAAAAATTGAGTATAATTGAATTTCATGCATAGAGGTATGCATAAAAGATAGGAGAAGTGATAAGATATGATAAGATGCATATGAGATGAGTTAGGATGTGATAGGATGAGTTAAGAAGTGATAGGATGTGTCTGGGATGAGGTAAGAAGTGTATGTGATGGGATAAGATGTATATGGGTTGTGATAGGGTGAGAATATGGATGTGAATGTAGATGGGTATGTATGGATATATGCATGTAGATGTGGATGCATGAATGTGGATGTATGGATGTGAATGAGGATGTGGATGTGGATGCATGGATGTAAATGTGGATGTGTATGTATGGATGTATGCATGTAGATGTGGATGCATGAATGTGGATGTATGGATGTGAATGAGGATATAGATGTGGATGTATGGATGTGAATGTGCATGTAGATGTGGATGTATAAATGTGAATGGGAATGTGGATGTGGATGTATGTATGTATGTGGATGTGGATGTATGAATGAGGACGTGATAATGGATGCATGCATGTGGATGTGGATATGGATGTGTATGTATGAATGTGGATATGGGATGTGGATGTATAAATGAAGATGTGAAAATGGAGATAAGCATGTAGATGTGGATGTATGGATATGAATGTGGATGTGGATGTGGATGTATGGATGTAAATGTGGATGTGTATGTATGGATGTATCCATGTAGATGTGGATGCATGAATGTGGATGTATGGATGTGAATGAGGATATAGATGTGGATGTATGGATGTGAATGTGCATGTAGATGTGGATGTATAGATGTGAATGGGAATGTGGATGTGGATGTATGTATGTATGTGGATGTGGATGTATGAATGAGGACGTGATAATGGATGTATGCATGTGGATGTGGATATGGATGTGTATGTATGAATGTGGATATGGGATGTGGATGTATAAATGAGGATGTGAAAATGGAGATAAGCATGTAGATGTGGATGTATGGATGTGAGTGGATGTGGATGTATGGATGTGGATATGGATGTGAATATATGATATGTGATGTGAAGGAATCTGAAGTGAAGAGATGAAAAATGAGGTGATTGGATGAGTACACATATAAATGGAATGTGGAATAAGTAATGTGGATTAATGAGGGATAATGTAAAAAAATGAGAGTTAATATAGAAATTGTATTTGTAAACTGTTTGTAAATGCTGTTTGTAAATGGCTGTTTTATGTCAAGAATGCTGGGAAAGCATCTTGACCGTCTTGTGATTAAGGTCATGGAGACCTAACTGATAAAGTTACAACTGCTGACGGAGAGTCAATGGAGGACGTCTCGCGTAGCAAAGTCGGCCGGTTCGATTAAAATGGTGAGCTTCTGGTACGGTGGATGAGGGACCAAGGAAGCGGCCTATGAGTGAAGCGCTAGGTCACCTACAAAGGATCCTAGAGGGTGCTGACTATACGGTGCTCGGGCTCTGGGTCGCCTAGGATACCCACGCGTGTGTCGAGGAAGATATTGAAACAAGGAGTAAGAGTTGTTTTTCTGAAACCGGGCATGGATCTGGTTGATTGACCTTGCTGGTCTTCAATGGATGAGTCCATGGCTCTTTTTATGGATTTGTTGGTTGATCTTGCTAATCTTCAACGAGAGTCCATCTTGATTTTTATAAGTGATTATATTGCCGAGTATTATGGGCTAGGAACTATTGAAAAGGCCCCTGAGTGGACAGGTGGTGAGCGTTCTAGTTGCCAATGATGCCATAGATACTCTGATGAAGGAATGATGGGAAATTTGAGAATCAACCGGATAATTTAGAAGACTGTGATCAGTGGTACTATGGTTTCATTAAAGGATTGTTTTAAAGTTAGCTGATGCTAAGAAAAAGGTAATTTCATATTGGGTGTGTAAGTGGTACTATGGTTTCATTAAAGGATTGTTTTAAAGTTAGCTGATGCCAATTTCATATTGGGTGTGTAAGTGGTGTGCCTAATTTTATGTTTGCATGAACTTCCGGCTAGGGGGCCTTGGAACTCTTTTCCTTGGTACCCGGGACAAAACCTAACCAAATTCTTAATTGGATCCCATCACTACAGTGGTTGGGCGGTTGGCTAACCCATGGGACTAGATGGGGTTAGGCTGGACTGATGGATCCGTAAATCGAGACTCAATTTCTGTTATTACGATAGATAAAGTAAATCCCGGATAGTAATTGTTCTATAGATAGGAATCAACGGCTGTGCCTCTTTGATGGGAAAAAAAGCGTTGATCCCAATGATCTAAGTGCAAGTTTCTTCCTTGATCTGACCGAGTATCTTTATAGGTACAATCGGATCAGCTTGATCAGTAATGGTCTTGACTACGTTAGAGAAAAAGTTTTCTTGGTGGAATCGCCCGTGGTTTCCAGGTAAGAGAAGTTTTTCCAAGTCCGATTTTTGGAAAAATTGACGGATTAGTCTCTTGTCCGGATATCCGTTGGACGAGGCCCCGAATGTGGGACCCCTGTCCCGCGCCAGAAGTGCTACTTCCGCTGCTAGCACCCCGAATCTGTTGCTCGGTGGGAACAAGGATCTCACAGAATGAATGATGGTAATCCCTCTGAGGGGGCGAGAGGATCGAGCGATGGAGCCTGAGAGGGCGATAGGCCGGCTTGAGTCCTCGCCAACAGGACCGACGATGAGGTGTATGGTCCCGTAGGGTTTTGCCCAGCATGTAGTGGCTGGAAAGCCGAATTCTAGATCATCGGCAGAATAAAGGAAAAGAATAAAGGAGCCGGTTTGGCTTGTATGAATTGATTCATGTATCAACTTTTTATATATTTATCTTGTCTTTGGCATGATTGTATTGTGTAAAAAGGCTGTTTTAACAAACCTTGTGAAAAGGGCTATAATTGAGGAACATGTTTATTTATGTCAAACAATGTGGTAGGATTAATTAGAAAACAAATTGATGCACGAGTAGGGTGGAAAGTGGGAGGATGGAATGCCCCGATGGCACCATCCTACGGACGGGTGGACTCGATTAGTCGGGTAGCTTTCCAACAGATTAAGTGAAAGCCTTACGCTAGATAATTAGATTCTTGGGCAACTCTATTCTAGAAGACTAGGTCAGCGGGCGGTTGTGCCTTGTATGGATGAGGAAAAAAGCGTTGCCTCTAGAAATCAAGTCTAGTAGTTGCCCAATTTATGATAAATTACCCCATGGGTGATTTGACTTTTAGAAGATCACGCTTCCCCTCTGGGATAGGACTAGGTCTTACCTATGAATCGTATCCTTGAATCTCTACATGGTCAAGGTGTCGATAAATAGGAACTTTTCCCCAAGTTAAGACTTAGTGGACTATCTTAAGTGTTTCTCCTATTTCAGAAGAGGGAACCTTACAATTGGTATCAGAGCCGATCTTAGCTCCTAGGAATTTCCATTTAAGGATTGTTTTGCAATGAATGTTTTACCTAACATAATGCTAATTAGTAAAAACATCCTACTAAAACAAATAAGTTGAATTGATGTTTGAATGATTGTAGGAAGAGGAAGATGCCTACTCCAAGTTTCTAGTTTTCCAATGCATCTTCGAGATTGCTAGTCACTCCTTGAATTTCGAGTTCCCGGAGCAGGGGTGAGTATAGTAACAAAAACTATATCAAAAATGTGGGAAAAACTTGCAATTAGAAGTACAAGGATGAGTTTGCAATTGGCAGACGAAAATCTAGAGAGTCCCATAGGATTGCTTGAGAACGTTATAGTCAAGTCATGTGGCATTGAGTACGGACATACCTTTGCTATCGTAGACTTTGGCAAGAACACAAATTACGAAGTGATCCTAGGAAGGCCATTCATGCGCCAATTCAAAATGATTCGACTGGGGTTACAATTACTTGTACCTCAGACATGAGAATGTAACCACGAGGGTGAATCTGAAAAACCATGCTTATCGAGATGTGACGCACTCTCCTGTGGATGAGTTTGATTTTGCTTCTTCAGAAGCATCGAGAGCAACTGTCTGAAGGAAGAGCTGATCTATGGATCTATGGAGCATCTTGTCGAGACTTGCAACCTAGAAATGTTACCATAGACAGAAGTGTGACGGATGAGGCGTATATCCCTATACCTTTTCCTGAGAACTTGATAGATCCCTTAGAATGGAACCATGTTTTAGCTACCATAGACACTTGTGCATTGCCAAGGCAAACACAGTTCTGTGATCCAGATGGGTATGACATTATTCTCGTAAGAATGCTAAGATCGATCCATGCAGAGGAACCTCAAGAAGCCCCTAGGTATGAAGCAAACAAATCATTATTGCTAGGAGATATGGTATCTGTAGAGGAAGTATCCCCTCTTGAGTACAGCTCAGCTGATGAAGGAGATGAGGATAGGTGCCTAGAATCCTCTGATGGGAAGGATTCTGATGACGATGCCATAGTCCTTGAATCAAAGTTAGAGAAGATAAGATTGTTGTTAAAGGGCAGAGAGGTCTTGTTGAGTATTCCTAGTGGACAAACCGAAACGTAAGTTTTGCAAGAATCACCGGAAGTTTCGCAAATAGGAAGTCAAGGAAAAGAGACAACAACAACAAAAAGAAAGAGAAGATGTGGATAAAGAAGACTTTATTCTACCTCCAACCGTTGTAGGTAACAACGAGTACTTGTACTACTTGGGAGCCGATGATTGCATCAAAGACGAGATGAAATGGAGATACGGCTTTCAATTAATGCAAAAGCTAAACGAGAAGGAGAGTGACAACCCAAAGAAGAAGAGGAAATGGAAACCGAAGCTAAAATCTAAGGCTTCAGTGCATTCAGTCAAGACTGAACAAAGCACCATGGGTGACGAGAGTGGAGCGTAAAGCTCTAGTGCAAGAACGGAAGAGAATGCTAAAAGCAGCATGGTCTTCCATGAGTGACGACTCGGAGGAAGAAGAGGATACCACAAATATCCCCTCAAACTTCAAGAAATTCACCATACAAGATCGGAAAATAGTCTTGCAACAACCTATTCCGATAGAAACCTGAGGAACTAGGAGTTTCCTATGATGGCCCTGAGGATGCCAAGAAAATAGACCTGGCAGAACTAAGCGAAGAGCCATGTAACGTGTGGATTACCACATACTTAACCCAAGCGGAGGAAGAATTGCTAATCTCTACTCTGAGAGAGTATCGAGATATATTTGCTTAGAGTTATAAAGACCTTAAGGGGGTAGATCCAAAGATCTGCCAACATACAATTCCCATGCGAGAGGATGCCAAGCCGTCCAAGCAGCGTCCTTACATGTATAATGATAATTTTGCCAAAAAGATCAAAGAAGAGATTGACAAGCTGTTAGTGGCTGAATTTATTTATGAGATTGAACATACAGAATGGGTTTCACCGATTTTGTGGTAGTACCTAAGAAGAATGGAAAACTACGAGTATGTGTCAATCTAAAGAAAGTAAATGCTGCTACTGTCCAGGACCACTATCCGCTTCCACTCACTGATCATGTATTGGAGAGGGTAGCTGCAAAGAAGGCATACAGTTTTCTTGATGGATTTTCGGGCTACAACCAGGTATCTATTGATCCCAAGGATCAACACAAAACCGCATTTGCTATAGAATGGGGAGTGTTTGCATATAGAGTCATGCCTTTTGGTTTGACTAACGCTCCAGCCACCTTTCAAAGGTTGATGAGCCATGCGTTCAAAGAATACCTGCGATTATTTCTTGAAATATTCATGGATGACTTGTGTGTGCATTCCATAAACAGAGAAGAACACATAGAGCATCTCAAAAAAATCTTTGAGAAATGCAGAGTGTATCGCATATGCCTTAACCCTGATAAATGCAAGTTTATGGTTAGGCAAGGGAAGATTCTAGGCCACATTGTGTTTAGGAATGGTATATCCACAGATGCAAAAAAGATAGCTGTTATTGTTGAGCTACCTAGACCTTACAATGCAAAAGGGGTACAAGTTTTCATGGGTCATTGCGGCTACTATCGTAGATTTATCTACATGTACGCTGAAATAGCACAGTCATTGTATGCACTCCTTGTTGTATTTGAAAGGACAGAGGATTGTGAAGAAGCCTTTGAAAAGCTGAAGAAAGCATTAGTGACGGCACCTATTCTCAGGTTGCCGGATTGGGATAATTTATTCCACGTACATATAGATGCTTTGGCTTTTGCAATTGGCTGTATTTTAGCTCAACCAGGCGAGAACAAAATGGACTTTCCAGTCTCATATGCTAGCCGCCAGTTGAATAGTGCTGAAAAGAATTACACCACCACGGAAAGAGAAGGCTTAGCTATGATCTATGCTGTGAAGAAGTTTTGGGATTACCTTTTGGCCAACAAATTTACATTCTTCTTAGATCATCAAGCTTTGCTTTACCTTGTGAACAAGCCATGTGCAACCAGAAGGATTATACGCTGGTTTGTTATTCTACTTGAATTTGAATTTGAAGTAGCGGTAAAGAAGGAAAAAATGCATCAGCGGGCTGATCATCTTTCCAAGATAACTTCAGGAGAAGCACCCATTGGTATAGATGATGATATTCCTGATGCTACTCTATTCTTGGTTGAGACAGCACCAAGATGGGCAGAACCCATCATTCAAGTTTTAACGACAGGATTTGTTAACTCCATTAGTCCTACCAATGAAAAGATAATGACCTTAGAGCATTGTGCTCCTTATAAGCTTCTTTCTGGACGATTGTATAAATTAGGAAAAGATGGAATACTTCGTCTATGCCCTGACCCGGATCAATATGATGAGATTATCTCATATGTCCACGTGAGCTTAGGAGGCAGACATGTCTTTGGAAAGGATACGGTTAAAAGAGTTTTGTGGGAAGGATATTGGTGGCCAACACTTCATGCTGATACAGAAGAGTACGTACGGAATTGTAAAATTTGTCAACAAAGGAAACCCATTCCTCATGTGACTCTATTTTATATTTCAACAGCACCCAATTGGAGTTCGTACATTGTGAAGTATTTGATGTAGGGTCATACGGATGATAAGATGCCTAGGCATAGAAAGAGAGCCATAGAGGTAGAAGCAGCGAGTTTTCAGATTATTGAAGGCCAGCTATACAAAAGGGGCAAAGATGGAAACCTATGGACTTGTGTTTGTGAGAGTGACTACCTTAGTGTATTGAATCATGCACATTCAAGAGTTGGGGGTGGACATTTCTGTGGAGAAACAACTGCCAAACTTATACTATGGTCAGGACTATGGTGGCCTATGCTTTTTCATGATGCAACAGAGTATGTCAAACAATGTGATCAATGTCAAAGAGCCAAACCTCCTACCAAGTATGAGGACATGCCATTGAGACCAATTATGGGGGTTAAAGCTTTTGCAAAATGGGGAATTGATTTTGTGGGACCGATTAAACCACCAGCACGCCATACACATGCTGAGTATATCATTGTAGCCACAGATTATCTTACGAAGTGGGTAGAAGCAAAAGCCACAGTAAAAAACGATGCTAGAACCACTGCAAAGTTTTTATACGAACATGTGTTTACACGCTATGGTTTACCTATTGAGATTGTGAGTGACCAAGGTGTGAATTTTATCAATGAAGTCGTTACCTTTCTTTTGGAAGACTTTATGGTCATCCATAAGAGGTCAGCGCCTTATCACCCGCAAGCAAATATGGTCAAGCTGAGAGCACAAACAAGACTCTTTGCACTGCGCTTACAAAGATTGTTGAGGGACATAGAACAGATTGGAAACAGAAACTTCACTCAGTTCTATGGGCTTATCGAATTGCTTACAAAATGTCCATAGGCATGACACCTTTCAATCTAGTTTTTGGATTGGACGCTATCCTTTCGATAGAATTTATTGTACCTACACTTCGAGTTACAAAACAACTTGAGTGGACGGATCATGAATTCTCTACACGGATCGATGAATTGGAGAGGCTAGATGAAGACAGGCTATTGGCAGTCATTGGCATGTATGCTGAAAAACGACGCCAAAAGCGTTGGCATGATACGCATGTGAAGAAAGATCACTTCAGGAGAGGTGATCTAGTGTTGCTTTACACATTGAAGAAACAAAAACACAAGCTAAAAATGCGAGGACTTGGTCCATTTGTGATCAACGAGCTTAGTGCGAGTGGTGCAGTAAGGTTGGAAACCTTAGATGGAGAGCCAATGACTAACTTCATCAATGGTAGCCGCTTGAAGTGCTATGAAGAACCTCTAAAAGATGATATGCTGATACGCATACATGCCAGTCAGACACGTAAAAAAGCTCAAGCTTTGTTACGAAGTCAAGCAAAAGAAAAAGCTAAGGCTAGAGTAGCACTAGCACGAGAGCACCGCAAAGCAGCTATCATGGCCATCCACTTGAATGATGATGAAGACTTTGTAGATCCCTTTCATATTCAAGTAAGGATCCCTACTCAAAGAGCAATCTTTGCAGCGTCTGCACTTATAGATTCGGGAGCCGACTGCAATGTTTTGTCTTATGAAGCGTGGACATCGTTAGGCCAACCTTTGCTCACCAATGCATCATTGAACTTCCAGAGTTTCTCTGGTGATGAAACCCCAGCCCTAGGCAAGTGCTATATTAATATGTCCATTTAGGATCAATCTATGCACGTGACTTTTTATGTTGCTAACAAGAGCCAAGCAGTGGTGGATGTTGTTCTAGGCAGATCATGGATTAGAACCACCAGATGCAGTATGGACTGGAACTCACGACAATACACCTTGTTGGTAAATTCTACTCACCTTACAGGATCAAGTGCTTCGGCACTCCCATCTTTTCAAAAGGTGGAGACCATCACTACTGTGATAGAGACAACCTCAAAAGATCCAATGATTTGGGTGAATAATGATAATGACAATACTCAATGATGGCATGTGCCAACATCTCTCTTATATGCACAAGGCTATGGAAGGGGGGAAGCACTTAGAATTCAAATCTGGTTACCTAAAGTAGCTTGCAAGCCAAGACCCAATGCTGAACATCCAAGGAATACAAAGCTAAAGAGGAGGTTCACCAGAGCCAACAGTTTCACCTCCAACAAGACCAGTCAACAACGGTGGATCCCAAAGAAGGTTCTGCAAGCACAAGGCTACTACGAGGGTGCGACTACCTTGTGGCTACCAAAAAAGAATGCAGGGACTACTGTAGCAAAACATAATTATGTTCCTGAATCTACTCAAGAACAAAAGCAGTCAATACCACCTCACTTACAGAAACCAAATCAATACTGGAAACCACGCCTTACCAAGCCTGAAAGAGTCCAGGTGGAAACACAAGCTGGCGCGTCAATCGGACATCATCAGAAGGTCTCGAACAGGAAGGGATACTCCAAACTGACATGGGAAGAAAAAGGCAAGTGGGTACCTTTACTCACTTCTATCTCAGAGGCAACACATCAGAAGGAGGATATTGCAACCGAATCAAGTTCAGAGTCTATTCCTCAAAACACAAGCAATGTCAAAGTTTGTCTTACAAAGCCAACAACTTTCAATCAGGCTCCTACACAAGTAGACTCCCTGACTATCAAGGAAAGAGCATTCTTCCTACACTCCAACTATTTGGAATGCCGTCGGTATTCTACTCTTTCCCTAATCAAATTACATTACCAGCCATAAGTCTACAGGCGTAGGTGTTAGAGTTGGGCACTCTGGAGACCCAATAAAATTTTGAAAGCCCAATGGGATGGCAAGAACATAGCTGCCATATGGGTGCCAAAGCTCAGAAGTGTTCAAACATCTCCATTCACACCTCCTCCTATTTGTCCCAATGCATTTCCTATGCCTATCGCTAAAATCTCACCTCCAACTAAACTTCAATCTCTTGCATGTACTCTTGCATGTACTCTGAAATGGGTACCAAAAAGAGTCCAACAAAAAGGAACCTGTGCCATACGTCAACACCCCAAAAATAATTTGCATAATGTTACATCCAAAAGCAAACTCATTTTTGAAAGAGCTATCATGCTACAAAAGCTACTTTTTGGCAATTCATCTATCGAATATGTTAGCTCTATTTCCGTCATGCCTGTACATACTAGCATTCTTCGTTCAACTTGCATTAAATAAAAAAAATCTGAACACTTCCTTATGTGTTGTGTAGAATAACCAAATGGAGACTTGGCTGGACACATGCAGTCCATCTTTGGACCTAGATAGCACTCACCCTGACCATCAAGGGGGCTACAGCATTGCACCTTTTCAGACGCACTCTCGATATTTTAATGCCCTAGTGGGTGAGGATTGCTGTGGAAGACAATTTGTGGAGTTATACTACCAGCAACATCATCCGTTTCCACACTGCCATCGTGACTGTGCTCGTATGGTATTGGGGAATGCTTCCCATATATGTTGGCAGTGTCGCACATACTTCCATCGCTATGGCACTGGTATAATGCAGCAGATCATGGGGTTCACACCTCAACGACATAATCTCTGGGCAATTATGATGCCGTAACGTGGACCCAACCAACAAAGACTCCCGGAAGAGGAAAGAGCTCAAACATGGTGCGAAGACACCCTTCGTTTGCTAACCCCTCCCATTTTGCAGGTTCTTCTTCCCCATGAATCTACATGTCAGTTTTGGCTCAATGTGAGTGAGTCTTTAGAACGGTTTCAAAACCATAGGTGCCTCTTTAGCCTTCCTACTGTGCCCATACCATATGTTAGTGAAGATGCACTTCTTCCCTTGCCATCTACTCCATGGGCAGGATTACGTTCTGGGTTATCTTTACATCCTGAAGCTATTGATGTCTACCCACCTGAGAATGCAGACATACATCCACCCCCAGTGCAAGACTAGCACTTGTACTCTCTTAATAAGAACTAGAAGCTAGGGCACTTTTTCCCATTGGGTTTTTCCCCTCGGCCAAATTCGGTGTTTAGCGCCAATGTTTCTTATTTTTTATCTTTTTAATTTTCTTTCTCTTTAGTTTGTTTTGTCAGAATAAAACAGATGCAAGCACCAAACTACATCTTCCGCTTCAGTACCGCAACTGACAGTCATACAATCAAGTGCAAACAATTCTTCACCAACCAGCGCTTTAACAGAAACAGCTGAACTCATGCCAATCTCTAGTGTTTTCTGTATTTTTCTTGTTGCTTGGTTGTTTATAAATTTCACTTCACTAAGCATGGCAATACGCATCTCCTTTGGTCTAGAGTAGGGATAGCATTCTAGTGGCTTTAGACTTGATAGTGTAAGTTTGACCGTAATTGTTTTTACCCGTTTAGCAATACAAAGTAATTAGTGTTTTGTGCTAAAGGTAGAGTTCCAGACCTAGGACAAAGAGACTAAATTAATCATAGGACCATCAGTGGATATCTTGCCCTTACTAGGACATTGCTTAGGGACAATCTAATAAACATTCCATAACAAAAATTGGCATGACAAAAATAAAAGAAAAGTGTATATGTTTGTGGCCTATTGCCTTGTTATTCATGGTAGGCGAGGGAGGTCTATACCTTTCCCAGACCAATGCCTTGTGTAGTAAGGAATAGCCATACCCACGGGTGCGCAAACATACTCTTGAAGAGAGCCCTGTCCCAAAAAAAAAGGACAGAAAGGCACCAAGAGAAATGCTTGTCTAATCCAGGATGGTCGCCGTTATGCTTAAAATATTAAACCTTAGCACTAAGCAATATCAAGAGTCTGCCACTACATAATTATGTTAGATTTATTAGTGTTGAACCGACATTTTTGACTTAGCATAGGCTAGGTATACTACTTGATAGTCCCTCGATTAACTGTTGTCTTTTGCCTTCTAGGAAAATAACAATACATTTGGCATAAAACATTCTTTACTTTAGGTAGTAATTATTAAGGCTTGAACTAACCTATTCAATCTCTACACTGCTTCAATGTTTCCTTCCTCTAGCTAATTGGACGTTTATTGACATGTCTTATTCAGTAAAATTGCTTGTTTTGTTATTGTTTGTCAGTACTTTTGCTTTTTTAAAAAAAAGAACACACAAACCACCTATTGTTTTGCTTGCAGGTACACATTGGAGATGCCACTCTTCCTTGGCATCTACACGCTCGAGGACGTGCGCAAAATAGGAAGGGAGGAATGTTGCATGACGAATGGTGATCAATGCAAGGATGCAACACAAAGATGGAAGCAGGAAAACAAGAGACTTGACATGACATTCTTATTTAGGGCTCTTGTAGAGAGTTCCAAGTTGTAGGTGAGTGTGGGAGTGGGCTTGAGAATAATCCCACATGGGAAGTTTTGGGAGTTTTAGGAGTTTTAGTATAAATAGTGGCTCATTTGAGAGCTCATAGATACATTGGGCTAAACTCATGCTTGAGCTCTCTTGAGACTAGCTCTTCCTCTTGTTCATAGAGATGCAAGCTCTTCTCTCTCCCCATCTACACTATTGTATGAGCAATGCTCTTCTAATTCAATGCAATGAGATGATGTTTTTTCTCTCTTCTCATCTCTATTCTCTAGTGTGCATGCTTCTTTGTTGATGCTTGTGGATTCTCTATTAGGCTTTGTGTGGTAGTGGATTCAAGCTTAAGCTTCTTCATAGCTTGTAGCTTATCCATGGGTAAGGCATTGCTTGAGTAGTGAATGAGAATGCATTTTTATTTCAAGTTCCATTAAGCTTCAAGGTTTGTGTGCATGCTAGGGAAGTAAGTGCTTGAGAATGAAGTGTGCTTTGAGCTTGTGTGCCTATGAGTGAGCTTGTGTGTGCATTAGCTTAGCTTTCTTCTTGTATTGGATGTATGAATGAGTGGGATGATGAGTGAATGAGCTATGGCAAGATTGAGCTTGTGTGTGTAAAGTCTATGTCAAGGTAGTGGTGTTCATAGCATTTTCTCCCAAAAGGGATAAGCTTCCATGCACTTAACCGGGTTGAATCCCCTAGCGATGAAAGGAGTGTTTATCATTCCATTGGTGCGCTAGGAGCGTAGTCTACTTGCCCATATTGCATACGTAGGGAGACGATAATCTTTCCAGTGCTTCTTAACCACACACAAATACTAATTAAGGATTACAACTCTTATCTTAGAGGCATGCTGGCGCATATATCAATATGATTTGCATAATGAAAATCTTGATATACAAAGGTTACATGTTCATCTCTCGATGCACAATAATGTACTATTCAATGACCAGGATGATCTGCGTGATGTGATTAGTTGTGATAGAAACCAAAGAACGTATCTCATCGAACGGTTCATAGCTAATCAATTGTATGCGGATGCAAATAGCTTACTATATGTTGATTTCCCTTGCAAGTGGGTGTGGAATTGGACTCTTTGCTCATTAGGGGACATTTGAAAGTATTTTGGGCCTTTTACTAATGAAAGTAATTAGTAATGGACCAATAAGAATAGAGGAGTGTGTACATTTGGTCTCCTTTGCATATAGGGAGAGACACTAGGCAATAGGGAGGGGGACTAGGCTTTCGGCACTTATAATTACATTTGTCTCCTACAAAAAGTAGGGGGTTAGAGTAGGTAGCTGTAGTCCCACAATTTTTGTGGCTCATTATTCCAAAATAGTGACTTTTCTCCCCCAAAATCTCATCTCAAACTTGATTATAGACCAAAATCTCATTCTCAAATCCGCTTAGCTTCTTGAACATCCAAACTATACTCTCGTTAATCTCTTTCCTTCTTTCATCTCTTCATTCTCAAGGATCCTCCAAAACCCTAATCTACAGATCTCATTCTAGAAGATTCACCCAATCCTAACCTTTCGCACAACAAGCTTCACCTTTAGCTTCAGGTTGAAATGGCCGCACCAAGAAGACCAAAAGATGAGGATTGAGGAGATATCACTACATAATAGGAAGGAGGATGATGGTGCTTGGGTGGGAGAGGCATTTTGCAAGGGTTCTTGGGTTTATCTACAGCCTGCTGCAAACTGGTCCCCATCGAGTTCCACGGCGAGATGTGATGGAGCTTCATTGGGAAAGGTCGTTTACAGGGTTTTAAAAAGGCAAGCAATGGAGAACTAGTGGCCATGGTACAACACGTTTACATAGCACGAGATATCCATCTTTGCCAACAAACTAAGTTTCCATGCAACTGTAAGTATCATGAGTTTGAAAGGAGCATATGATTTCATGACTGCCACAAGTTTCTTTCTTCCTAAGTCATCTTATTTCTTGTTTGTAGACATTTTCCCCTCAAACTTGGTAGAGGAGCAGCCATTATGCAGTCTTACTGGAACATTTCATGCATTACATGGAGATATCAGTGAAGCAAGGTTTTCTTGTAGAAACAGTGTAGAACTTTTATAGGCACTCCTTTGTGGTTCCAAGGCATGATGGTGGTTTTGGTAAGTTACAGATGATAACATGTCCCCCCCCCCTCTCTTCTATTGAATGGCCAATCCTCCTCCTAGATTCTTGGGCTGTAATGGTCATGAAATCAAGGATGCTTTGTGATATACAAGGGTCTTTAAAGTTTGTAAAGCCCTCTCGATCTGTGGGTCTTAGTTGGGTATGCCCAATTACATCTTTCTGCTAAGATGCTCAATCAATTTACCTTCTCACACACATATACCATGGTTGTGTGCAAGAAAGTACTAGGTGATGACATGGTTGCCTTGCTTGGAGAGCACTAGAGTATTGTAGAGGGGGTGGATAAAAATGACACATTCAAGTGTAATATAGTAGACTCATTTCGGTATCTCAAAGCTCGTTCCACGTTATACATACGCTTTTATTATGAGCGGTGGATGAAAAAGAACAGTTATCGGGTTCCAATGCAGGTAGATGAACAAGTTGTTTTTCCTATTGACATACGTGTTCGGTTGCCAAATGGTGTGGTGGGAAGTTGCAAGTGCAAGTAGGTAGACATTGGAGCCTCCTAAATGTTAGGGAGCACCTTCAAATCATAGGAGGTGAGGATATTAGCAAGGCAAAATTCAAGGTGAATAATAGGAAGATTCATAAGCGAATGGAGCCGATGGATGGCCTTGGTAGATATACTGACTAGGAGGCTGAGTGTATATCGATGAGTTAATTAAATTCTTTTAAACGATACCTTCCAAGCTTCATTTTCAAAATCATTTTTGTAAAATCTTTTATGATTTACCAAATCAAAAAGTGCAATGTGTATTTTAATGTATTTTCTTGGATTGTAGAAAGCTGTCCCATGGATGCGAATTCTTATAACACATGAATGGTTATGACATTCATTGTAGGCTGGGAAAATGGTTTTATGGCACACATGATTGGATTCAGAGAAAGTTTACATGCAGATACACTCCGTAGCAAAATGGAGTTGCTGAGCAAAAAAATAGGCACATTACTGAGATTGCGCGAGCATTGATGGGAGAGAAGAATATGCCACCTAGCTATTGGACTGAGGCTGAGGCTGTTTCTACAATAGTTTACATCATGAACAACACTCCAACTGCTGCAACCATACATGATGTAACTCTAGAGGAGAGGTTTATTGGCAGAAAACCTGATTTGTCTCATTTGAAAGTCTTTGGATGCATTGCATATGTGCATGTGCCAGATGAGCTAAGAACTAAGCTGGATCCAAAAGCTGAAAATGTGTGTTTATTGGGTATTCCCTTAAGCAAAAGGGATACAGGTGTTATAACCCGGTTGTTCAAAAGTAGGGCGGTTTTATGGCACACAGGATTATAGAACATGGTTTTCAGCAGTATATAAAGACATCCTACATATGAAAGTTGTGACATTATTTCTTACTCATAGCTAATAACAAAAGCCAGCCTCCCATGGATGTGAATTCTTCTTGCGATAAGGATGCTCCTAGAGCAAGGTTGCTACGCCCCCTCCAGTCTCACAAGATGACTCAGTGTATTCCTCTCTTGGGGATACAGATGATAAATCTATCGTGTACTCTAAAAACAGATAGAAAGACCTTAAAGATACGGAAAAACTAAAAGCTGAAGCCAAAGCCGTGTATCAAAGGATCCTTCAAAAGACCCAAAACAAGCCAACTGAAGAAAAGCCTACTCAGCAGGATGATTAGGAATTTTAGGAATGTTTTGTATTGAGGACTTGGACTCAAAACAATTTGTATCTCAATGTTACTTTGATGGAAAATATCTTGCGACATTTCAGTTTATCTGTGTACTCGTATTATACTTTGATCTCTCTCTCTCTCTCTCTCTCTCTCTCTCTCCCTCTCTCTCTCTCTCTCTCTCTCTCTCTCAATTTTTTTGTAAATTGTTTTTAAAGCTGTCTTATATTGCTAAAATAATGAGGGGTTAAATAAGAATTCTTGATATTTAAAAAAACAAAGATATGAGAAAAAACTCGTATCGAGAAGAATCTTTACAAAATTAAATGTACTAATAAAGATCTACAGGCTAGGGCCGCTGGGGCTCCATGCCCTCAGGATTCTCTGTCTCTAGCCCGGCCCTGCATCCACATCCTCTCTTGTGTAGAAGCCTTCTTGCCTGCGAACCGAAGCTTCTTCGGCGGCGACGGCGTACCCTTTTTGCCAACCTTCTCAGGGGTTCCTTGCTTAAAGATAAAATGCTTAAAAGGTGAATGCATAGGCATTCTTTTTCTTCTTTGATGTAGAGGCTTCACCTTTTGGACGTGGCGAGTCAAGGACTTTCGGTGTAATTGCATTATCAAGTATAATATTAATCGCCTTCGCTCGCACGCACAACCAAAAATCAGGCGTACCAAGAGACTGACTGTATTAAAAATAAAAATGGCTCAAAATTGAATATTGTAAAAGAGGTGAAAGCAACAAAAATGGGAGAACGAGTAACGTAACCTACACTACTATTAAGTTCAGTGTACTTGGGAAGAATGAATTTCCATACATTGGCAATAATATGCCACCCACAGGAGCGTGAATCCTTTTGAAGGAAGAGGAATAGGTTGATTTAAAAACTTATACTATGTCTTCTTTTTTAACTGAGGATATAGAGCTTCAATGGTAGCGACTGCTCTCTTAGATGCCCTGTATCAAAATTTCAATGTTCAAAATTAAAAGAACTTAAGTGGTATGATACAAATCATACAAACTAGTACTTACAATTTACGTTCTCCGTGCATTCCAACCATGCTATTCGTGAATAGAACTCAGTACTTCACCAAATTAATAATGCGGTAGCCACTCCAATGCCCTCTGCCATTTGAAAAAACCAAATCTAAATAATGATAAAAACTATAAAATAAATACGTGAGATTATATTAACAACAATGATAAAACATAAAATAAATAAAGTGGGTGCTTACTTCTCTACATATGGCAGAACCGCAAAGCGGCACACCCTTGGATTCAGTCCTTTGAAATATGGAAGTCATCTTATTTCTTGTTTGTAGACATTGTCCCCTCAAACTTGGTAGAGGAGGAGCCATTACCCAGTCATACTGGAACATTTCATGCATTACATGGAGATATCGGTGAATCAAGGTTTTCTTGTAGAAATAGTGCAGAACTTTTACTGGCACTCCTTTGTGGTTCCAAGGCATGATGGTGGTTTTGGTAAGTTACAGATGATAGAATGTCCCCCCCCCCTCTCTTCTATTGAATGGCCAATCCTCCTCCCAGATGCTTGGACTATAATGGTCAGAAATCAAGGATGCTTTGTGATATACAAGGGTCTTTAAAGTTTGCAAAGCCCTCTCGATCTGTGGGTCTTAGTTGGGTATGCCCAATTACATCTTTCTGCTAAGATGCTCAATCAATTTACCTTCTCACACACATATACCATGGTTGTGTGCAAGAAAGTACTAGGTGATGACATGGTTGCCTTGCTTAGAGAGCACTGGAGTATTGTAGAGGGGGTGCATAAAAATGACACATTCAAGTGTAATATAGTAGACTTATTTCGATATCTCAAATCTCATTCCACGTTATACATACGCTTTTATTATGAGCGGTGGATGAAAAAGAACAGTTATCAGGTTCCAATGCAGGTAGATGAACAAGTTGTTTTTCCTGTTGACATATGTGTTCGTGGTGTGGTGGGAAGTTGCAAGTGCAAGTAGACATTGGAGCCTCCTAAATGTTAGGGAGCACCTTCAAATCGTAGGAGGTGAGGATATTAGCAAGGCACAATTCAAGGTGAATAATAGGAAGATTCATAAGCGAATGGAGCCGATGGATGGCCTTGGTAGATATACCGACTGGGAGGCTGAGGGTATATCGATGAGTTAATGAACTTCTCTAGAACGATACCTTCCAAGCTTCATTTTCAAAATCATTTTTGTAAAATCTTTTATGATTTACCAATCAAAAAGTGCAATGTGTATTTTAATATATTTTCTTGGACTGTAGAAAGCTGTCCCATGGATGCGAATTCTTATAACACATGAATGGTCATGACATTCATTGTAGGCTCGAAAAATGGTTTTATGGCACACATGATTGGAGATGGCAGTTGTTCAAAAGTAGGATTGTAGAACATGGTTTTTAGCAGTATATAAAGACATCCTACATATGAAAGTTGTGACATTATTTCTTACTCATAGCTCATAACAAAAGCCAGCCTCCCATGGATGCAAATTCTTCTTGCGAGATAAGGATGCTCCTAGCGCCCCCTCCAGTCTCACAAGATGACTCAGTGTATTCCTCTCTTGGGGATACAGATGATAAATCTATCCTGTACTCTGAAAACAGACAGAAAGACCTTGAAGATGCGGAAAAACTGATACTGAAGCCAAAGCCATGTATCAAAGGATCCTTCAGAAGACCCAAAACAAGTCAACTGAAGAAAAGCCTACTCAGCAGGATGATTAGGAATTTTAGGAATGTTTTGTATTGAGGACTTGGGCTCAAAACAATTTGTATCTCAATGTTACTTTGATGGAAAATATCTTGTGACATTTCAATTTATCTGTGTACTCGTATTATACTTTGATCTCTCTCTCTCTCTCTCTCTCTCTCTCTCTCTCTCTCTCTCTCTCCTCTCTCTCTCTCTCTCTCTCTCTCTCTCTCTCTCTCTCTCTCTCTCCCCCCTCCAATTTTTTCGTAAATTATTTTTAAAGCTGTCTTAAATTGCTAAAATAATGAGGGGTTCAATAAGAATTCTGGATATTTAAAAAAACAAAGATATGAGAAAAAAGCTCGTATCGAGAAGAATTTTTACAAAAGGAAATGTACTAATAAAGATCTGCAGGCTAGGGCTGCGGGGGTTCCATGCCCTCAGGATTCTATGTCTCTGGCCCGGCCCTGCATCCACATCCTTTGCCTGGGTCTCTTGTGTAGAAGCCTTCTTGCCGGCGAATCGAAGCTTCTTCTTCGGCGGCGTACCTTTTTTGCCAACCTTCTCAAGGGTTCCTTGCTTAAAGATAAAATGCTTAAAAGGTGAATGCATAGGCATTCTTTTCTTCTTTGATGTAGATGCTTCACCTTTTGGACGTGGCGAGTCAAGGTCTTTCGGTGTAATTGCATTATCAAGTATAATATTAATCGCCTTCGCTCGCATGCACAACCAAAAATCAGGCGTACCAAGAGACTGATTGCATTAAAAATAAAACTGGCTCAAAATTGAATATTGTAAAAGAGGTGAAAGCAACAAAAATGGGAGAACGAGTAACGTAACTTACACTGCTATTAAGTTCAGTGTACTTGGAAAGAATGAATTTCCATGCATTGGCAATAACATGCCACCCCACAGGAGCGTGAATCCTTTTGAAGAGGAATGGGTTGATTTAAAAACTTATACTATGTCTTCTTTTTTAACTGAGGATACATA
Organism: Cibotium barometz; assembly: GCF_041138505.1. Taxonomy (NCBI): domain Eukaryota; kingdom Viridiplantae; phylum Streptophyta; class Polypodiopsida; order Cyatheales; family Cibotiaceae; genus Cibotium; species Cibotium barometz. The sequence continues at coordinate 57,238,826 of NC_141062.1, forward strand.
GCTTCAATGGTAGCAACCGCTCTCTTAGATGCCCTGTATCAAAATTTCAATGTTCAAAATTAAAAGAACTTAAGTGGTATGGTACAAATCATACAAACTAGTACTTACAATTTACGTTCTCCGTGCATTCCAACCATGCTATTCATGAATAGAACTCTGCACTTCACCAAATTAATAATGCAACAGCCACTCCAATGCCCTCTGCCATTTGAAAAAACCAAATCTAAATAATGATAAAAACTATAAAATAAATACGTGAGATTATATTAACAACAATGATAAAACATAAAATAAATAAAGCGGGTGCTTACTTCTCTATATATGGCAGAACCGCAAAGCAGCACGCCCTTGGATTCAGTCCTTTGAAATATGGAATAATATCTGAGGTGGTCCTCCTAGGGTCCGAAAGGACTAATGACACAAGGGGATCACAAATGAATATCTCCTTTGCCTGGTTTGGTAGAAGGGGTTTCAAAAGTGCCCTAAAATTGAAGAAAAGCTTTAGAAAAAAGGATAATACATACAAAGCTTTAGAGAATACAGAGCCTTATATGGATGAAAGAAATACAGACCTTAGTGATCATCTTCCATATTGTGAAGGATACATTACAAATAAGTTGCCAAGGTACTTTCGCAAGCCTCTCATCATTCTCTTTCTCTAACTGCAGAAGGTTGGATAAACTCTCATCCACTTCAGATTCTCTTACACATCAACATTTTGTTCTCTTTCCTCACCCTTCAAGTCTTTCTGTCTTACCGACCTCCGAGTCCTCCGTAATGGACTTGGGGATGTGACTTCTTTCAACCTTATCCTCATCTTTCTTTTTTCGTTTCAAAGAAAGAGGAATAGCTGGGATCTCAACAGCCTTTCTATCTCTAAACCTATACCTGACCATGCTGACAACTATCATGATCTTTCTATGGGTTCGATCAGGGGAACTAAAGGAACTTTTTTGACTGTCTGTTTTGTACGAGCCATCATCAACGATACTGAAATCATTAAAAAAGAGTATTGTCATAAGTAGACATTGATCAAAAGGAGGGTGCATTGCAGTAAAGATAGAAATCATAAAAAAATTCCCCATCCACAGTGGCGATAAGCATGTTCGGACAGAGACCAAACTTTCTCATCGCACCATGGGAGGTGACTTTTAGAAGCGTGCAATAGAGATAAAAATCATGCAAAATTTCCCTTTTCCCTTCCACGGTGCGATAAGCAAGTTGTTCGGACAGAGAACAAACTTTCTTATTGCACCGTGGAAGGTGACTTTCAGCAGTAGAGATAAAAATCACACAAATTTTCCCTTTTCCCTTCACGGTGCAAGTAAGCGAGTTTGGACAAAGAACAAACTTCCTTATCGCACCGTGGGGAATGTGACTTTCAAAATGGCACATGCAATAGAGATAAAAATCACAAATCACATAAATTTTCCTTCACGGTGCGATAATAAGCTTGTTCGGACAAAGAAGAAACTTCCTTATCGCACACCGTGGAAGGTGACTTTCAAAAGGGTGGAGTAGAGATAAAATTTTCCTTCATAGTGTTTCCCTTCCCACGGTGCGATAAGCTTGTTCGGTGTCAGAGAACAAAGTGCAAAGTGAGAATGCTCCACACAAGAGCCTTTTGTTTTAAAAAGTGAGTGTGTAGACAGAGAGGTCATGGACCTTTTATCTGATGATGACTGCATTCCAAGCATAGTGTTCAATGTGGCTCTGATGAAGGCGTCTGCAGTCACACTGATGAGGGTTGTTCTATGCAGCGAGAGCACATAAAGTCAAATTTTGTCATCCCTGGGCTTCCCTCTTTCCTTATAAATGGGAAGAGTTATTTGCTTCTTTTCCATTTTTAAAAACTCTATAATTTTAGGAAAGATTATTGCCTGGCAGTTATAGCAGACGGTTGTGAAGCTGCCAGAGGATTACTTGATGTAGAGAATGAATATAAAGAGGATTTGTTGGCTTTGGACACAGAGGTTACCCCGAGAACTTCATATAGAAGCTCATGAGGCCATGTCTTCATGCTTTGACAAAGCTAAAGAGAGAGAAGCTTCTATTCCTAGTGAAGAGGAGTTTCAGAGTCTTCAAATGGAGATGGGGCTTACAGAGTTTGGTCAAGGGCCTTTGCCTCACCTTGATCAACACAATGAAGAAGGATCCGTTAACCTTTGGGATGCAGCCAAGTTGGAAGAGGATGAGAACTAAAAGGTAATCAATCCCATATATAAATGCAGATTGAGCTTACTGATGGCTTAGGATATTTTATGTTATCTTTTTATGTTTCCAAGAGTTCATGTTGTCAATCCTTTTATGTCAATGCAGATAGAGCTTGATAATGCAGAGGGCTTCCTTGGATGTGGTGGAGCTGTTCGTGCAAGAGTGGGGCAAGATTCCGCTCTTGCACACTACATCTCGTCTATTGACAAGGGTATTTTTATTGTCTATCACACAGCAAGTATTCTAAGGATGTCGAAATTCCCTTACTAGCATTCAAGGCACTATCTAGATATACAGGTTATGCATTTGTCTCTTACAATTCACATAAGGTCATGCTCATATAGAGAAATGTGCTGCCATTCGTATTTTTGGATATGGTCCTAGATTTTGGCCTTCTAGAACCGATACTTCCTTTGCTATGATAGCTATGCCCTAGGTGCCGGAGTAGATGCCAAAACACTCAAGGGCTATAGTCACAAAGAAGTTTCTGTGTTATAGAGGAGAAATGCCTAAAGGGGATGAAGAAGAAGAGAACAGATTGGAAAGCAAGTAGATCTTGTATTTTGTACACAAACAGGATTTTGTAATCAATTTTTTTTAATTTTATGAAATGAAAACCATGTTTTAGCTAGATAAACAAAATTCCATGTTTTGTGTTGGTATTCAAAGTGATGTCTGTTTACAATCCAAGTTCTTAGTACTATGAAACCTTCCAAATTTTTCCTACTCGACGTCATGAAGATCTCCATGCCGCATGACGTGCTGGTCCTATGCCAGCTTTCCACTTTGATGATCTGCTTATTTTGGCATGATTTCTTGCTGCCCTTGTTAAATTACCAGTATGAGCCCTTTCCCCATGAATACTTCCCATCCAAAAGTGTATCTGAAAAACCAGTTAAAGATGCATCTCCTTGAGGTAATTTGTACGAGTCTTCCCCCCTCCATATGTGAGGGGTGTTTTTAAAATATACGCCTCTAGCTGGAGAGTGAGATTTCTTCATTCCTTGGGTACTCCACATGTCAAGAGAACCATACTCATCCATGAAGTATGCACCATGAGCATACAAAATGTGCTGCAGGAAAATAAAAGAAAATCGAGAGTACAGTCAGTACTACCCAAGCAGCCCATTCTCACCTTCTCCAACAAATTGAATGAATGATGGTAGATCTGTGAAAGGTGGAGAGCAGGTCTCAAAGAAGGATCATTGGGATATAAATATCCATCAACCCAAAGATCCACATTACTCCGGCCCTGTTGTCTTCTTTCTCACTTGTCTTGTGCATTAAGACATTCTTTTTTGATAGGTGCATATTCATTCAATATGCGAACATGCAAGTTTACCTTCCTCACTCATGATGGATTATCTGTGGTGTTTGTTACTTCTCTAAGTGCCATTACAACAAGAATTGGGGGTCTATGAATACATATGTATGTATGAAATAGTAACTCTAAGATGGTAGCTCTAAAGAGAGAGAGAGACAGAGAGAGAGACAGAGAGAGAGAGAGAGAGAGAGAGAGAGAGAGAGAGAATATCTTCACATGGAAAAGGAGAGCTTGGGAGAGACTCAAACAGATGGCTCGGATCTTGCAAGAATGGGAGAAAGAGAGAGAATCTTATTGCAGGCGTGGAAAGTTGGGAAAATGAATGAAAACGATTTTTGAGGTTGATGTGGAATTTGGTGGGAATTTCAAATACGGCACTAAAGTGCAGTAAATAAGATTGAAAGGGTAGAATTGAAAGTAAATAGATTTTTCCTATTTTTGGGCCCCACTAATGAATGAGATTGATGATGTGGAAAGAGAAAGAGATACGAAAATCCTAGAGAGGGAAACTAGAGCCTAGAGGGGGGAGCCTAGAGAGATCCTCTGCTTTTAGCAAGAAAGTACGCTTCTTTATGAGCTGTGTCTCCTTATGCCACAACAAAATCAGTCTTAATTCCTTAAAATTAGGGATTCTTATAGGGCCCTTTTTATGCTCAAATGCCTCCTAATGATGAAGCTAATCTTGGTTTAAAACTTAAAAAATACTAATGTATACTAATTTCTTAATTAATATAAGGCTAATGCTCATGAAATCAACCAAGTGGAAAGATTACCTACTTTAATCACACCCAAAAGATCAATGCACCCTTTGATCAATGTCCACTTATGACAATACTCTTTTTTAATGATTTCAATATCGTTGATGATTGCTCGTACAAAACAGACAGTCAAAAAAGTTCCTTTAGTTCCCTCGGTCGAACCCATAGGAAAGATCATGACAGTTGTCCAGCAGGGTCAGGTATAGGTTTGATAAAATTATTGCTCCCTTGCCATTTAGAGATAGAAAGGCTATTGAGATCCTAGCTATTCCTCTTTCTTTGAAACGAAAAAACAAAGATGAGGTTAAGGTTAAAAGAAGTCACGTCCCCAAGTCCATTTTACGGAGGACTCGGAGGTCTGTAAGACAGAAAGACTTGAAGGGTGAGGAAAGAGAACAAAATGTTGATGTGTAAGAGAATCTGAAGTGGACGAGAGTTTATCCAACCTTCTATAGTTAGAGAAAGAGAATGATGAGAGGCTTGCGAAAGTACCTCGGCAACTCATTTGTAATGTATCCTTCATTAAGGTCTGTATTTCTTTCATCCATATAAGGCTCTATATTTTCTAAAGCTTTGTATGTATTATCCTTTTTTCTAAAGCTTTTCTTCAATTTTAGGGCACTTTTAAAACCCCTTCTGCCAAACCAGGCAAAGGAGATATTCATTTGTGATCCCCTTGTGTCATTAGTCCTTTCGGACCCCAGGAGCACCACCTCAGATATTATTCCATATTTCAAAGGACTGAATCCAAGGGCGTGCTGCTTTGCGGTTCTGCCATATGTAGAGAAGTAAGCACCCACTTTATTTATTTTATGTTTTATCATTGTTGCTAATATAATCTCACGTATTTATTTTATAGTTTTTATCATAATTTAGATTTGGTTTTTTCAAATGGCAGAGGGCATTGGAGTGGCTGCTGCATTATTAATTTGGTGAAGTGCTGAGTTCTATTCATGAATAGCATGGTTGGAATGCACGGAGAACGCAAATTGTAAGTACTAGTTTGTATGATTTGTACCATACCACTTAAGTTCTTTTAATTTTGATACAGGGCATCTAAGAGAGCGGTTGCTACAATTGAAGCTCTGTATCCTCAGTTAAAAAAGAAGACATAGTATAAGTTTTTAAATCAACCCATTCCTCTTCAAAAGGATTCACGCTCCTAAGGGTGGCATGTTATTGTCAATGTATGGCAAAGGATGTGGATGCAGGGCCGGGCCAGAGATAGAGAATGCTGAGGGCATGGAGCCCCAGCAGCCCTAGCCTGCAGATCTTTATTAGTACATTTTATTTTGTAAAGATTCTTCTCGATAAGAGCTTTTTTCTCATATCTTTGTTTTTTTAAATATCCAGAATTCTTATTGAACCCCTCATTATTTTAGCAATTTAAGACATCTTTAAAAACAATTTACAAAAAAACTGGGAGAGAGAGAGAGAGAGAGAGAGAGAGAGAGAGAGAGAGAGAGAGAGAGAGAGAGAGAGAGAGAGAGATCAAAGTATAATACGAGTACACAGATAAATTGAAATGACGCAAGATATTTTCCATCAAAGTAACATTGAGATACAAATTGTTTTAAGCCCAAGTCCTCAATACAAAACATTCCTAAAATTCCTAATCATCCTGTTGAGTAGGCTTTTCTTCAGTTGGCTTGTTTTGGGTCTTCTGAAGGATCCTTTGATACACGGCTTTGGCTTCAGCTATTCAGTTTTTCTGCATCTTCAAGGTCTCTCTATCTATTTTCAGAGTACACGACAGATTTATCATCTATATCCCCAAGAGAGGAATACACTAAGTCATCTTGTGAGACTGGAGGGGGCATAGCAACCTTGCTAGGAGCATCCTTGTCGCAAGAAGAATTCGCATCCATGGGAGGTTGGCTTTTGTTATGAGCTGAGTAAGAAATAATGTCACAACTTTCATATGTAGGATGTCTTTATATACAGCTGAAAACCATGTTCTACAATCCTGTGTGCCATAAAACCACCCTACTTTTGAACAACTGTCATCTCCAATCATGTTTGCCATAAAACCATTTTTCGAGCCTACAATGAATGTCATGACCATTCATGTGTTATAAGAATTCGCATCCATGGGATAGCTTTCTACAATCCAAGAAAATATATTAAAATACACATTGCACTTTTTGATTGGTAAATCATAAAAGATTTTACAAAAATGATTTTGAAAATGAAGCTTGGAAGGTATCGTTCTAGAGAAGTTCATTAACTCATCGTCGATATACCCTCAGCCTCCCAGTCGGTATATCTACCAAGGCCATCCATCGTCTCCGTTCGCTTATGAATCTTCCTATTATTCACCTTGAATTGTGCCTTGCTAATATCCTCACCTCCTATGATTTGAAGGTGCTCCCTAACATTTAGAAGGCTCCAATGTCTACTTGCACTTGCAACTTCCCACCACACCACTTTGCAACCGAACACTATGTCAACAGGAAAAAAAACTTGTTCATCTACCTGCATTGGAACACCCGATATAACTGTTCTTTTTCATCCACTGCTCATAATAAAAGTGTATGTATAACGTGGAACGAGCTTTGAGATACCGAAATGAGTCTACTATATTACACTTGAATGTGTCATTTTTATGTACTATCACAACTAATCACATCACGCAAATCATCCTGGTCATTGAATAGTACATTATTGTGCATTGGGAGATGAACATGTAACCTTTGTATATCAAGATTTTCATTACGCAAATCATATTGATATATGCACGAGCATGCCTCTAAGATAAGAGTTGTAATCCTTAATTAGTATTTGTGTGTGGTTAAGTAGCACTATATTAAGTATGATGAGTAAATAATCAAATAATATATTTGCTATCATGTGCAATTTAGTAAGTTTATAAAAACACAAGATTAGAAAAATTAATTTAAGTAAACCTTGATGTATGTGTGTATTTCGTACTAAGTTTTGAGATGCGTTTATAGTAGGAACAATAAGTGAAAATCTACTTGTATGTGGTATTTTGTTTACTCATTTGTGAGTAATTAATTAGATAAATTTTTAAGGACAAGAGAAGGGGAAAAAAAGGGACCATCAAGGTATGATTGGAATGGCTAGTATTTGTGTGTGGTTATTGTTCTTCACACATTCCGTGCATCTAAAATCCTTGCCTCTATAGAGCCTATGAGCATTTCACATCATGTATAGCTATGGGTCCCAATGATGTAACGAAAGCAAGCCTTGTATATATGATTAGAGATAGGCAATGGGCACCCACTTAACTTGGGTGGTCAGGTAAAGCTTTTATGTATATATACAACTTTTGATAATGTGAACGGGGAGAATCTATCATTTCTCAAGTCTATAAAGCTTTCTTCTTCTCTCACACTCTTACCGTCTTGCTTGCTTGATTGTAATGTCCATGCTCTTACCACATATGGAGGGGGGAAGACTCGTACAAATTACCTCAAGGAGATGCATCTTTAACTAGTTTTTCAAATACTTTTTTGGATGGAAAGTATTCATGGAGAAAGGGCTCGTACTAGCAATTCAGCAAGGGCAGTAAGAAATCATGTCAAAATAAGAAGATCATCGAAGTGGAAAGCTGGCATAGGACTTGCACGTCATGCGGCATGGAGATCTTCACGAAGTCGAGAAGGAAAAATTTGGAAGGTTTCATAGTACTAAGAACTTGGATTGTAAACAGACAGCACTTTGAATACCAACACAAAACATGGAATTTTGTTTATCTAGACAAAACATGGTTTTCATTTCATAAAATTAAAAAAAGCTGATTACAAAATCCAGTTTGTGTACAAAATACAAGATCTACTTGCTTTCCAATCTGTTCTCTTCTTCTTCACCCCCTTTAGGCATTTCTCCTCTATAACACAGAAACTTCTTTGTTGCGACTATAACCCTTGAGTGTTTTGGCATCTACTCTGGCACCGAGGGCATAGTTAGCATAGCAAGGGAAGTATCCAGTTCTAGAAGGCCAAAATCCAGGACCATATCTAAAAATACGAATGGCAGTACATTTCTCTATATGAGCATGACCTTATGTGAATTGTAAGAGACAAATGCATAACCTGTATATCTAGATAGTGCCTTGAATGCTAGTAAGGAAATTTTGACATCCTTAGAATACTTGCTGTGTGATAGGCAATAAAAATATCCTTGTCAATAGATGAGATGTAGTGTGCAAGAACGGAATCTTGCCCCACTCTTGCACGAGCAGCTCCACCACGTCCAAGGAAGCCGTCTGCATCATCAAGCTCTATCTGCATTGACATAAAAGGCTTGACAACATGGACTCTTGGAAACATAAAAAGATAACAAAAAATATCCTAAGCCATTAGTAAGCTCAATCTGCATTTATATATGGGATTGATTACCTTTTAGTTCTCATCCTCTTCCAACTTGGCTGCATCCCAAAGGTTAATGGATCCTTCTTCATTGTCTTGTGATCAAGTTGAGGCAAAGGCCCTTGACCAAACTCTGTAAGCCCCATCTCCTTTTGAAGACTGTGAAACTCCTCTTCACTAGAAATAGAAGCTTCTCTCTCTTTAGCTTTGTCAAAGCATAAAGACATGGCCTCATGAGCTTCTATATGAAGTTCTCGGCGGTAACCTCTGTGTCCAAAGCCAACAAATCCTCTTTATATTCATTCTCTACATCAAGTAATCCTCTGGCAGCTTCACAACCGTCTGGTATAACTGCAGGCAGTAATCTTCCCTAAAATTACAGAGCTTTTGAATATGGGAAAGAAGCAAATAACTCTTCCCATTTATAAGGAAAGAGGGAAGCCGAGGGATGACAAAATTTGACTTTATGTGCTCTCCCTGCATAGAACAACCCTCATCAATGACTACAAATGCCTTCATCAGAGCCGAACACTGTGCTTGGAATGCAAGCATCATCAGATAAAAGGTCCATGACCTCTCCGTCTACAGACTCACTTTTTAAAACAAAAGGCTCTTGTGTGGTGCATTCTCACTTTGCAGTTTGTTCTCTGACACCAAACAAGCTTATTGCACCGTGGGAAGGGAAACACTGTGAAGGAAAATTTTATCTCTACTGCACCCTTTTGAAATTCACCTTCCACGGTGCGATAAGGAAGTTTCTTCTCTGTCCGAACAAGCTTATTATCGCACCGTGAAGGAAAATTTATGTGATTTGTGATTTTTATCTCTACTGCACGTGCCATTTTGAAACTCACATTCCCCACGGTGCGATAAGGAAGTTTGTTCTCTGTCCGTACTCACTTACTCGTACCGTGGAAGGGAAAAGGGAAAATTTATGTGATTTTTATCTCTACTACTGAAAGTCACCTTCCACAGTGCGATAAGAAAGTTTGTTCTCTGTCTGAACAACTCGCTTATCACATCGTGGAACGGAAAGGAAAAATTTTGCGTGATTTTTATCTCTATTGCACGCTTCTAAAAGTCACCTCCCACGGTGTATTCATGAAATACATAAACTAAAAGCATAGAAAAAAGCAATTGATTTGGCCTCAAGCATAGATTAATCTTGGATTAAGAAAAAGCTTTATGAAAAGCTTCATTTGGATTGAGAATAGGTCATGAGAATGACCATTCTTTGAGTGAGAGAGAGAATTACATAAAAACCATTAAAATTAAGCATAAATGGAAATTTATGTAATTCTTTACTACCATTCATCAATTAACTTCAATAGCATTCAAAAACCATTCCAATTAAGCTTCTCAAGCTTGAGAGGGATTGAGAAGAGAGAAACATTGAGAATTTATAGAAAAGATCAAAATTCACCATTTACCTTACAAATTGCTTGATTCTTTGTTCACGGTAGAGGCTCCCAACCAATCAATTGGTTTGGTGTGCTGATGGAGTCACAATGGAGATTGAAGAAAGAGGGAAGCTCCAATTTCTTCAATTTGGAGAGAATTTTAGAGAATAGTAAAAATTAGCATTATTTTAGCATAATTTTGGCATAGTATAATTCTCCTATTTTTTTTACAAAGACTCAAGTTCTATTTATAGGAGAGGGAGGCTCTAACCAAGACCAACTGATTTCTAGAATTTTCCAGATTTCAGTTTGATTGATTTTGGACTAGATTTGGACCTAGTTTGGTTCCTTTTTGATTCGGTTTTGATTCGGTTTGATCCAAGAGAGAGGAGAGATAAAATATCACATTATTTTTGAGTTTAAAACTCATTTAAGCATGTGAAGTATGCACCTCCTTGAAGGGACTCCCCTTCCTTACATATGTGTCAAAATGGAATGATTATACCCAAAATATCTCATTTTTTTAGTAATACTCATAGTTTTTTACTTATAACCCTTGTACACAGTCAACTCTTCATCTTATGTGAGCATTTACTCATTTTTGGGTAATTTCTTTTACAAATTGGATTTATCTCCTCCCCACACATGGATTGATCTTATTGACCCAGAGAAACCTTAATTTAAAATTTCGAAAAAATCTTGACCCTCAGGATAATGCCTCTTGAGCAGATTATACTTGATTTCTAATGCACCTTTTAGAAATATTTTTGAACTTCTGTTTCAAGGGAACTTATATTAATAGGATGAGATATTTTTCTATCCAAAAATATTCAAAATCTAAATAATCTTTCTCTAGAATATTTTCTCTCTCTAGGACAAAATAGGTAGAAACAAGATCTTTGATATTTCTAAAGAGGGATTTGACTACAGGGGAAGATACTGGACATCCTGAGAGGCTGGGGAGGAATCTTACATTCTAGAACCGGATACTTCCTTTGCTATGCTAGTGCCCTAGGTGCCGGAGTATATTTCAAAACACTCAAGGGTTATAGTCGCAAAGAAGTTTCTGTGTTATAGAGGAGAAATGCAAAACACTCAAGGGTTATAGTTGCAAAGAAGTTTCTGTGTTATAGAGGAGAAATGCCTAAAGGGGATGAAGAAGAAGAGAACATATTGGAAAGCAAGTAGATCTTGTATTTTGTACACAAACTAGATTTTGTAATCAGCTTTTTTTTATTTTATGAAATGAAAACTATGTTTTGGCTACATGGACATTACAATCAAGCAAGCAAGAAGGTAAGAGTGTGAGAGAAGAAGAAAGCTTTATAGACTTGAGAAATGATAGATTCTCCCCATTCACATTATCAAAAGTTGTATATATACATAAAAGCTTTGCCTGACCACCCAAGTTAAGTGGGTGCCCATCACCTATCTCTACTCATATATACAAGGCTTGCTTTTGTTACATCATTGGGACCCATAGCTATACATGATGTGAAATGCTCATAGGCTCTATAGAGGGAGGGATTTTAGATGCACGGAATATGTGAAGAACAATAACCACACACAAATACTAGCCATTCCAATCATACCATAATGGTCCCTTTTTTTCCCCTTCTCTTGTCCTTAAAAATTTATCTAATTAATTACTCACAAATGAGTAAACAAAATACCACATACAAGTAGATTTTTACTTATTGTTCCTACGATATACGCATCTCAAAACTTAGTACGAAATACACACATACATCAAGGTTTACTTAAATTAATTTTTCTAATCTTGTGTTTTTATAAACTTACTAAATTGCACATGACAGCAAATATATTATTTCATTATTTACTGATCATACTAAATATAGTGCTACTTAACCACACACAAATACTAATTAAGGATTACAACTCTTATCTTAGAGGCATGCTGGCACATATATCAATATGATTTGCGTAATGAAAATCTTGATATACAAAGGTTACATGTTCATCTCCCAATGCACAATAATGTACTATTCAATGACCAGGATGATTTGCATGATGTGATTAGTTGTGATAGAAGCCAAAGAACGTATCTCACCGAATGGTTCAGAGCTAATCAATTGTATGCGGATGCAAATAGCTTACTATATGTTGATTTTCCTTGCAAGTGGGCATGGAATTTGGCTCTTTGCTCATTAGGGGGCATTTGAACGTATTTTGGACCTTTTACTAATGAAAGTAATTAGTAACGGACCAATAAGAATAGAGGAGTGTGTGTACATTTGGTCTCCTTTGCATATAGGGAGAGACACTAGGCAGTAGGGAGGGGGACTAGGCTTTTGGCACTTATAATTACATTTGTCTCCTACAAAAAGTAGGGGGCTAGAGTAGGTAGGTATGGTCCCACAATTTTTATGGCTCATTATTCCAAAACAGTGACTTTCCCTCCCCAAAACCTCATGTCAAACTTGATTATAGAGACCAAAATCTCATTCTCAAGTCTGCTTAGCTTCTTGAACATCCAAACTATACTCTCGTTAATATCTTCCCTTCTTTCATCTCTTCATTCTCCAAGGCTCCTCCAAAACCCTAATCTATAGATCTCATTCTAGAACATTCACCCAATCCTAACCTTTTGCACAACAAGCTTCACCTTTAGCTTCAGGTTGATATGGCCGCACCAAGAAGACCAAAAGATGAGAATTGAGGAGATATCGCTGCACAATAGGAAGGATGACGATGGTGCTTGGGTGGGAGACGCATTTTGCAAGGGTTCTTGGGTTTAACTACAGCCTGCTGCAACTGGTCCCCATCGAGTTCAACGACAAGATGTGATGGAGCTTCATTTGGGAAAGGTCGTTTACAGGGTTTCAAAAAGGCAAGCAATGGAGAACTACTGGCCATGGTACAACACGCTTACATAGCACGAGATATCCATCTTTGCCAACAAACTAAGTTTCCATGCAACTGTAAGTATCATGAGTTTGAAAGGAGCATATGATTTCATGACTGCCACAAGTTTCTTTCTTTCTAAGTCATCTTATTTCTTGTTTGTAGACATTTTCCCCTCAAACTCGGTAGAGGAGCAGCCATTACGCAGTCTTACTGGAACATTTCATGCATTACATGGAGATATCAGTGAAGCAAGGTTTTCTTGTAGAAACAGTGCAGAACTTTTACTGGCACTCCTATGTGGTTCCAAGTCATGATGGTGGTTTTGGTAAGTTACAGATGATAACATGTCCCTCCCCTCTCTTCTATTGAATAGCCAATCCTCCTCCCAGATACTTGGACTGTAATGGTCATGAAATCAAGGATGCTTTGTGATATACAAGGGTCTTTAAAGTTTGCAAAGCCCTCTCAATCTGTGGGTCTTAGTTGGGTATGCCCAATTACATCTTTCTACTAAGATGCTCAATCAATTTACCTTCTCACACACATATACTATGCATATGGTTGTGTGCAAGAAAGTACTAGGTGATGACATAGTTGCCTTGCTTGGAGAGCACTGGAGTATTGTAGAGGGGGTGCATAAAAATAACACATTCAAGTGTAATATAGTAGACTCATTTCGGTATCTCAAAGCTCGATGAACTTAACCACACACAAATACTAATTAAGGATTACAACTCTTATCTTAGAGGCATGCTGGCACATATATCAATATGATTTGCGTAATGAAAATCTTGATATACAAAGGTTACATGTTCATCTCCCGATGCACAATAATGTACTATTCAATGACCAGGATGATTTGCGTGATGTGATTAGTTGTGATAGAAACCAAAGAACGTATCTCACCGAATGGTTCATAGCTAATCAAGTGTATGCGGATGCAAATAGCTTACTATATGTTGATTTCCCTTGCAAGTGGGTATGGAATTCGGCTCTTTGCTCATTAGGGGGCATTTGAACATATTTTGGGCCTTTTACTAATGAAAGTAATTAGTAACGGACCAATAAGAATAGAGGAGTGTGTACATTTGGTCTCCTTTACATATAGGGAGAGACACTAGGCAGTAGGGAGGGGGACTAGGCTTTCGGCACTTATAATTACATTTGTCTCCTACAAAAAGTAGGGGGTTAGAGTAGGTAGGTGTGGTCCCACAATTTTGTGGCTCATTATTCCAAAACAGACTCCCCCCCCCCCCCCCCCCAAAACCTCATCTCAAACTTGATTATAGACCAAAATCTCATTCTCAAGCCTGCTTAGCTTCTTGAACATCCAAACTATACTCTCATTAATCTCTTCCCTTCTTTCATCTCTTCATTCTCTAAGGCTCCTCCAAAACCCTAATCTACAGATCTCATTCTAGAATATTCACCCAATCTTAACCTTTCGCACAACAAGCCTCACCTTTAGTTTGAGGTTGACATGGCCGCACCAAGAAGACCAAAAGATGAGAATTGAGGAGATATCGCTGCACAATAGGAAGGATGACGATGGTGCTTGGGTGGGAGATGCATTTTGCAAGGGTTCTTGGGTTTATCTACAACCTGCTGCAACTGGTCCCCATCGAGTTGGCAACGACATGTGATGGAGCTTCATTGAGAAAGCTTGTTTACAGGGTTTCAAAAAGGCGAGCAATGGAGAACTAGTGGCCATGGTACAACACGTTTACACAGCACGAGATATCATCTTTGCCAACAAACTAAGTTTCCATGCAACTGTAAGTATCATGAGTTTGAAAGGAGCATATGATTTCATGGGACTGCTAGAAGTTTCTTTCTTTCTAAGTCATCTTATTCCTTATTTGTAGACATTCTCCCCTTAAACTTGGTAGAGGAGAGGTAGAGGAGCAGCCATTACGCAGTCTTACTGGAACATTTCATACATTACATGGAGATATCGGTGAAGCAAGGTTTTCTTGTAGAAACAGTGCAGAACTTTTACTGGCACTCCTATGTGGTTCCAAGGCATGATGGTGGTTTTGGTAAGTTACAGTTGATAACATGTCCCCCCCTCTCTTCTATTGAATGGCCAATCCTCCTCCCAGATGCTTGGACTGTAATGGTCATGAAATCAAGGATGCTTTGTGATATACAAGGGTCTTTAAAGTTTGCAAAGCCCTCTCAATCTGTGGGTCTTAGTTGGGTATGCCCAATTACATCTTTCTGCTAAGATGCTCGATCAATTTACCTTCTCACACACATATACTATGCATATGGTTGTGTGCAAGAAAATACTAGGTGATGACATGGTTGCCTTGCTTGGAGAGCACTCGAGTATTGTAGAGGGGGTGCATAAAAATGACACATTCAAGTGCAATATAGTAGACTCATTTCGGTATCTCAAAGCTCCTTCCACGTTATACATACGCTTTTATGTGAATAATAGGAAGATTCATAAGCAAATGGAGCCGATGGATGGCCTTGGTAGATATACCGACTGAGAGGCTGAGGGTATATCGATGAGTTAATGAACTTCTCTAGAACGATACCTTCCAAGCTTCATTTTCAAAATTATTTTTGTAAAATCTTTTATGATTTACCAATCAAAAAGTGCAATGTGTATTTTAATATATTTTCTTGGATTGTAGAAAGCTGTCCCATGGATGCGAATTCTTATACCACATGAATGGTCATGATATTCATTGTAGGCTGGGAAAATGGTTTTATGGCACACATGATTGGAGATGACAGTTGTTCAAAAGTAGGGTGGTTTTATGGCACACAGGATTGTAGAGAACATGGTTTTCAGTAGTATATAAAGACATCCTACATGTGAAAGTTGTGACATTATTTCTTACTCATAGCTCATAATAACAAAAGCCAGCCTCCCATGGATGCGAATTCTACTTGCGATAAGGATGCTCCTATCAAGGTTGCTATGCCCCCTCCAGTCTCACAAGATGACTCAGTGTATTCCTCTCGTGGGGATACAGATGATAAATCTATCGTGTACTCTGAAAACAGACAGAAAGACCTTGAAGATGCGAAAAAACTGGTAGAGCTGAAGCCAAAGCCGTGTATCAAAGGATCCTTCTGAAGACCCAAAACAAGCCAACTGAAGAAAAGCCTACTCAGCAAGATGATTAGAAATTTTAGGAATGTTTTGTATTGAGGACTTGGGCTCAAAACAATTTGTATCTCAATGTTACTTTGATGGAAAATATCTTGCGACATTTCAATTTATCTGTGTACTCGTATTATACTTTGATCTCTCTCTCTCTCTCTCTCTCTCCCTCTCTCCCTCTCTCTCCCAGTTTTTTCATAAATTGTTTTTAAAGCTGTCTTAAATTGCTAAAATAATGAGCGGTTCAATAAGAATTCTGGATATTTAAAAAAACAAAGATATGAGAAAAAATCTCGTATCGAGAAGAATCTTTACAAAATGAAATGTACTAATAAAGATCTGCAGGCTAGGGCTGCTAGGGCTCCATGCCCTCAAGATTCTCTGTCTCTGGCCCCCGGCCCTGCATCCACATCCTTTGCGTGGGTCTCTTCTGTAAAAGCCTTCTTGCCTGCAAATCGAAGCTTCTTCTTCGGCGGTGTACCCTTTTTGCCAACCTTCTCAGGGGTTCCTTGCTTAAAGATAAAATGCTTAAAAGGTGAATGCATAGGCATTCTTTTCTTCTTTGATGTAGAGGCTTCACCTTTTGGACGTGGCGAGTGAAGGTCTTTTGGTGTAATTGCATTATCAAGTATAATATTAATCGCCTTCGCTCGCACGCTCCACAACCAAAAATCAGGCGTACCAAGAGACTGACTATTAAAAATAAAATTGGCTCAAAATTGAATATTGTAAAAGCGGTGAAAGCAATAAAAATGGGAGAATGAGTAACGTAACTTACACTACTATTAATATGGATGATGGCCTTGGTAGATATACCGATTGGGAGGCTGAGGGTATATCGATGATTTAATGAACTTCTCTAGAATGATACCTTCCAAGCTTCATTTTCAAAATCATTTTTGTAAAATCGTTTATGATTTACCAATCAAAAAGTGCAATGTGTATTTTAATATATTTTCTTGGATTGTAGAAAGCTGTCCCATGGATGCGAATTCTTATAACACATGGTCATGACATTCATTTGTAGGCTGGGAAAATGGTTTTATGGCACACATGATTGGAGATGACAGTTGTTCAAAAGTAGGGTGGTTTTATGGCACACAGGATTGTAGAACATGGTTTTCAGCAGTATATAAAGACATCCTACATATGAAAGTTGTGACATTATTTCTTACTCATAGCTCATAACAAAAGCCAGCATCACATGGATGCAAATTCTTCTATAAGGATGCTCCTAGCAAGGTTGCTACGCCCCCTCCAGTCTCACAAGATTCAGTGTATTCCTCTCTTAGGGATACAGATGATAAATCTATCGTGTACTCTAAAAACAGAGGGAAAGACCTTGAAGATATGGAAAAACTGATAGTAGCTGAACCCAAAGCCGTGTATCAAAGGATCCTTCAGAAGACCCAAAACAAGCCAACTGAAGAAAAACCTACTCAGCAGGATGATTAGGAATTTTAGAAATGTTTTGTATTGAGGACTTGGGCTCAAAACAAATTTGTATCTCAATGTTACTTTGATGGAAAATATATTGCGTCATTTCAATTCATCTATGTACTCGTATTATACTTTGATCTCTCTCTCTCTCTCTCTCTCTCTCTCTCTCTCTCTCTCTCTCTCCCATTTCTTTTGTAAATTATTTTTAAAGCTGTGTTAAATTGCTAAAATAATGAGGGGTTCAATAAGAATTCTGGATATTTAAAAAAACAAAGATATGAGAAAAAAGCTTGTATCGAGAAGAATCTTTACAAAATGAAATGTACTAATAAAGATCTGCAAGCTAGGCTGCTGGGGCTCCATGCCCTCAGGATTCTCTGTCTCTAGCCCAGCCCTGCATCCACATCCTTTGCCTGGGTCTCTTCTGTATAGAAGCCTTCTTGCCTGTGAATCGAAGCTTCTTCTTCGGCGGCATACCCTTTTTGCCAACCTTCTTAGAGGTTCCTTGCTTAAAGATAAAATGCTTAAAAGGTGAATACATAGGCATTCTTTTCTTCTTTGATGTAGAGGCTTCACCTTTTGGACGCGGCGAGTCAAGGTGTTTTGGTGTAATTGCATTATCAAGTATAATATTAATCGCCTTGGCTCGCATGCTCCACAACCAAAAATCAGGCGTACCAAGAGACTGACTGCATAAAAATAAAAATGGCTCAAAATTGAATATTGTAAAAGAGGTGAAAGCAACAAAAATGGGAGAACGAGTAACGTAACTTACGCTGCTATTAAGTTCAGTGTACTTGGAAAGAATGAATCTCCATACATTGGCAATAACATGCCACCCACAGGAGCGTGAATCCTTTTGAAGAGGAATGGGTTGATTTAAAAACTTATACTATGTCTTCTTTTTTAACTGAGGATACAGAGCTTCCATGGTAGCAACTGCTCTCTTAGATGCCCTGTATCAAAATTTCAATGTTCAAATTAAAAGAACTTAAGTGGTATGGTACAAATCATACAAACTAGTACTTACAATTTATGTTCTCTGTGCATTCCAACCATGCTATTCAAGAATAGAACTCGGCACTTCACCAAATTAATAATGCATCAGCCACTTCAATGCCCTCTGCCATTTGAAAAAACCAAATCTAAATAATGATAAAAACTATAAAATAAATACGTGAGATTATATTAACAACAATGATAAAACATAAAATAAATAAAAGTGGGTGCTTACTTCTCTACATATGGCAGAACCGCAAAGCAGCACGCCCTTGGATTCAGTCCTTTGAAATATGGAATAATATCTGAGGTGGTCCTCCTGGGGTCCAAAAGGACTAATGACATAAGGGGATCACAAATGAATATCTCCTTTGCCTGGTTTGGCAGAAGGGGTTTCAAAAGTGCCCTAAAATTGAAGAAAAGCTTTAGAAAAAAATAGAATTAAAAGTTAATAGATTTTTCCTATTTTTGGGTCCCACTAATGGACGAGATTGATGATGTGGAAAGAGAAAGAGATACAAAAATCCTAGAGATTCAGATTCTCTTACACATCAACATTTTGTTCTATTTCCTCACCCTTCAAGTCTTTATGTCTTACCGACCTCCGAGTTCTCCGTAATGGACTTGGGGACGTGACTTCTTTCAACCTATACTTGACCCTGCTCTGACAACTGTCATGATCTTTCCTGTGGGTTCGACCGGGGGAACTTAAGGAACTTTTCTGACTGTCTGTTTTGTACAAGCCATCAACAACGATACTGAAATCATTAAAAAAGAGTATTGTCATAAGTGGACATTGATCAAAAGGGTGCATTTTAGAAGGATCCGTTAACCTTTGGGATGCGGCCAAGTTGGAAGAGGATGAGAACTAAAAGGTAATCAATCCCATATATAAATGCAGATTGAACTTATTGATGGCTTAGGATATTTTATGTTATCTTTTTATGTTTCCAAGAGTTCATGTTGTCAAGCCTTTTATGTCAATGCAAATAGAGCTTAATGATGCAGACAGCTTCTTTGGACGTGGTGGAGCTGCTCGTGCGAGTGGGGCAAGATTCTGCTCTTGCACATTACATCTCATCTTGACAAGGATATTTTTATTGTCTATCACACAGCAAGTATTCTAAGGATGTCAAAATTCCCTTACTAGCATTCAAGGCACTATCTAGATATACAGGTTATGCATTTGTCTCTTACAATTCACATAAGGTCATGCTCATATAGAGAAATGTGCTGCAATTCGTATTTTTGGATATGGTCTTGGATTTTGGCCTTCTAGAACCGAATACTTCCTTTGCTATGCTAGCTATGCCCTAGGTGTGCGGGAGTAGATGCCAAAACACTCAAGGGTTATAGTCGCAAAGAAGTTTTTGTGTTATAGAGGAGAAATGCCTAAAGGGGATGAAGAAGAAGAGAACATATTGGAATGCAAGTAGATCTTGTATTTTGTATACAAACTGGATTTTGTAATTAGCTTTTTTAATTTTATGAAATGAAAACCATGTTTTGGCTAGATAAACAAAATTCCATGTTTTGTGTTGGTATTCAAAGTGCTGTCTGTTTACAATCCAAGTTCTTAGTACTATGAAACCTTCTAAATTTTTCCTGCTCGACTTCGTGATCTCCATGCCGCGTGACGTGCTAGTCCTATGCCAGCTTTCCACTTCGATGATCTCCTTATTTTGGCATGATTTCTTGCTGCCCTTGCTAAATTTCTAGTACGAGCCCTTTCCCCATGAATACTTTCCATCCAAAGGTGTATCTGAAAAACCAATTAAAGATGCACCTTTGGACGAGTCTTCTTGAGGTAATTTGTATGAGTCTTCTCCCCTCCATATGTGATGGGGGTTTTTAAAATATACCTCTAGCTGGATAGTGAGATTTCTCCATTCCTTGGGTACTCCACATGTCAAGAGAACCATACTCATCCATGAAGTATGCACCTGAGCATCCAGAATGTGCTGCAGGAAATTAAAAGAAAATCGACAGTACTGTCAGTACCCAAGCAGCCCATTGTCACCTTCTCCAACAAATTGAATGAATGATGGTAGATCTGTGAAAGGTGGAGAGTAGGTCTCGAAGAAGGATCATTGGGATATAAATATCCAGCAACCCAAAGATCCACATTACTCCGACCCAGTTGTCTTCTTTCTCGCTTGTCCTATGCATTAAGACGTTCTTTTTTTGATAGGTGCATATTCATTCAATATGCGAACATGCAAGTTTACCTTCCTCACTCGTGATGGATTATCTGTGGTGTTTGTTACTTCTCTAAGTGCCATTACAATAAGAATTGGGGGTCTATGAATATGTATGTATGAAATAGTAACTCTAAGATGGTAGCTCTAAAGAGAGAGAGAGAGAGAGAGAGAGAGAGAGAGAGAGAGAGAATATATCTTGGAGAGCTTGGGAGAGACTCAAACAGATGGCTCCGATACTGCAAGAATGGGAGAAAGAGAGAGAATTGTATTGCAGGCGTGGAAAGTTGGGAGAATTAATGAAAATGATTTTTGAGGTTGATGTGGAATTTGGTGGGAATTTCAAATACGGCATTAAAGTGCAATAAATAAGATTGAAAGGGTAGAATTGAAAGTAAATAGATTTTTCCTATTTTTGGGCCCCACTAATGGACGAGATTGATGATGTGGAAAGAGAAAGAGATACGAAAATCCTAGAGGGGGAAACTAGAGCCTAGAGGGGGGGGGGGGGGAGCCTAGAGAGATCCCCTGCTTTTAGCAAGAAAGTACGCTTCTTTATGAGCTGTCTCCTTATGCCACAGCAAAATCAGTCTTAATTTCTTAAAATTAGGGATTCTTATTATTAGGGCCTTTTTTATGCTTAAATGCCCCCTAATGATGAAGCTAATCTTGGTTTAAAACATAAAAAATACTAATGTATACTAATTTCTTAATTAATATAAGGCTAATGCTCATGAAATCAACCAAGTGGAAAGATTACCTACTTTAATCACACCCAAAAGATCTTGCTCTTTGTTCCATCACTCTTGTGAGATAAAGAATAGATCTAGTTAATCAAAAAAGAAAAACACACAAAAAGGATTAAGGTTAGAAAGAAAGCCTACTCTAGTCGCACAAATTCACTCACAAACACACAAATCACACACAATCTCTCAAATCAACTTAATATCCTACTCTAGAACACATTTTCATAACATTCAACCGGCGATTTGTATCCAAGAGCAAGATAAAGTGAGAAAAATATAAGATTTTTACAAGATGGTAGCTCTACTTCCTTCCCTTATCCAAAACTAGTTCAATCCCCATTCGATCCTTGACAACAGCACCATTTGTTTATGTCAAGAACCTTCACGCCCTCTTATAATAAGGAGTCATAGTGATAGTGGTTAAACCTCTTATCATGGATCGTAGAAGTCCTAATGGGAAAGTAAAAAGAGTGTCAACTCAATGGTTAAGCTAGAAAGCTTGAACCACCCTCCTCACTCTAGATCAATCACACTCTCACTCAAGCTAGCAAGCATGCACACTCCACACACTCCAACCACACACAAGCATGAACACTACAATCAAGTAAGCAAGGTAAGAACATGGACATTACAATCAAGCAAGCAAGAAGGTAAGAGTGTGAGAGAAGAAGAAAGCTTTATAGACTTGAGAAATGATAGATTCTCCCCATTCACATTATCAAAAGTTGTATATATACATAAAAGCTTTGCCTGACCACCCAAGTTAAGTGGGTGCCCATTGCCTATCTCTATACTCATATATACAAGGCTTGCTTTCGTTACATCATTGGGACCCATAGCTATACATGATGTGAAATGCTCATAGGCTCTATAGAGGCAGGGATTTTAGATGCACGGAATGTGTGAAGAACAATAACCACACACAAATACTAGCCATTCCAATCATACCTTGATGGTTCCTTTTTTTCCCCTTCTCTTGTCGTGAAAAATTTATCTAATTAATTACTCACAAATTAGTAAACAAAATACCACATACAAGTAGATTTTTACTTATTGTTCCTACTATATACGCATCTCAAAACTTAGTACGAAATACACACATACATCAAGGTTTACTTAAATTAATTTTTCTAATCTTGTGTTTTTATAAACTTACTAAATTGCACATGACAGCAAATATATTATTTCATTATTTACTCATCATACTAAATATAGTGCTACTTAACCACACACAAATACTAATTAAGGATTATAACTCTTATCTTAGAGGCATGCTGGCGCATATATCAATATGATTTGCGTAATGAAAATCTTGATATACAAAGGTTACATGTTCATCTCCCGATGCACAATAATGTACTATTCAATGACCAGGATGATTTGCATGATGTGATTAGTTGTGATAGAAACCAAAGAACGTATCTCACCGAACGGTTCAGAGCTAATCAATTGTATGCAAATGTAAAAAGCTTACTATATGTTGATTTCCCTTGCAAGTGGGCGTGGAATTCGGCTCTTTGCTCATTAGGGGGCATTTGAACGTATTTTGGGCCTTTTACTAATGAAAGTAATCAGTAACGGACCATTAAGAATAGAGGAGTGTGTACATTTGGTCTCCTTTGCATATAGGGAGAGACACTAGATAGTGGGGAGGGGGACTAGGCTTTCGGCACTTATAATTACATTTGTCTCCTACAAAAAGTAGGGGGTTAGAGTAGGTAGGTGTGGTCCCACAATTTTTGTGGCTCATTATTCCAAAACAGTGAAATTTTCCCCCCCAAAACCTCATCTCAAACTTGATTATAGAGACCAAAATCTCATTCTCAAGTCCGCTTAGCTTCTTGAACATCCAAACTATACTCTCGTTAATATCTTCCCTTCTTTCATCTCTTCATTCTCCAAGGCTCCTCCAAAACCCTAATCTACAGATCTCATTCTAGAACATTCACCCAATCCTAACCTTTTGCACAACAAGCTTCACCTTTAGCTTCAGGTTGATATGGCCCCACCAAGAAGACCAAAAGATGAAATTTGAGGAGATATCACTGCACAATAGGAAGGATGATGATAGTGCTTGGGTGGGAGAGGCAGTTTGCAAGGGTTCTGGGTTTATCTACAGCCTGCTGCAACTGGTCCCCATCGAGTTCGATAGCGAGATGTGATGGAGCTTCATTGGGAAAGGTCGTTTACAGGGTTTCAAAAAGGCAAGCAATGGAGAACTAATGGCCATGGTAAAACACGCTTACACAGCACGAGATATCCATCTTTGCCAACAAACTAAGTTTCCAGGCAACTATAAGGATCATGAGTTTGAAAGGAGCATATGATTTCATGACTGCCAGAAGTTTCTTTCTTTCTAAGTCATCTTATTTCTTGTTTGTAGACATTTTCCCCTCAAACTTGGTAGAGGAGCAGCCATTACGTAGTCTTACTGGAACATTTCATGCACTACTTTGGAGATATCGGCGGTGAAGCAAGGTTTTCTTGTAGAAACAGTGCAGAACTCTTATTGGCACTCCTATGTGGTTCCAAGGCATGATGGTGGTTTTGGTAAGTTACAGATGATAACACGCCCCCCCTCTCTTCTATTGAATGGCCAATCCTCCTCCCAGATGCTTGGACTGTAATGGTCATGAAATCAAGGATGCTTTGTGATATACAAGGGTCTTTAAAGTTTGCAAAGCGCTCTCGATCTATGGGTCTTAGTTGGGTATGCCCAATTACATCTTTTTGCTAAGATGCTCAATCAATTTACCTTCTCACTTATATACCATGGTTGTGTGCAAGAAAGTACTAGGTGACGACATGGTTGCCTTACTTGGAGAGCACTGGAGTATTGTAGAGGGGGTGCATAAAAATGACATATTCAAGTGTAATATAGTAGACTCATTTCGGTATCTCAAAGCTCGTTCCACATTATACATACGCTTTTATTATGAGCGGTGGATGAAAAAGAACAGTTATCGGGTTCCAATGCAGGTAGATGAACAAGTTGTTTTTCCTGTTGACATACGTGTTCGGTTGCCAAGTGGTGTGGTGGGAAGTTGCAAGTGCAAGTAGACATTGGAGCCTCCTAAATGTTAGGGAGCACCTTTAAATCGTAGGAGGTGAGGATATTAGCAAGGCACAATTCAAGGTGAATAATAGAAAGATTCATAAGCGAATGGAGACGATGGATGGCCTTGGTAGATATACCGACTGGGAGGCTGAGGGTATATCGACGATGAGTTAATGAACTTCTCTAGAACGATACCTTCCAAGCTTCATTTTCAAAATCATTTTTGTAAAATCTTTTATGATTTACCAATCAAAAAGTGTAATGTGTATTTTAATATATTTTCTTGGATTGTAGAAAGCTGTCCCATGGATGCGAATTCTTATAACACATGAATGGTCATGACATTCATTGTAGGCTCAAAAAATGGTTTCATTGTACCCAAAACAAGCTAGCTGAAGAAAAGCCTACTGAGCAGGATGATTAGGAATTTTAGGAATGTTTTGTATTGAGGACTTGGGCTCAAAACAATTTGTATCTCAATGTTACTTTGATGGAAAATATCTTGCGACATTTCAATTTATCTGTGTACTCGTATTATACTTTGATCTCTCTCTCTCTCTCTCTCTCTCTCTCTCTCTCTCTCTCTCTCTCCCCCCCAGTTTTTTTGTAAATTGTTTTTAAATCTGTCTTAAATTGCTAAAATAATGAGGGGTTCAATAAGAATTCTGGATATTTAAAAAAACAAAGATATGAGAAAAAGCTCGTATCGAGAAGAATCTTTACAAAATGAAATGTACTAAAGATCTGCAGGCTAGGGCTGCTGGGGCTCCATGCCCTCAAGATTCTCTATCTCTGGCAGCCCGGCCCTGCATCCACATACTTTACCTGGGTCTCTTGTGTAGAAGCCTTCTTGCATGCAAATCGAAGCTTCTTGTTCGGCGGCGTACCCTTTTTGCCAACCTTCTCAGGAGATCCTTGCTTAAAGATAAAATGCTTAAAAGGTGAATGCATAGGCATTTTTTTCTTCTTTGATGTAGAGGCTTCACCTTTTGGACGTGGCGAGTCAAGGTCTTTCGGTGTAATTGCATTATCAAGTATAATATTAATCGCCTTCGCTCGCACACTCCACAACCAAAAATCAGGCGTACCAAGAGACTGACTGCATTAAAAATAAAAATGGCTCAAAATTGAATATTGTAAAAGAGGAGAAAGCAACAAAAATGGGAGAATGAGTAACGTAACTTACACTGCTATTAAGTTCAGTGTACTTGGAAAGAATGGATTTTCATACATTGGCAAATAACATGCCACCCACAGGAGCGTGAATCCTTTTGAAGAGGAATGGGTTGATTTAAAAACTTATACTATGTGTTCTTTTTTAACTGAGGATACAGAGCTTCAATGGTAGCAACCGCTCTCTTAGATGCCCTGTATCAAAATTTCAATGTTCAAAATTAAAAGAACTTAAGTGGTATGGTACAAATCATAAAAACTAGTACTTACAATTTGCGTTCTCCGTGCATTCCAACCATGCTATTCATGAATAGAACTCGGCACTTCACCAAATTAATATTGCAGCAGCCACTCCAATGCCCTCTGCCATTTGAAAAAACCAATCTAATGATAAAAACTATAAAATAAATACGTGAGATTATATTAACAACAATGATAAAACATAAAATAAATAAAGTGGGTGCTTACTTCTCTACATATGGTAGAACCGCAAAGCAGCACGCCCTTGGATTCAGTCCTTTGAAATATGGAATAATATCCGAGGTGGTCCTCCTGGGGTCCGAAAGGACTAATGACACAAGGGGATCATAAATGAATATCTCCTTTGCCTCGTGTGGCAGAAGGGGTTTCAAAAGTGCCCTAGAAAAGCTTTAGAAAAAAGGATAATACATACAAAGCTTTAGAAAATATAGAGCCTCATATGGATAAAAGAAATACAGACCTTAGTGATCATCTTCCATTGTGAAGGATACATTATAAATGAGTTGCCCAGGTACTTTCGCAAGCCTCTCATCATTCTCTTTCTCTAACTGCAGAAGGTTGGATAAACTCTCGTCCACTTCAGATTCTCTTACACATCAACATTTTGTTCTCTTTCCTCACCCTTCAAGTCTTTCTATCTTACCGACCTCCGAGTCCTCCGTAATGGAATTGGGGATGTGACTTCTTTCAACCTTAACCTCAGCTTTCTTTTTCTGTTTCAAAGAAAGAGGAATAGCTGGGATCTCAACAGCCTTTCTATCTCTAAATGGCAAGGGAGCAATAATTTTATCAAACCTATACCTAACCCTGCTAACAATTGTCATGATCTTTCCTATGGGTTTTCGACCGGGGGAACTAAAGGAACTTTAATGACTGTCTATTTTGTACGAGCCATCATCAACGATACTGAAATCATTAAAAAAGAGTATTGTCATAAGTGGACATTGATCAAAAGGTTGCATTGTAGTAAAAATAGAAATCATAAAAAAATTCCCCATCCACAGTGGCGATAAGCATGTTCGAACAGAGACCAAACTTCCTCATCGGACCTATTCTCAATCCAAATGAAGCTTTTCATAAAGCTTTTCCTTAATCCAAGATTAATCTATGCTTGAGGCCAAATTAATGGCTTTTTTCTATTCTTTTAGTTTATGTATTTCATGAATATTGATGATTCAATCCATTATGGGTTAATGATCCAATTAGGGATCATTCTAATCATTCCCTTAATGATAAGCTTTATCCTTTAAAATAATTGAGATTTATTAGTCATAGCAGCCGAGCTATGGCAAAATTTATATAAAAATTACACATAAAATAATTTCATTCAAAGCATGAAAAGAGGACTTCCTACCATATTCTAGGAATTATCATCCTAGATTAATTAAAAGAATTTCATTATAATCATGGAGAAATTGATTTTTATGGTATGCATAATTGATGTATTAAGAAAAAGAGGATTTCTAGTAATTAAATTTTATGTTAAAAAGAGTAATCCCCATCGTATGAGTATTCTTAAAGGGTTATTTTCATTCTAGACATAGAAAAATGTATACTAGAAATATTTATTTATAAAAGTGTGATTTTCATCATAATTGATTTTTATGCATAAGTAGATGCATAAAAGAATTTTTTATACATATATTAAAAGTGCGATTTTCATCATAAAGGATTTTATGCATAAATTAGATGCATAAAAGAAATTCTTTTATATCAAAAGAATGATTTTCATCATAAATGATTTGTATGCATAAACATATGCATAAAAGATTTTTTATATTAAAACTGAAATAATGTAAGATTCCTCCCCAGCCTCTCAGGATGTCCAGTATCTTCCCCTGTAGTGAATGTGGATATGGATGTATGGATGTGGATGTATGAATGTGAACGCGGATGTGAATGTATGATATAGATGTATGGATGTGGATATATGGATGTAGATGTGAATGTGGATGTAGATGTGAAAATAGATGTATGGATGTAGATGTGGATGTGGATGTGTGGATGTGGATGTGGGTGTGGATGTATGAATATAGATGTGGACGTATGGATGTGGATATGGATGTGTATGTATGAATGTAGATGTGAATGTGGATGTAAGAATGTGGATGTAGATGTGAAAATGGATGTATGGATGTAGATGTGGATGTGGATGTGGATGCATGAATATGGATGTGGAAATGGATGTATCGATATGGATGTATGAATGTGGATGTGAAAATGGATGTATGAATGTGGATGTGAAAATGGATGTATGGATGTAGATGTGAATGTGGATGTGAAAATGGATGTATGTGAAGTGAATGAATAATGAATGCAAAAATGTATGTGAATGGATATGAAGTCGATATGAGCGAATGGATGAGATGAGATGTCATGTGAATCAGAGTGTGAATGAATACTATAAGATGTGAACGAATGAGATGTAATGAGAAATGGATGTGATGAGACGTAATGTAAATTAAGAAAGATAGGAATGGATGTTATGTGAAGTGAATGAATCTGGTGTGATGGGATGGTAAATGATGTATCTGGTCAAGAATGGATACACATATGATTTGGAATTGGGTTAATTAATATGAATTAATGTGGAACAATCTGGAAAGACGTGAGTTCATTATAGAAACTATATTTATGACCTGTTTGTAAATGACTGTTTTATGTCAAGAATGCTGGGGAAGCATTTTGACCGTCTTGTGATTAAGGTCGTGGAGACCTAACTGGTAAAGTTGCAACTGCTGACGGATAGTCAGTGGAGGACGTCTCACGTAGCAAGGTCGGCCGAGGTCTTGACCAGCCTCGGTTCGATTTAAATGGTGAGCTTTCGGTATGGTGGATAAGGGACCAAGGAAGCAGCCTATGAGTGAAGCGCTAGGTGACCTGCGAAGGATCCTAGAGGGTGCTGACCATACGGTGCTTGGGGCTCTGGGTCGCCGAAGATACCCACACGTGCATCGTGGAAGATATTGGAACAAGGAGTAAGAGTTGTTTTCTGAAACCGGGCATGAATCTAGTTGATTGACCTTGCTGGTTCTCAACGGATGAGTCCATGGCTCTCTTATATGGATCTGTTGATCGACCTTGCTGGTTCTCAACGGATGAGTCCATGGCTCTCTTATATGGATCTGTTGATTGATCTTGCTGATCTTCAACGAGGATTCCATCTTGATTTTTATATGTGAAAATATTACCGGGTACTATGAGCTAGGAACTATTGAAAAGGCCCCTGAGTGAACAGGTGGTGAGCGTTCTAGTTGCCAATGATGTCATAAGTACACCGATGAATGAATGATTGGAAATATGGATTCAACCAAAGATTTTGAAGACTGTCATCAGTGACATAATGGTTTCATTAGAGGATTGTTTTAAAGTTAGCTAATGCTGAGAAAAAGGCAATTTCATATTGGGTGTGTAAGTGGTGTGACTAGTTTTATGTTTGCATGAACTTCTGGCTAGGGGGCGTGGGAACTCTTTTCCCTGGTACCCGGGACAAAACCTAACCAAATTCTTAATTGGATCCCATCATTATAGTGGTTGGGCGGTTGGCTAACCCATGGGACTGGATGGGGTTAGGCTAGACTGATGGATCCGTAAATCGAGACTCAATTTTTGTTTAGTTCGATACATGAAGTAAATCCTAGATAGAAAAATTATTCTATGGAAAAGAATCAACGGCTGTGCCTCTCAATGAGGAAAAAAGCGTTGGTCTCTATGATCCAAGTACAGTCTTTTTCCCTGATCTGACTATAGGACTTACGGGTTCGGTCAGATGAGCTCAGTTAGTTAAGGCTTTTGACTACATTAGGGAAAAGTTATCCTGGTGGAATCGCCCGTGCTTTCCAGGCAAGAGAAGTTTTTTTGAGTTCGGTTTGGAAGAATCAAGGAATTAGTCACCTGTCCGGATATCCGTAGGCGAGGCCCCGAGTGTGGGACCCTGCCCCGCGCAAGATGTGCTACTTCCGCTGCTAGCACTCCGAATCTATTGCACGGTGGGGACAGGGATCCTACAGTTGGTATCAGAGCAAATTTGGGTAATGAGGATCAACCGAGAAGCCAAATATGTCAAAAATTTATCAAGAAGCACTAAAAGGTTGTAATTGTGTGATAAAATTCATACAATTTGATATTCAAACTGAAATTCGTAAATTGGTAATTGGGTCTTCAGATGGAGTACCACAATTATATGGAATCCCTGACTTGCTTGAG
Source organism: Cibotium barometz (assembly GCF_041138505.1). Classification (NCBI taxonomy): domain Eukaryota; kingdom Viridiplantae; phylum Streptophyta; class Polypodiopsida; order Cyatheales; family Cibotiaceae; genus Cibotium; species Cibotium barometz. The sequence goes on from NC_141062.1 coordinate 57,268,926, forward strand.
GCCTAGACATGATGGTATTTGCCTTATAATTCCAAGAACCATGACTACCCATATATATCGAGGGTATAACTGCAGCTCTTTACTGGCAGTATATACGAGTAAATCTAAGACTTGAAATTATAAGCATTAATGCTATCCAGATGATGAATTCGAATGTGGTTGATATGATTTTTAAATTCTGGTTGTGAACTGATGAGTTGATTTGGATTCTGATTGAAAAATGATGATTCTTGAAATTTGGTTGAAATGTAATAAGCTGAGCAAAACCATAATGAGGATGAATGGGACGAGTCCATGTGATGATGTTCATAACTGGAATGACATTAATAACTCCAGCAAATCACTATGAGATTAGTGGATTTTGCTGGTAGATTGCTACTGTTAACACTTGACCCAGTGGATCAAGTTAAAGGAGGTCAAATTAAATTCTGCATAAATGAAAAATTTCCATGAAGGACTGTTCAGATAGAAATTTCGGTCTAATGGAACATTATTGTGATAAAGAATTGAATGTTATGATCTGAGTGAATTGTTATTTAATAATGAGTTTTATATAAGGGATCTTTATCCCAGGATTCTATTTGGGTTCACCAAAATATAAGGAACCCATAATCAGTTAGATCTTAAGAAAAAGAATTCTCCTCTAGTTTTGCGAGATGAGGACATCTCGCGTTTTTTAAGTGGGGTAGAATGTAAGATTCTTCCCCAGCCTCTCAGGATGTCTAGTATCTTCCCTTGTAGTCAAATCCCTCTTCAGAAATATCAAAGATCTTGTTTCTTCTTGTTTTGGCCTAGAGAGAGAAAATATTCTAGAGAGAGATTATTTAGATTTTGAATATTTTTGGATAGAAAAAATTCTCACCCTATTAATATAAGTTCCCTTAAAACAGAAGTTCAAAAATATTTCCAGAAGGTGCATTAGAAATCAAGTATAATCTGCTCAAGAGGCATTATCCTGAGGGTCAAGATTTTTTTGAAATTTTAAATTAAGGTTCCTATGGGCCAATAAGATCAATCCATGTGTGGGGAGGAGATAAATCCAATTTATAAAAGAAATTATCCAAAATGAGTAAATGCTCACATAAGATGAAGAGTTGACTATGTACAAGAGTTATTAGTAAAAAACTATGATATTACTAAAAAAATGAGATATTTTGGGTATAATCATTCCATTTTGACACATATGTAAGGAAGGGGAGTCCCTTCAAGGAGGTGCATACTTCACATGCTTGAATAAGTTTTAAACTAAAAAATAATGTGATATTTTTATCTCTCCTCTCTCTTGGATCAAACCGAATCAAAAAGGAACCAAACTAGGTCCAAATCTAGTCCAAAATCAACCAAACTGAAATCTGGAAAATTCTAGAAATCAGTTGGTCTTGGTTAGAGCCTCCCTCTCCTATAAATAGAACCTGAGTTTTTGTAAAAAAAAATAAGAGAATTATACTATGCCAAAATTATGCTAAAATAATGCTAATTTTTACTATTCTCTAAAATTCTCTCCAAATTGAAGAAATTGGAGCTTCCCTCTTTCTTCAATCTCCATTGTGACTCCATCAGCACACCAAACCAATTGATTGGTTGGGAGCCTCTAAAGTGAACAAAGAATCAAGCAATTTGTAAGGTAAATGGTGAATTTTGATCTTTTCTATAAATTCTCAATGTTTCTCTCTTCTCAACCCCTCTCAAGCTCGAGAAGCTTAATTGGAATGGTTTTTGAATGCTATTGAAGTTAATTGATGAATGGTAATAAAGAATTACATAAATTTTCATTTATGCTTAATTTTAATGGTTTTTATGTAATTTCTCTCTCTCACTCAAAGAATGGTCATTCTCATGACCTATTCTCAATCCAAATGAAGCTTTTCATAAAGCTTTTCCTTAATCCAAGATTAATCTATGCTTGAGGCCAAATTAATGCCTTTTTTCTATGCTTTTAGTTTATGTATTTCATGAATATTGATGATTCAATCCATTATGGGTTAATGATCCAATTAGGGATCATTCTAATCATTTCCTTAATGATAAGCTTAAATCCTTTAAAATAATTGAGATTTATCAGTCATAGCAGCCGAGCTATGGCAAAATTTATGTAAAAATTACACATAAAATAATTTCATTCAAAGCATGAAAAGAGGACTTCCTACCATATTCTAGGAATTATCATCCTAGATTAATTGTGAAAGAATTTCATTGTAATCATGGAGAAATTGATTTTTATGCTATGCATAATTGATGAATTAAGAAAAAGAGGATTTCTAGTAATTAAATTTTATGTTAAAAAGAGTAATCCCCAAAGGGTTATTTTCATTCTAGACATAGAAAAATATATACTAGAAATATTTATTTATAAAAGTGTGATTTTCATCATAATTGATTTTTATGCATAAGTAGATGCATAAAAGAAATTTTTTTATATATATTCAAAGTGTGATTTTCATCATAAAGGATTTTACGCATAAATTAGATGCATAAAAGAAATTCTTTTATATCAAAAGAATGATTTTCATCATAAATGATTTGTATGCATAAACATATGCATAAAAGATTTTTTTATATTAAAAGTGAGCTTTTCATCATAATTAGATTTTATGCACAAATTAGATGCATAAGAGAAATTCTTTTATTCTAAAAGTGTAATTCCTACTAAATTGGATTTATGCATGGAAAGATGCATAAAGAAATTATTTTAACCCAAAAGTGTTATTCTCATCAATTTTGATTTTATGCATAGAAAGATGCATAAAGAATTTTATTTTTAATTCAAAAGAGTTATTCTTATCAATTTTGATTTTATGCATAGAAAGATGGATAAAGAATTTTATTTTTAATTCAAAGGAGTTATTCTTATCAATTTTGATTTTATGCATAGATAGATGTATAAAAGATTTATTCTAAAAGTGTTAATTTCATTAAGATGAAAATTTATGCATAGAAAGATGTATAAAAGATTTATTTTTATTTCGAAAGTATTATTCTCATTAAATTATAATTTATGCATAGTAAAATGCATAAAAGGAGTATTATAAAAGTGTTATTCCTACTAAAGTTATCTTTGTGCCTAATAAGATGCATATGAGATGTGATAGGATGTGATAAGATGCGTATGGGAAGTGATAGGATGTGATAAGATTTGTATGAGATGTGCTAGGATGTGATAAGATGTGTATGAGAAGTGTTAGGATGTGATAAGATACGTATGAGATGTGATAGGATGTGATAAGAGGTGTATGAGATGTGATAAGATGCATATGGGAAGTGATAGGATGTGATAAGATATGTATGAGAAGTGATAGGATGTGATAAGATGTATATAGGATGAGTTAGGATATGATAAGATGAGTTAGGATATGATAAGATGTGTATGGGATGAGGTAAGAAGTGTATCTGATGGGATAAGATTTATATGGGTTGTGATAGGGCGAGAATGGATGTGGATGTATGGATGTAGATGTGGATGTGGATGTGGATGTATGGATGTGGATGTGGATATGGATGTATAAATATGGATGTGTATGTATGGAAGTGGATGTATGAATGTAGATGTGGAATGTGGATAAGGATATGGATGTGGATATGGATGTAAGAATGTGGATGTATGTAAATGTGAAAGTGGATGTGTGAATGTGGATATGGATGTATGGATGTGGATGTATGAATGTGAACGCGGATGTGAATGTATGATATAGATGTATGGATGTGGATATGGATGTGGATGTATGGATGTAGATGTGAATGTGGATGTAGATGTGAAAATAGATGTATGGATGTAGATGTGGATGTGGATGTGGATGTATGGATGTGGATGTGGGTGTGGATGTATGAATATAGATGTGGATGTATGGATGTGTATGTATGAATGTAGATGTGAATGTGGATGTAAGAATGTGGATGTAGATGTGAAAATGGATGTATGGATGTAGATGTGGATGTGGATGTATGGATGTGGATGTGGATGTATGAATATGGATGTGGAAATGGATGTATCGATGTGGATGTATGAATGTGGATGTGAAAATGGATGTATGGATGTAGATGTGAATGTGGATGTGGATGTGGATGTGGATGTATGAATGTGGACGTGAAAATGGATGTATGGATGTAGATGTGAATATGGATGTACAAATGTGGATGTGTATGTGGAATAATGAATGCAAAAATGTATGTGAATGGATATGAAGTCGATATATGAGCGAATGGATGAGATGAGATGTCATATGAATGAGAATGTGAATGAACAATATAAGATGTGAACGAATGAGATGTAATGAGAAATAGATGTGATGAGACGTAATGTAAATTAAGAAAGATAGGAATGGATGTTATGTGAAGTGAATGAATCTGGTGTGATGGGATGGAAAATGATGTATCTGGTCAAGAATGGATACACATAGGATTTGGAATTGGGTTAAGTAATATGGATTGATGTGGAACAATCTGGAAAGACGTGAGTTCATTATAGAAACTGTATTTATGACCTCTTTGTAAATGACTATTTTATGTCAAGAATGCTGGGGAAGCATTTTGACCGTCTTGTGATTAAGGTCGTGGAGACCTAACTGGTAAAGTTGCAACTGCCGGAGAGTCAATGGAGGACGTCTCGCGTAGCAAGGTCGGCCGAGGTCTTGACCAGCCTCGGTTCGATTTAAATGGTGAGCTTCCGGTACGGTGGATGAGGGACCAAGGAAGCGGCCTATGAGTGAAGCGCTAGGTTACCTGCGAAGGATCCTAGAGGGTGATGACCATACGGTGCTCGGGCTTTGGGTCACCGAAGATACCCACACGTGCGTCGTGGAAGATATTGGAACAAGGAGTAAGAGTTGTTTTCTGAAACCGGGCATGAATCTAGTAGATTGACCTTGCTAGTTCTCAACGGATGAGTCCATGGCTCTCTTATATGGATCTGTTGATTGATCTTGCTGATCTTCAACGAGGATTCCATCTTGATTTTTATATGTGAAAATATTGCCGGGTACTATGAGCTAGGAACTATTGAAAAGGCCCCTGAGTGAACAGGTGGTGAGCGTTCTAGTTGCCAATGATGCCATAAGTACACCGATGAATGAATGATTGGAAATATGGATTCAACCAAAGATTTTGAAGACTGTCATCAGTGACATAATGGTTTCATTAGAGGATTGTTTCAAAGTTAGCTGATGCTGAGAAAAAGGTAATTTCATATTGGGTGTGTAAGTGGTGTGACTAGTTTTATGTTTGCATGAACTTCCGGCTAGGGGACCTGGGAACTCTTTTCCCTGGTACCCGGGACAAAACCTAACCAAATTCCTAATTGGATCCCATCATTACAGTGGTTGGGCGGTTGGCTAACCCATGGGACTGGATGGGGTTAGGCTGGACTGATGGATCCGTAAATCGAGACTCAATTTCTGTTTAGTTCGATAGATGAAGTAAATCCTAGACAAAAAAATTGTTCTATGGAAAAGAATCAACGGTTGTACCTCTCAATGAGGAAAAAAGCGTTGGTCTCTATGATCCAAGTACAATCTTTTTCTCTGATCTGACTATAGGACTTACAGGTTCGGTCAGATGAGCTCAATTAGTTAAGGCTTTTGACTACGTTAGGAAAAAGTTATCCTGGTGGAATCGTCCATGCTTTCCGGGCAAGAGAAGTTTTTCCGAGTTCGGTTTGGAAGATACAAGGAATTAGTCACCTGTCTGGATATCCGTGGGCGAGGCCCCGAGTGTGGGACCCTACCCCACGCAAGATGTGCTACTTCCGCTACTAGCACTCCGAATCCGTTGCACAGTAGAAGGCCAAAATCCAGGACCATATCCAAAAATACGAATGGCAGCACATTTCTCTATATGAGCATGACCTTATGTGAATTGTAAGAGATAAAGGCATAACCTGTATATCTAGATAGTGCTGCCTTGAATGCTAGTAAGGGAATTTTGACATCCTTAGAATACTTGCTGTGTGATAGACAATAAAAATATCCTTGTCAATAGACGAGATGTATGTAGTGTGCAAGAGCGGAATCTTGTCCCACTCTTGTACGAGCAGCTCCACCACGTCCAAGGAAGCCGTCTCCATCATCAAGCTCTATCTGCATTGACATAAAAGGCTTGACAACATGAACTCTTAGAAACATAAAAAGATACCATAAAATATCCTAAGCCATCAGTAAGCTCAATCTGCATTTATATATGGGAATGATTACCTTTTAGTTCTCATCCTCTTCCAACTTGGCCGTATCCCAAAGGCTAATGGATCCTTCTTCATTGTCTTGATCAAGTTGAGGCAAAGGCCCTCGACCAAACTCTGTAAGCCCCAGCTCCTTTTGAAGACTATGAAACTCCTCTTCACTAGGAATAGAAGCTTCTCTCTCTTTAGCTTTGTCAAAGCATGAAGACATGGCCTCATGAGCTTCTATATGAAATTCTCGACGGTAACCTCTGTGTCCAAAGCCAACAAAAATCCTCTTTATATTCATTCTCTACATCAAGTAATCCTCTGGCAGCTTCACAATCGTCTGCTATAACTGCTAGGCAGTAATCTTCCCTAAAATTATAGAGCTTTTGAATATGGGAAAGAAGCAAATAACTCTTTCCATTTATGAGGAAAGAGGAAAGCCCAAGGATGAAAAAATTTGACTTTATGTGCTCTCCCTGCATAGAACAACCCTCATCAATGACTGCAGATGCCTTCATCAGAGCCGCATCAAACACTCTACTTGGAATGCAGTCATTATCAGATAAAAGTCCATGACCTCTCCGTCTACAGACTCACTTTTTAAAACAAAAGGCTCTTGTGTGGAGCATTCTCACTCTGCAGTTTGTTCTCTGACACCGAACAAGCTTATCGCACCGTGGGAAGGGAAACACTATGAAGGAAAATTTTATCTCTACTCCACCCTTTTGAAAGTCACCTTCCAGGGTGCGATAAGGAAGTTTCTTCTCTATTCGAACAAGCTTATTATCGCACTGTGAAGGAAAATTTATGTGATTTGTGATTTTTATCTCTACTGCACATGCCATTTTGAAAGTCACATTCCCTACGGTGCGATAAGGAAGTTTGTTCTCTGTCCGAACTCGCTTACTTGCACCGTGGAAGGGAAAAGGGAAAATTTGTGTGATTTTTATCTCTACTGCTGAAAGTCAACTTCCACAGTGCGATAAGAAAGTTTGTTCTCTGTCCGAACAACTGGCTTATCACACCGTGGAAGGAAAAAGGGAAATTTTGCGTGATTTTTATATTGCACGCTTCTAAAAGTCACCTCCCACGGTGTGATGAGGAAGTTTGGTCTCTGTCCAAACATGCTTATCGCCATTGTGGATGGGGAATTTTTTTATGATTTCTATCTTTACTACAATGCACCCTTTTGATCAATGTCCACTTATGACAATAATCTTTTTTAATGATTTTAGTATCGTTGATGATGGCTCGTACAAAACAGACAGTCAGAAAAGTTCCTTTAGTTCCCCCGGTCAAACCCATAGGAAAGATCATGACAGTTGTCAGCAGGGTCAGGTATAGGTTTGATAAAATTATTGCTCCCTTGCCATTTAGAGATAGAAAGGCTGTTGAGATCCCAGCTATTCCTCTTTCTTTGAAACGGAAAAAGAAAGATGAGGTTAAGGTTGAAAGAAGTCACGTCCCCAAGTCCATTACAGAGGACTCGGAGGTCAGTAAGATAGAAAGACTTGAAGGGTGAGGAAAGAGAACAAAATGTTGATGTGTAAGAGAATCTGAAGTGGATGAGAGTTTATCCAACCTTCTGCAGTTACAGAAAGAGAATGATGAGGGGCTTGCAAAAGTACGTGGGCAACTCATTTGTAATGTATGCTTCACAATGGAAGATGATCACTAAGGTATGTATTTCTTTCATCCATATAAGGCTATATATTTTCTAAAGCTTTGTATGTATTATCCTTTTTTCTAAATCTTTTCTTTAATTTTAGGGCTGTTTTGAAACCCCTTTTGCCAAACCAGGCAAAGGAAATATTCATTTGTGATCCCCTTGTGTCATTAGTCCTTTCGGACCCCAGGAGGACCACCTCATATATTATTCCATATTTCAAAGGACTGAATCCAAGGGCGTGCTGCTTTGCGGTTCTGCCATATGTAGAGAAGTAAGCACCCGCTTTATTTTTTATTTTTTTTTCAAATGGCAAAGGGCATTGGAGTGGCTGCTGCATTATTAATTTGGTGAAGTGCCGAGTTCTATTCATGAATAGCATGGTTGGAATGCACGGAGAACGTAAATTATAAGTACTAGTTTGTATGATTTGTACCATACCGCTTAAGTTCTTTTAATTTTGAACATTGAAATTTTGATATAGGGCATCTAAGAGAGCAATTGCTACCATTGAAGCTATGTATCCTCAGTTAAAAAAGAAGACATAGTATAAGTTTTTAAATCAACCCATTCCTCTTCAAAAGGATTCACGCTCCTGTGGGTGGCATGTTATTACCAATGTATGGAAATTCATTCTTTCCAAGTACACTGAACTTAATAGCAGTGTAAGTTACGTTACTCGTTCTCCCATTTTTGTTGCTTTCACCTCTTTTACAATATTCAATTTTGAGCCATTTTTATTTTTAATGCAGTCAGTGTCTTGGTACGCCTGATTTTTGGTTGTGGAGCGTGCGAATGAAGGTGATTAATATTATACTTGATAATGCAATTACACCGAAAGACCGTGACTCGCCACACATCCAAAAGCTGAAGCCTCTACATTAAAGAAGAAAAGAATGCCTATGCATTCACCTTTTAAGCATTTTATCTTTAAGCAAGGAACCCCTGAGAAGGTTGGCAAAAAGGGTACGCCGCGGAAGAAGAAGCTTCGATTCGTAGGCAAGAAGGCTTCTACACAAGAGACCCAAGCAAAAGATGTGGATGCAGGGCCAGGCCAGAGACAGAGAATCCTGAGGGCATGGAGCCCCAGCAGCCCTACCCTCTACAGATCTTTATTAGTCCATTTCATTTTGTAAAGATTCTTCTTGATACGAGCTTTTTTCTCATATCTTTGTTTTTTTAAATATCCAGAATTCTTATTGAACCCCTCATTATTTTAGCAATTTAAGACAACTTTAAAAACAATTTACGAAAAAAATGGGAGAGAGAGAGAGAGAGAGAGAGAGAGAGAGAGAGAGAGAGCAATGGGCCATGGTACAACACGCTTACACAGCACGAGATATCCATCTTTGCCAACAAACTAAGTTTCCATGCAACTGTAAGTATCATGAGTTTGAAAGGAGCATATGATTTTATGGATTGCCAAAAGTTTCTTTCTTTCTAAGTCATCTTATTACTTGTTTGTAGACATTTTTCCCTCAAACTTGGTAGAGGAGCAGCCATTACGCAGTCTTACTGGAACATTTCATGCATTACATGGAGATATCGATGAAGCAAGGTTTTCTTGTAGAAATAGGCACTCCTATGTGGTTCCAAGGCATGATGGTGGTTTTGGTAAGTTATAGATGATAACATGTCCCCCCCCTCTCTTCTATTGAATGGCCAATCCTCCTCCCAGATGCTTGGACTGCAATGGTCATGAAATCAAGGATGCTTTGTGATATACAAGGGTCTTTAAAGTTTGCAAAGCCCTCTCGATCTGTGGGTCTTAGTTGGGTATGCCCAATTACATCTTTCTGCTAAGATGCTCAATCAATTTACCTTCTCACACACATATACCATGGTTGTGTGCAAGAAAGTACTAGGTGATGACATGGTTGCCTTTCTTGGAGAGCACTGGAGTATTGTAGAGGGGGTGCATAAAAATGACACATTCAAGTGTAATACAGTAGACTCATTTTGGTATCTCAAAGCTCATTCCACGTTATACATACGCTTTTATTATGAGCGATGGATGAAAAAGAACAATTATCGGGTTCCAATGCAGGTAGATGAACAAGTTGTTTTTCTTGTTGACATATGTGTTCGGTTGCCAAGGGGTGTGGTGGGAAGTTGCAAGTGCAAGTAGACATTGGAGCCTCCTAAATGTTAGGGAGCACCTTCAAATCGTAGGAGGTGAGGATATTAGCAAGGCACAATTCAAGGTGAATAATAGGAAGATTAATAAGCGAATGGAGCCGATGGATGGCCTTGGTAGATATACCGACTGGGAGGCTAAGGGTATTTGGATGAGTTAATGAACTTCTCTAGAACGATACCTTCCAAGCTTCATTTTCAAAATCATTTTTGTAAAATCTTTTATGATTTACCAATCAAAAAGTGCAATGTGTATTTTAATATATTTTCTTGGATTGTAGAAAGCTGTCCCCATGGATGTGAATTCTTATAACACATGAATGGTCATGACATTCATTGTAGGCTGGGAAAATGGTTTTATGGCACACATGATTGGAGATGATAGTTGTTCAAAAGTAGGGTGGTTTTATGGCACACAGGATTGTAGAACATGGTTTTCAGTAGTATATAAAGACATCCTACATATGAAAGTTGTGACATTATTCCTCACTCATAGCTCATAACAAAAGCCAGCCTCCCATGGATGCGAATTCTTTTTGCAATAAGGATGCTCCTAGCAAGGTTGCTACGCCCCCTCCAGTCTCACAAGATGACTCAGTGTATTCCTCTCTTGGGGATACAGATGATAAATCTATCGTGTACTCTGAAAACAGACAGAAAGACCTTGAAGATGCGAAAAAACTGATAGCTGAAGCCAAAGCCATGTATCAAAGGATCCTTCAGAAGACCCAAAACAAGCCAACTGAAGAAAAGCCTACTCAGTAGGATGATTAGGAATTTTAGGAATGTTTTGTATTGAGGACTTGGGCTCAAAACAATTTGTATCTCAATGTTACTTTGATGGAAAATATCTTGCGACATTTCAATTTATCTGTGTACTCGTATTATACTTTAAACCCTATAAATGACCTTTTCCAATGAAGCTCCATCACATCTCGCCGTCGAACTCGATGGGGACCAGTTGCAGCAGGCTGTAAAACCCTTGCAAAATGCCTCTCCCACCCAAGCACCATCGTCATCCTTCCTATTGTGCAGCGATATCTCCTCAATTCTCATCTTTTGGTCTTCTTGGTGTGGCGATATCAACCTGAAGCTAAAGGTGAAGCTTGTTGTGCGAAAGATTAGGATTGGGTGAATGTTCTAGAATGAGATCTGTAGATTAGGGTTTTGGAGGAGCCTTGGAGAACGAAGAGATGAAAGAAGGGAAGAGATTAACGAGAGTATAGTTTGGATGTTCAAGAAGCTAAGCGGACTTGAGAATGAGATTCTGGTCTCTATAATCAAGTTTGAGATGAGGTTTTGGGGGGGAAAAGTCGCTATTTTGGAATAATGAGTCACAAAAATTGTGGGACCACACCTACCTACTCTAACCCCCTACTTTTTGTAGGAGACAAATGTAATTATAAGTGCCGAAAGCCTAGTCCCCATCCCTACTGCCTAGTGTCTCTCCCTATATGCAAAGGAGACCAAATGTACACACTCCTCTATTCTTATTGGTGCGTTACTGATTACTTTCATTAGTAAAAGGCCCAAAATACATTCAAATGCCCCCTAATGAGCAAAGAGCCGAATTCCACGCCCACTTGCAAGGGAAATCAATATATAGTAAGCTATTTGCAATCGCATACAATTGATTAGCTCTGAACCATTCGGTGAGATACGTTCTTTGGTTTTTATCTCACAACTAATCACATCACGCAAATCATCCTGGTCATTAAATAGTACATTATCTTGCATCGAGAGATGAACATGTAACCTTTGTATATCAAGATTTTCATTACGCAAATCATATTGATATATGTGCCAGCATGCCTCTAAGATAAGAGTTGTAATCCTTAATTAGTATTTGTGTGTGGTTAAGTAGCACTATATTTAGTATGATGAGTAAATAATGAAATAATATATTTGCTATCATGTGCAATTTAGTAAGTTTATAAAAACACGAGATTAGAAAAATTAATTTAAGTAAACCTTGATGTATGTGTGTATTTCATACTAAGTTTTGAGATGCGTATATAGTAGGAACAATAAGTAAAAATCTACTTGTATGTGGTATTTTGTTTACTCATTTGTGAGTAATTAATTAGATAACTTTTTAAGGACAAGAGAAGGGGAAAAAAAGGGACCATCAAGGTATGATTGGAATGGCTAGTATTTGTGTGTGGTTATTGTTCTTCACACATTCCGTGCATCTAAAATCCCTACCTCTATAGAGCCTATGAGCATTTCACATCATGTATAGCTATGGGTCCCAATGATGTAATGAAAGCAAGCCTTGTATATATGAGTAGAGATAGGCAATGTACACCCACTTAGCTTGGGTGGTCAGTCAAAGCTTTTATGTATATATACAACTTTTGATAATGTGAACGGGGAGAATCTATCATTTCTCAAGTCTATAAAGCTTTCTTCTTCTCTCACACTCTTACCTTCTTGCTTGCTTGATTGTAATGTCCATGCTCTTACCTTGCTTACTTGATTGTAGTGTTCATGCTTGTGTGTGCTTGGAGTGTGTGGAGTGTGCATGCTTGCTAGCTTGAGTGAGAGTGTGATTAATCTAGAGTGAGGAGGGTGGTTCAAGCTTTCTAGCTTAACCATTGCCCTTTGGAATGATTCCTTCCTTAGAGGAAGAGCTTAAACAAGAGTTGACACTCTTTTTCCTTTCCCATTAGGACTTCTACAATCCACGATAAGAGGCTTAACCACTATCACTATGATTCCTTATTATAAGAGGGCATGAAGGTTCTTGACATAAACAAATGGTGCTACTGTCAAGGATCGAATGGGGATCAAACTAGTCTTGGATAAGGAAAAAGTAGAGCTACCATCTTGTAAAAAATCTTATATTTTTCTCACTTTATCTTGCTCTTGGATACAAATCGCCTGTTGAATGTTAGGAAAATGTGTTATAGAGTAGGATATTAAGTTGATTTTCATTCATTCTCCCAACTTTCCATGCCTGCAATACGATTCTCTCTCTTTCTCCCATTCCTGCAGTATCTGAGCCATCTATTTGAGTCTCTCCCAAGCTCTCCTTTTCCATGTGAAGATATTTTCTCTCTCTCTCTCTCTCTCTCTCTCTCTCTCTCTCTCTCTCTAGAGCTACCATCTTAGAGTTACTATTTCATACATACAAATTCATAGACCCCCAATTCTTGTTGTAATGGCACTCAGAGAAGTAACAAACACCACAGAAAATCCATCACGAGTGAGGAAGGTAAACTTGCATGTTCGCATATTGAATGAATATGCACCTATCAAAAAGGAACGTCTTAATGCATAGGACAAGCGAGAAAGAAGACAACATGGCCGGAGTAATGTGTGTGGATCTTTGGGTTGATGGATATTTATATCCCAATGATCCTTCTTCGAGACCTGCTCTGCACCTTTCATAGATCTACCATCATTCATTCAATTTGTTGGAGAAGGTGAGAATGGGCTGCTTGGGTACTGACTGTACTATCGATTTTCTTTTATTTTCCTACAGCACATTCTATATGCTCATGGTGCATACTTCATGGATGAGTATGGTTCTCTTGACATGTGGAGTACCCAAGGAATGGAGAAATCTCACTATCCAGCTAAAGGTGTATATTTTAAAAACACCCATCACATATGGAGGGGGGAAGACTCGTACAAATTACCTCAAGTAGATGCATCTTTAACTGGTTTTTCAGATACACTTTTGGATGGAAAGTATTCATGGTGTGGGGAAAGGGCTCGTACTAGCAATTTAGCAAGGGCAGCAAGAAATCATGCCAAAATAAGGAGATCATCGAAGTGGAAAGTTGGCATAGGACCAGCACGTCATGCGGCATGGAGATCTTCACGAAGTCGAGCAGGAAAAATTTAGAAAGTTTTATAGTACTAAGAACTTGGATTGTAAACAGACAGCACGTTGAATACCAACACAAAACATGGAATTTTGTTTATCTAGCCAAAACATGGTTTTCATTTCATAAAATTAAAAAAAGCTAATTACAAAATCTAGTTTGTGTACAAAATACAAGATCTACTTGCTTTCCAATTTGTTATCTTCTTCTTCATCCCCTTTAGGCATTTCTCCTCTATAACACAGAAACTTCTTTGCGACTATAACCCTTGAGTGTTTTGGCATCTAATCCAGCACCTAGGGCATAGCTAGCATAGCAAAGGAAGTATCCGGTTCTAGAAGGCCAAAATCCAGGACCATATCCAAAAATACGAATGGCAGCACATTTCTTTATATGAGCATGACCTTATGTGAATTGTAAGAGACAAATGCATAACCTGTATATCTAGATAGTGCTGCCTTGAATGCTAGTAAGGGAATTTTGACATCCTTAGAAAACTTGCTGTGTGATAGACAATAAAAATATCCCTTGTCAATAGACGAGATGTGGTGTGCAAGAGTGGAATCTTGCCCCACTCTTGCACAAGCAGCTCCACCACGTCCAAGGAAGCGGTCTGCATCATCAAGCTCTATCTGCATTGACATAAAAGGCTTGACTACATGAACTCTTGGAAACATTAAAAGATAACATAAAATATCCTAAGCCATTAGTAAGATCAATCTGCATTTATATATGGGATTGATTACCTTTTAGTTCTCATCCTCTTCCAACTTGGCCGCATCCCAAAGGTTAACGGATCCTTCTTCATTGTCTTGATCAAGCTGAGGCAAAGGCCCTCGACCAAACTCTGTAAGCCCCATCTCCTTTTGAAGACTCTGAAACTCCTCTTCATTAGGAATAGAAGCTTCTCTCTCTTTAGCTTTGAAAGCATGAAGACATGGCCTCATGAGCTTCTATATGAAGTTCTCGGTGGTAATCTCTATGTCCAAAGCCAATAAAACCTTCTTATATTCATTCTCTACATCAAGTAATCTTTTGGCAGCTTCACAACCATCTGTTATAACTGCCAAGGCAATAATCTTCCCTAAAATTACAGAGCTTTTGAATATGGGAAAGAAGCAAATAACTCTTCCCATTTATAAGGAGCGAGGAAAGCCCAGGGATGACAAAATTTGACTTTATGTGCTCTCCCTACATATGACAACCCTCATTAATGACTACAGATGCCTTCATCAGAGCTGCATCGAACACTATGCTTGAAATGCAGGCATCATCAGATAAAAGGTCCATGATCTCTCCATCTACAGACTCACTTTTTAAAACAAAAGGCTCTTGTGTGGAGCATTCTCACTCTGCAGTTTGTTCTCTGACACCGAACAAGCTTATCGCACCGTGGGAAGGGGAACACTGTGAAGGAAAATTTTATCTCTACTCCACCCTTTTGAAAGTCACCTTCCACGGTGCGATAAGGAAGTTTCTTCTCTATCCGAACAAGCTTATTATCGCACCGTGAAGGAAAATTTATGTGATTTGTGTCGCAAATAAGAAAAATCTATTTACTTTCAATTCTACCCTTTCAATCTTATTTACTGCACTTTAATGTCGTATTTGAAATTGCCACCGAATTCCACATCAACCTCAAAAATCGTTTTCATTCAATCTCCTAACTTTCCACGCCTGCAATACGATTCTCTCTCTTTCTCCCATTCCTGCAGTATCTGAGCCATCTGTTTGAGTCTCTCCCAAGCTCTCCTTTTCCATGTACAGATATTCTCTCTCTCTCTCTCTCTCTCTCTCTCTCTCTCTCTAGAGCTACCATCTTAGAGTTACTATTTCATAGATACATATTCATAGACCCCCAATTCTTGTTGTAATGGCACTCAGAGAAGTAACCAAACACCATAGATAATCCATCACGAGAGAGGAAGGTAAACTTGCATGTTCGCATATTGAATGAATATGCACCTGTCAAAATAGAACGTCTTAATGCACAAGGCAAGCGAGAAAGAAGACAACAAGGCCGGAGTAATGTGGATCTTTGGGTTGACGGATATTTATATCCCAATGATTCTTCTTCGAGACCTGCTCTCCACCTTTCACAGATCTACCATCATTCATTCAATTTGTTGGAGAAGGTGAGAATGGGCTGCTTGGGTACTGACTGTATTGTCGATTTTCTTTTATCTTCCTGCAGCACATTCTGTATGCTCATGGTGCATACTTCATGGATGAGTATGGTTCTCTTGACATGTGGAGTACCCAAGGAATGGAGAAATCTCACTATCCAGCTAGAGGCATATATTTTAAAAACACCCATCACATATGGAGGGGGGAAGACTCGTACAAATTACCTCAAGGAGATGCATCTTTAACTGGTTTTTCAGATACACTTTTGGATGGAAAGTATTCATGGGGAAAGGGCTCGTACTAGCAATTTAGCAAGGGCAACAAGAAATCATGCCAAAATAAGGGGATCATCGAAGTGGAAAGCTAGCATAGGACCGGCACGTCATGCGGCATGGAGATCTTCACGAAGTCGAGTAGAAAAAATTTGGAAGGTTTCATAGTACTAAGAACTTGGATTGTGAACAGACAGCACTTTGAATACCAACACAAAACATGGAATTTTGTTTATCTAGCCAAAACATGGTTTTCATTTGATAAAATTAAAAAAAGCTGATTACAAAATCTAGTTTGTGTATAAAATACAAGATCTACTTGCTTTCCAATCTGTTATCTTCTTCTTCATCCCCTTTAGGCATTTCTCCTCTATAACACAGAAACTTCTTTGCGACTATAACCCTTGAGTGTTTTGGCATCTAATCTAGCACCTAGGGCATAGCTAGCATATTTCTTTATATAAGCATGACCTTATGTGAATTGTAAGAGACAAATGCATAACCTGTATATCTAGATAGTGCTGCCTTGAATGCTAGTAGGGAATTTTGACATCCTTAGAATACTTGCTGTGTGATAGACAATAAAAATATCCTTTGTCTCAATAGACGAGATGTAGTGTGCAAGATCGGAATCTTGCCCCACTCTTGCACGAGCAGCTCCACCACGTCCAAGGAAGCCGTCTACATCATCAAGCTCTATCTGCATTGACATTAAAGGCTTGACAACATGAACTCTTGGAAACATAAAAAGATAACATAAAATATCCTAAGCCATCAGCAAGCTCAATCTGCATTTATATATGGGATTGATTACCTTTTAGTTCTCATCCTCTTCCAACTTGGCCGCATCCCAAAGGTTAACAGATCCTTCTTGATTATCTTGATCAAGCTGAGGCAAAGGCCCTCGACCAAACTCTGTAAGCCCCATCTCCTTTTGAAGACTCTGAAACTCCTCTTCAATAGGAATAGAAGCTTCTCTCTCTTTAGCTTTGTCAAAGCATGAAGACATGGCCTCATGAGCTTCTATATGAAGTTCTCGGCGGTAACCTCTATGTCCAAAGCCAACAAATCCTTTTTATATTCATTCTCTACATCAAGTAATCCTCTGGCAGCTTCACAACCGTTTGCTATAATTGCTAGGCAGTAATCTTCCCTAAAATTACAGAGCTTTTGAATATGGGAAAGAAGCAAATAACTCTTCCTATTTATAAGGAAAGAGGGAAGCCCAGGGATGACAAAATTTGACTTTATGTGCTCTCCCTACATAGAAAAACCCTCATCAATGACTGCAAATGCCTTCATCAGAGCCGCATCAAACACTGTGCTTGGAATGCAGTCATCAGATAAAAGGTCCATGACCTCTCCGTCTACAGACTCACTTTTTAAAACAAAAGGCTCATGTGGAGCATTCTCACTCTGTAGTTTGTTCTCTGACACCAAACAAGCTTATCGCACCGTGGGAAGGGAAACACTATGAAGGAAAATTTTATCTCTACTCCACCCTTTTGAAAGTCACCTTCCACCGTGCGATAAGGAAGTTTCTTCTCTATCCGAACAAGCTTATTATCGCACCGTGAAGGAAAATTTATGTGATTTGTGATTTTTATCTCAATTGCACGTGCCGTTTTGAAAGTCACATTCCCCAAGGTGTGATAAGGAATTTTTTCTTTGTCCAAACTCGCTTACTCGCACCGTGGAAGGGAAAAGGGAAAATTTGTGTGATTTTTATCTCTACTGCTGAAAGTCACCTTCCACGATGCGATAAGAAAGTTTGTTCTCTGTCCGAACAACTGGCTTATCGCATCGTGGAAGGGAAGAGGGAAATTTTGCGTGATTTGTATCTCTATTGCATGCTTCTAAAAGTCACCTCCCACGGTGTGATCAGGAAGTTTGGTCTCTGTCCGAACATGCTTATCACCACTTTGGATGGGGAATTTTTTTATGATTTCTATCTTTACTGCAATGCACCCTTTTGATCAATGTCCACTTATGACAATACTCTTTTTTAATGATTTCAGTAACGTTGATGATGGCTCGTATAAAACAGACAGTCAGAAAAGTTCCTTTAGTTCCCCCGGTGTCAAACCCATAGGAAAGATCATGACAATTGTCAGCAGGGTCAGGTATAGGTTTGATAAAATTATTTCTCCCTTGCCATTTAGAGATAGAAAGGCTGTTGAGATCCCAGCTATTTCTCTTTCTTGAAACGGAAAAAGCAAGATGAGGTTAAGGTTGAAAGAAGTCACATCCCCAAGTCCATTACAGAGGACTCGGAGGTCGGTAAGATAGAAAGACTTGAAGGGTGAGGAGAGAGAACAAAATGTTGATGTGTAAGAGAATCTGAAGTGGATGAGAGTTTATCCAACCTTCTACAGTTAGAGAAAGAGAATGATGAGAGGCTTGCGAAAGTACTTGGGCAACTCATTTGTAATGTATCCTTCACAGTGGAAGATGATCACTAAGGTCTATATTTCTTTCATCCATATAAGGCTCTATATTTTCTAAAGCTTTGTATGTATTATCCTTTTTTCTAAAGCTTTTCTTCAATTTTAGGGCACTTTTGAAACCCCTTCTGCCAAACCAGGCAAAGGAGATATTCATTTGTAATCCCCTTGTGTCATTAGTCCTTTCGGATCCCAGGAGGACCACCTCAGATATTATTCCATATTTCAAAGGACTGAATTCAAGGACATGCTGCTTTGCGGTTCTGCCATATGTAGAGAAGTAAGCACCCGCTTTATTTATTTTATGTTTTATAATTGTTGTTAATATAATCTCACGTATTTATTTTATAGTTTTTATCATTATTTAGATTTGGTTTTTTCAAATGGCAGAGGGCATTGGAGTGGCTGCTACTTTATTAATTCGGTGAAGTGCCGAGTTCTATTCATGAATAGCATGGTTGGAATGCACGGAGAACGTAAATTGTAAGTACTAGTTTGTATGATTTGTACCATACCGCTTAAGTTCTTTTAATTTTGAACATTGAAATTTTGTTTCAGGGCATCTAAGAGAGTGGTTGCTATCATTGAAGCTCTGTATCCTCAGTTAAAAAAGAAGACATAGTATAAGTTTTTAAATCAACCCATTCCTCTTCAAAAGGATTCACGCTCCTGTGGGGGTGGCATGTTATTGCCAATGTATGGAAATTCATTCTTTGCAAGTACATTGAACTTAATAGCAGTGTAAGTTACGTTACTCATTCTCCCATTTTTGTCGCTTTCATCTCTTTTACAATATTCAATTTTGAGCCATTTTTATTTTTAATGCAGTCAGTCTCTTGGTACGCCTGATTTTTGGTTGTGGAGCATGCGAGCGAAGGTAATTAATATTATACTTGATAATGCAATTACACCGAAAGACCTTGACTCGCCACGTCCAAAAGGTGAAGCCTCTACATCAAAGAAGAAAAGAATGCCTATGCATTCACCTTTTAAGCATTTTATCTTTAAGCAAGGAACCCCTGAGAAGGTTGGCAAAAAGGGTACGCCACCGAAGAAGAAGCTTCGATTCACAGGCAAGAAGGCTTCTACACAAGAGACCCAGGCAAAGGATGTGGATGGCAGGGCCGGGCCAGAGACAGAGAATCCTAAGGGCATGGCACCCCAGCAGCCCTAGCCTGTAGATCTTTATTAGTACATTTCATTTTGTAAAGATTCTTCTCGATACGAACTTTTTTTCTCATATCTTTATTTTTTAAATATGTGGCCACACTTCTTATTGAACCCCTCATTAATCTAGCAATTCAAGACAGCTTTAAAAATAATTTACGAAAAAACTGAGAGAGAGAGAGAGAGAGAGAGAGAGAGAGAGAGAGAGAGAGAGAGAGAGAGAGAGAGAGAGATCAAAGTATAATACGAGTACACAGATAAATTAAAATGTCGCAAGATATTTTCCATCAAAGTAACATTGAGATACAAATTGTTTTGAGCCCAAGTCCTCAATACAAAACATTCCTAAAATTCCTAATCATCTTTGAGTAGGCTTTTCTTCAGTTGGCTTGTTTTGGGTCTTCTGAAGGTTCCTTTGATACACGGCTTTGGCTTCAGCTAATCAGTTTTTCTGCATCTTCAAGTCTTTCTATCTGTTTCAGAGTACACGACAGATTTATCATCTGTATCCCCAAGAGAGGAATACACTGAGTCATCTTGTGAGACTGGAGGGGGCGTAGCAACCTTGCTAGGAGCATCCTTATCGCAAGAAGAATTCGCATCCATGGGAGGCTGGCTTTTGTTATGAGCTATCAGTAAAAAATAATGTCACAACTTTCATATGTAGGATGTCTTTATATACTGCTGAAAACCATGTTCTACAATCCTGTGTGCCATAAAACCACCCTACTTTTGAACAACTGTCATCTCCAATCATCTGTGCCATAAAACCATTTTCCTAGCCTACAATGAATGTCATGACCATTCATGTGTTATAAGAATTCGCATCCATGGGACAGCTTTCTACAATCCAAGAAAATCTATTAAAATACACATTGCACTTTTTGATTGGTAAATCATAAAAGATTTTATAAAAATAATTTTGAAAATAAAGCTTGGAAGGTATCGTTCTAGAGAAGTTCATTAACTCATCGATATACCCTCAGCCTCCCAGTCGGTATATCTACCAAGGCCATCCATCGGCTCCATTCACTTATGAATCTTCCTATTATTCACCTTGAATTGTGCCTTGCTAATATCCTCACCTCCTATAATTTGAAGGTGCTCCCTAACATTTAGGAGGCTCCAATGTCTACTTGCACTTGCAACTTCCCACCACACCACTTGGCAACCGAACACGTATGTCAACAAGAAAAACAACTTGTTCATCTGCCTGCATTGGAACCCGATAACTGTTCTTTTTCATCCACCGCTCATAATAAAAGCATATGTATAACATGGAAAGAGCTTTGAGATACCAAAATGAGTCTACTCTATTACACTTGAATGTGTCATTTTTATGCACCCCCCCTCTACAATACTCCAGTGCTCTCCAAGCAAGGTAGCCATGTCATCACCTAGTACTTTCTTGCACACAACCATGGTATATGTGTGTGAGAAGGTAAATTGATTGAGCATCTTAGCAGAAAGATGTAATTGGGCATACCCAACTAAGACCCACAGATCGAGAGGGCTTTGTAAACTTTAAAGACCCTTGTATATCACAAAGCATCCTTGATTTCATGACCATTACAGTCCAAGCATCTGGGAGGAGGATTGGCCATTCAATAGAAGAGAGGGGGGGGGACATGTTATCATCTGTAACTTACCAAAACCACCATCATGCCTTGGAACCACATAGGAGTGCCAGTAAAAGTTCTGCACTGTTTCTACAAGAAAACCTTGCTTCACCGATATCTCCATGTAAATGCATGACATGTACATAGGGGCCCATGGGCAAAAGGAGATAGTGACTATAAATAGAGCTTGGGGTACTTTGTTAGGATCTTTTGACATCTTTTGACACTTTTACTAATTTTGGTCATCTTGTACCTTTGGGCTCCATCTACGGAGATTTGGCCTTCCATGGTCAAGCTCATGGCTAGCTTGAAGCCATCCTCTTGGAGAGAGGTTAAACACACTTAGGCTATTTGTGCATCATCTCTTGCTACATGCACTTATAGATTTTCTCTCTTTCTTGTATATTCATGTGATGAGCAATTTGATCACTAATCTTGAAAGTCACCTTCCTCCACAGTGCAATAAGGAAGTTTCTTCTCTGTCCGAACAAGCTTATTACCGCACCGTGAAGGAAAATTTATGTGATTTGTGATTTTTATCTCGACTACACATGCCATTTTGAAAGTCACATTCTCCACAGTGCGATAAGGAAGTTTGATCTCTATTGCACGCTTCTAAAAGTCACCTCCCATGGTGCCATAAAGATGTTTGGTCTTTGTCCGAACATGCTTATCGCCACTGTGGATGGGGAATTTTTTTATGATTTCTATCTTTACTGCAATGCACCCTTTTGATCCATGTCCACTTATGACAATACTCTTTTTTAATGATTTCAGTATCGTTGATGATGGCGCGTACAAAACAGACAGTCAAAAAAGTTCCTTTAGTTCCCTCGGTCGAACCCATAGGAAAGATCATGACAGTTGTCAGCAGGGTCAGGTATAGGTTTGATAAAATTATTGCTCCCTTACCATTTAGAGATAGAAAGGCTGTTGAGATCCCAGCTATTCCTCTTTCTTTGAAATGGAAAAAGAAAGATGAGGTTCCCCTTGTGCCAAACCAAGCAAAGGAGATATTCATTTGTGATCCCCTTGTGTCATTAGTCCTTTCGGACCCCAGGAGGACCACCTCAGATATTATTCCATATTTCAAAGGACTGAATCCAAGGGCGTGCTACATTGCGGTTCTGCCATATGTAGAGAAGTAAGCAGCCGCTTTATTTATTTTATGTTTTATCATTGTTGTTAATATAATCTCATGTATTTATTTTATAGTTTTTATCATTATTTAGTTTTTGTTTTTTCAAATGGCAGAGGGCATTGGAGTGGCTGCTGCATTATTAATTTGGTGAAGTGCCGAGTTCTATTCATGAATAGCATGGTTGGAATGCACGGAGAACGTAAATTGTAAGTACTAGTTTGTATGATTTGTACCATACCGCTTAAGTTCTTTTAATTTTGAACATTGAAATTTTGTTTCAGGGCATCTAAGAGAGTAGTTGCTACCATTGACGCTCCGTATCCTCAGTTAAAAAAGAAGACATAGTATAAGTTTTTAAATCAACCCATTCCTATTCAAAAGGATTCACGCTCCTGTGGGTGGCATGTTATTGCCAATGTATGGAAATTCATTCTTTGCAAGTACATTGAACTTAATAGCAGTGTAAGTTACGTTACTCGTTCTCCCATTTTTGTCGCTTTCACCTCTTTTACAATATTCAATTTTGAGCCATTTTTATTTTTAATGCAGTCAGTCTCTTGGTACGCCTGATTTTTGGTTGTGGAGCGTGCGAGTGAAGGCGATTAATATTATACTTGATAATGCAATTACACCAAAAGACCTTGACTTGCCACGTCCAAAAGGTGAAGCCTCTACATCAAAGAAGAAAAGAATGCCTATGCATTCACCTTTTAAGCATTTTATCTTTAAGAAAGGAACCCTTGAGAAGGTTGACAAAAAGGGTATGCCGCCGAAGAAGAAGCTTTGATTTGCAGGAAAGAAGGCTTCTACACAAGAGACCCAAGCAAAGGATGCGGATGCAGGGCCGGGCCAAAGACAAAGAATCCTAAGGGCATGGAGCCCTAGCCCTAGCCTGCAAATCTTTATTAGTACATTTCATTTTGTAAAGATTCTTCTCGATATGAGCTTTTTTCTGATATCTTTGTTTTTTTAAATATCCAGAATTCTTATTGAACCCCGCATTATTTTAGCAATTTAAGACAGCTTTAGAAACAATTTACAAAAAAATTGGGGGAGAGAGAGAGAGAGAGAGAGAGAGAGAGAGAGAGAGAGAGAGAGAGAGAGAGAGAGAGAGAGAGAGAGAGAGAGAGAGAGAGAAAATTGGGGGAGAGAGAGAGAGAGAGAGAGAGAGAGAGAGAGAGAGAGAGAGAGAGAGAGAGAGATCAAAGTATAATACGAGTACACAGATAAATTGAAATGTCGCAAGATATTTTCCATCAAAGTAACATTGAGATACAAATTGTTTTGAGCCCAAGTCCTCAATACAAAACATTCCTAAAATTCCTAATCATCCTGCTGAGTAGGCTTTTCTTCAGTTGGCTTGTTTTGGGTCTTCTGAAGGATCCTTTGATACACGGCTTTGGCTTCAGCTACTATCAGTTTTTCCACATCTTCAAGGTCTTTTTGTCTGTTTTCAGAGTACACGAATCATCTGTATCCCCAAGAGAGAAATACACCGAGTGATCTTGTGAGACTGGAGGGGGCGTAGCAACCTTGCCTAGGAGCATCCTTATCGCAAGAAGAATTCGCATCCATGGGAGGCTGGCTTTTGTTATGAGCTATGAGTAAGAAATAATGTCACAACTTTCATATGTATAGGATGTCTTTATATACTGCTGAAAACCATGTTCTACAATCCTGTGTGCCATAAAACCACCCTACTTTTGAACAACTGTCATCTCCATTTATGTGTTATAAGAATTCGCATCCATGGGACAGCTTTCTACAATCCAAGAAAATATATTAAAATACACATTGCACTTTTTGATTGGTAAATCATAAAAGATTTTACAAAAATGATTTTGAAAATGAAGCTTGGAAGGTATCGTTCTAGAGAAGTTCATTAACTCATCGATACACCCTCAGCCTCCTAGTCGGTATATCTACCAAGGCCATCCATCGGCTCCATTCGCTTATGAATCTTCCTATTATTCACCTTGAATTGTGCCTTGCTAATATCCTCACCTCCTATGATTTGAAGGTGCTCCCTAACATTTAGGAGGCTCCAATGTCTACTTGCACTTGCAACTTCCCACCACACCACTTGGCAACCAAACACGTATGTCAACAGGAAAAACACTTGGCATTGGAACCCGATAACTGTTCTTTTTCATCCACCGCTCATAATAAAAGCGTATGTATAATGTGGAACGAGCTTTGAGATACCAAAATGAGTCTACTATATTACACTTGAATGTGTCATTTTTATGCACCCCCTCTACAATACTCCAGTGCTCTCCAAGCAAGGCAACCATGTCATCACCTAGTACTTTCTTGCACACAACCATATGGTTTATGTGTGTGAGAGGGTAAATTGATTGAGTTCCTTAGCAGAAAGATGTAATTGGGCATACCCAACTAAGACTCACAGATCGAGAGGGCTTTGCAAACTTTAAAGACCCATGTATATCACAAAGCATCCTTGATTTCATGACCATTACAGTCCAAGCATCTGTTGGGAGGAGGATTGGCCATTCAATAGAAGAGAGGGGGGGGACATGTTATCATCTGTCACTTACCAAAACACCATCATGCCTTGGAACCACATAGGAGTACCAGTAAAAGTTCTGCATTGTTTCTACAAGAAAACCTTGCTTCACCGATATCTCCATGTAATGCATGAAATGTTCCAGTAAAACTGCATAATGGTTGCTCCTCTACCACATTTGAGGGGAAAATGTGTACAAACAAGAAATAAGATGACTGAGAAAGAAAGAAACTTCTGGCAGTCATGAAATCATATGCTCCTTTCAAACTCATGATACTTACAGTTGCATGGAAACTTAGTTTGTTGGCAAAGATGGATATCTCGTGCTGTGTAAGCGTGTTGTACCATGGCCACTAGTTCTCCATTGCTCGCCTTTTTGAAACCCTGTAAACGACCTTTCCCAATGAAGCTCCATCACATCTCGGCATCAAACTCGATGGGGACCAGTTGCAGCAGGCTATAGATAAATCCAAGAACCCTTGCAGAATGCCTCTCCCGCCTAAGCACCATCGTCATCCTTCCTATTGTGCAGCGATATCTCCTCAATTCTCATCTTTTGGTCTTCTTGGTGCGGCCATATCAACCTGAAGCTAAAGGTGAAGCTTGTTGTGCGAAAGGTTAGGATTGAGTGAATGTTCTAGAATGAGATCTATAGATTAGGGTTTTGGAGGAGCCTTGGAGAATGAAGAGATGAAAGAAGGGAAGAGATTAACGAGAGTATAGTTTGGATGTTGAAGAAGCTAAGCAGACTTGAGAACGAGATTTTGGTTTCTATAATCAAGTTTGAGATGAGGTTTTGGGGGGGGGGGGGGAAAGCCACTGTTTTGGAATAATGAGCCATAAAAATTGTGGGACCACACCTACCTACTCTAACCCCCTACTTTTTGTAGGAGACAAATGTAATTATAAGTGCCAAAAGCCTAGTACCCCTCCCTACTTCCTAGTGTCTCTCCCTATATGCAAAGGAGCCCAAATGTAAACACTCCTCTATTCTTATTGGTCCATTACTAGTTTGTTACTAATTACTTTCATTAGTAAAAGGCCCAAAATACGTTCAAATGCCCCCTAATGAGCAAAGAGCCAAATTCCACGCCCACTTGCAAGGGAAATTAACATATAGTAAGCTATTTACATCCGCATACAATTGATTAGCTCTGAACCATTCGCTGAGATACGTTCTTTGGTTGCTATCACAACTAATCACATCACACAAATCATCCTGGTCATTGAATAGTACATTATTGTGCATGAGGAGATGAATCTGTAACCTTTGTATATCAAGATTTTTATTATACAAATCATATTGATATATGCACCACCATGCCTCTAAGATAAGAGTTGTAATCCTTAATTAGTATTTGTGTGTGGTTAAGTAGCACTATATTTAGTATGATGAGTAAATAATGAAATAATATATTTGTTGTCATGTGCACTTTAGTAAGTTTATAAAAACACAAGATTAGAAAAATTAATTTAAGTAAACCTTGATGTATGTGTGTATTTCGTACTAAGTTTTGAGATTTGTATATAGTAGGAACAATAAGTAAAAATCTACTTGTATGTGGTATTTTGTTTACTCATTTGTGAGTAATTAATTAGATAAATTTTTAAGGACAAGAGAAGGGGAAAAAAAGGGACCATCAAGGTATGATTGGAATGGCTAGTATTTGTGTGTGGTTATTGTTCTTCACACATTTCGTGCACCTAAAATCCCTGTCTCTATAGAGCCTATGAGCATTTCACATCATGTTTAGCTATGGGTCCCAATGATGTAATGAAAGCAAGCCTTCTATATATGAGTAGAGATAGGCAATGGGCACCCACTTAACTTGGGTGGTCAGGCAGAGCTTTTATGTATATATACAACTTTTGATAATGTGAACGGGGAGAATCTATCATTTCTCAAGTCTATAAAGCTTTCTTCTTCTCTCACACTCTTACCTTCTTGCTTGCTTGATTGTAATGTCCATGCTCTTACCTTGCTTACTTGATTGTAGTGTTCATGCTTGTGTGTGGTTGGAGTGTGTGGAGTGTGCATGCTTGCTAGCTTGAGTGAGAGTGTGATTGATCTAGAGTGAGGAGGGTGGTTCAAGCTTTCTAGCTTAACCATTGCCCTTTGGAATGATTCCTTCCTTAGAGGAAGAGCTTAAACAAGAGTTGACACTCTTTTTTCTTTCCCAACCATTAGGATTTCTACGATCCACGATAAGAAGTTTAACCACTATCACTATGATTCCTTATTATAAGAGGGCATGAAGGTTCTTGACATAAACAAATGGTGCTGCTGTCAAGGATCGAATGGGGATCGAACTAGTCTTGGATAAGGGAAGGAAGTAGAGCTACCATTTTGTAAAAAATGTTATATTTTTCTCACTTTATCTTGCTTTTGGATACAAATCTCTGGTTGAATGTTAGGAAAATGTGTTCTAGAGTAGGATATTAAGTTGATTTGAGTGATTATGTGTGTGATTTGTGTGTTTGTGAGTGAACTTGTGAGACTAGAGTAGGCTTTCTTTCTAACCTTAATCCTTTTTGTGTGTTTTTCTTTTCTAATTAACTAGATCTATTCTTTATCTCACAAGAGTGATGGAACAAAGAGCAAGATCTTTTGGGTGTGATTAAAGTAGGTAATCTTTCCACTTGGTTGATTTCATGAGCATTAGCCTTATATTAATTAAGAAATCTGTATACATTAGTATTTTTATGTTTTAAACCAAGATTAGCTTCATCATTAGGGGGCATTTGAGCATAAAAAGGGCCTTATAAGAATCCCTAATTTTAAGGAATTAAGACTGATTTTGTTGTGGCATAAGGAGACACAGCTCATAAAGAAGCATACTTTCTTGCTAAAAGTAGGGGATCTCTCTAGGCTCCCCACCCCTCCAGGCTCTAGTTTCCCTCTCTAGGATTTTTGTATCTCTTTCTCTTTCCACATCATCAATCTCATCAATTAGTGGGGCCCAAAAATAGGAAAAATCTATTTACTTTCAATTCTACCCTTTCAATCTTATTTACTGCACTTTAATGCTGTATTTGGAATTCCCACCAAATTCCACATCAACCTCAAAAATTGTTTTCATTCATTCTCCCAACTTTCCATGCCTGCAATACGATCCTCTCTCTTACTCCCATTCATGCAGTATCTGAGCCATCTATTTGAGTCTCTCCCAAGCTCTCCTTTTCCATGTGAAGATATTCTCTCTCTCTCTCTCTCTCTCTCTCTCTCTCTCTCTCTCTCTCTCTCTCTACCATCTTAGAGTTACTATTTCATACATACATATTCATAGACCCCCAATTCTTGTTGTAATGGCACTCAGGGAAGTAACAAACACCATAGATAATCCATCACGATTGAGGAAGGTAAACTTGCATGTTCGCATATTGAATATTCGAATATGCACCTATCAAAAAAGAACATCTTAATGCACAGGACAAGCGAGAAAGAAGACAACAGGGCCGGAGTAATGTGGATCTTTGGGTTGATGGATATTTATCTCCCAATGAACCTTCTTCGAGACCTGCTCTCCACCTTTCACAGATCTACCATCATTCATTCAATTTGTTGGGAGAAGGTGAGAATGGGCTGCTTGGGTACTGATTGTACTGTTCTTTTATTTTCCTGTAGCACATTCTGTACGCTCATGGTGCATACTTCATGGATGAGTATTGGTCTCTTGACATGTGGAGTACCAAGGAATGGAGAAATCTCACTATCCAGCTCGAGGCGTATATTTTAAAAACACCCATCACATATGGAGGGGAGAAGATTCGTACAAATTACCTCAAGGAGATGCATCTTTAACTGGTTTTTCAGATACACTTTTGGATGGAATGGCATGCTTGTTGCTGATCCCTACCGCTGGTTGGAAGATGCAGATGTTGATGATGGAAGGAGTTTGTTGAAACACAGAGAATATTAACGAAGGCCGTGCTGAGCACGTGTAATCTAAGGGAAAAGCTGAGTGAGCGAATTACAGCTCTCTTTGATTATCCAAAATATGATTGCCCTTTTAAAAGAGGGAATAAATACTTTTATTTCCATAACACAGGACTGCAAGCCCAAAGTGTATTGTATATTCAAGACATTCTGAAAGGAGAAGCGGATGTTCTTCTGGATCCAAACAAGCTCAACGACGATGGGACCATTGCATTATCAACTTCAGCTTTTAGTGAGAATGCGATTGGATGAGCATCAAAGTGATGTGAGTGGCCGATAAAGCTTGGGAACCAGATTCACTCTCATGGGTTAAGTTCTCTTCAATTGCGTGGACCCATGATGATAAAGGATTTTTCTACAGCTGCTATCCTACACCAAATTTGGACGGGTCTGTAGATGCGGGAACGAAAACCGATATCAACCTCAATCATCAACTGTATTATCATGTCATGGGCACTGATCAAGCTGAAGACATTCTATGCTAGAAGGACTCTACGAATCCTAAGTGGATCTTTGAATCGACAGTTACCAAGGATGGCAAGTACTTGGTGATGTGCATCACGGAGGGATGTGATCCCGTGAACAAGTTGTACTACTGTGATTTTCATCTCTTGCAAATGGGCTACTTGGCTTCAAAGGTGGCGGCTTGCGTGGCATGCGAAGGATTTTTTTTAAAAGAATATCCGAGTATTAAGCTGGAAAAAAGGAAGCACAGCGTATTTTTAATTTGGGAAACCCGATTTTTTGGCTGGAAAAGGGAAGGGGGACCGAATTCCTTGCGGAAAATAGAAGATAACCAGGAAAACGGTGCATACGAAGGGGGGATATGCAAAAACGGGAGAGAAGAAAAAAACTAGAGTTGGAAATTTGTAAAATTTTTCATTTTGTGAGAATTTCTGTTCAAGCCTTGTAGGGGTTTGAATTACAGAGGAAAGGAAGCACTATCGAATGAGATGATCTTCAAAAATCTCACAATATACAAGGGAAATGATGATTTTGGCGCATACTACAGTGAAGCAAAATATGGGAAAAGCAAAAATTCAAGAATTCGCTTCTTTTTTTTACTCAGAGATAAGTGTTTTTGTTACTTACGATTTTCTAAAATCGTATAGCCTTTGGATAAATACACTACCCCTTTAAGGCTTTTGGGTAAGGCTTTGGGTAAGTTATTTTTTGGAGAGTCTTGGAATAAGAAAGCATCAAAATACAAAGAGATTCCTGGGATTTGGATTTTATTTTCTACTTGGTTGGATTTTGGATTGCTAGACATGGAGTTTTCTAAAATCACATGAATATGTTGTACATATGCCATATGTCATCTTTTGCTTTGTGAGTTGTTAGACTCTGAAAGCAGGTTTTCACGAGAACAAGAGACATCTTGAAATGATGGAATTGGCAATATATGATATATGTGATGTGAATGGTCACATGTATATGGAAATCTTTTGTAGATTGTGTTATGCCTACATGTGATATGTTTGAAGCATTTGGAAAAAGAATCAGGAGATCTATGCTTGGAACTAGTCATGCTCGACACACAATTTATGTGCAATCATCAAGTTGGATTGGGAGATGCACTGAAGTGAATTGGCACATGTACATGTCATAAAAAATGGAGATGTCTTATGCTCCTTGAGGAGTTATATGTTTAGTTTCCTTGCTGCTGGGATTGGAAGCTACTCTCACAGCCAGAAGTCTCGCACTTGCCCAGTGATACCGCTCACGTCACGACAAGCTTTTGGTGAACCCGACGTGAAACTGCTGGGGTGAGAGTGTGGTGAAATACATAGGGAAGCTATGGCGGCTAAGAATCTTGAGGGTCAGGGGGTTCATTTTGACCCTGGGGTTATGCAAATGTTTCAGATGTTTACTATGATGTATATGCAACAGCAGCAAGCTGCTGAGAAGGGGCAAATTTCCACGACTAAAGCACTGCAGTCAATTGTGAAAAAGGTGGATCAATTTGATGGTAAGGACATCACAAAGTACCTGCGCAATTACACAAAGGAAATGGAGTTAAACAGGGTGACTGAGGAGGATATGGTTCGAAGCTTTGAGCTGGTATGTGTTCTTAAATAAGAGAGCGCATAAGAGGATTACAGGCAGCACATGGTGGCAGAAATTGGGAGGAGTTCAAGCTTGCTTTGAAGGATGATTATTTCATGGAGGATTCCGAGCGGGTGACCAAACAAACTTTCTTGGAATGGGTCACAAAACCCAAGATGGGAATTTCTCACAGAGTTGCTAAGAGAGTTTGAGAAGCGCTATGCCCAGTTGTCAAGGATTGAGCGCACAACCTTGGACAGGGAAAAAACAGAGCTCTTCTTACAAGCAGCCGGGAAAGATCTCCAAGAAAAACTGGAAATTCTCCTTCAGGATAAGGATACAGAGCAGGGGCTAAATAATGATTGGAATGATGTCGAGGATGCGGTCACCATGCTAGCAAAGCGGTAGCGAAGGAGGGATAAAATGGTGATGAGCTTGGCAACTCCTATAACTGCTGTTACCCCTGAGAATCTACCAAAACCAGCTGCTGCAATCCCAAAGGTAGAAGGGCCGATGGATGAGCTTATTAAGGGCATGCGAGACCTAAAACTGAAGATGTCCAGGATTGAGGAAAAAGGGATACCATTAGGGCAGGCTTCTATGCAAAGGCCTCAAAGCAAAGAAGGGTTTACATTCAGATGTATATGGTGTGATGACCCAGAACATGCAAAGAAAAACTGTGCTAGCTATAAAGAAGCCCTCAGAAATCAACTTGTGTTTTTCAAAGATGGAAAAATCCACCTTACGGAGACTGGTCTTCCATTAAGCACAAACTTTGGAAAGGGAGGGATGAAAAAGCTGGTTGAAGACATGGTTGCTGGACATGCCATCTCTATGGTTGAGGCAGCGACCTATGGGTTAAAGGTTGGTCAATCAAAGCAGGAATCTAAGAATGATGAAGATTATGAGAATGAAAATTTTTGGCCATCAACAATGGAGCTAATTGCGTCAAAGAAGGTGTCTAAACAGGCTTTGCATGAGGCAGGTGACTGTATACATCTTGAGACTGGCTGGGAAGAGCCTGTGGACTCTTTATTAGTTCATGCCTACATTGCAAAATGCCAGAATAATGAGGCACAAGTAGAGGAAAAGTGTAAGAGGGAAAATGAGGAAGGAGGGCCATCAAAAAGAGTCACCCGTGGTAGTGAAAAGAAGGGTCCTGGGCCATCACATATGCCTCCACCGCATAGCAGACCTCCACAGGAAGTATCAATGGAAGAAGTGCTAGCAAAAATGAAGCATGAGAAGGAGAAGGGTAAAGGGAAAAGTCCACTCTACAAGCTTCAATCTGATATTGAAGCAGCAAAACAGACCTCAAAAATGTGCTTGAAGAGAGGATTCTAAACAGTAGGGTGGAATTTACACTAGGGGAAGTCTTGGGGATTGCAAAGAAAGAATTCCATGATGAGATAATTGATATTATACGAAAGAAAAGGCAGTCCATAATTGAATCTATTCCATCACAAGGGGAGACACGCACTTCCAAGACTCATGGAGTACAGGTACAGCAAAAGGAAGAGAGAGAGAATGTGGTGGAATGTAATCACTCTGCTGAAGGGGCACGACAAGTGCGCTTTGTGGATGAGGATGATGAAAAAGAAGTTCTTACAAAGAGTCATTACTCCAGGAGCCATTGGGCAAGGGCCACTACTGAAACCCTTGTCAAGATAGGTGACTTGGAAGAGCCGTATGTCACTCTAATCGACCATGGGTCTGAAATAAATCTTATGGCTAAAAATCTCTACAACAAATGTAAGTGGCCAATGGATGTAGATCATGGGTGGATGATTAAAGTAGCTAATAACTCATCTGGAGAGCTCTATGCAGCCTGTCCAAATGTAAGGGTAACTATAGGGGATGTGAAAGATGATCAGAACTTCTTTGTTCAGGAGATGTCATCGTATCCCCTCATCCTTGGGCAACCCTACATTACAGCTGTGAGGATGGAAACAAAGGTTCTGGATGATGGCTCGGTATATGCAAGAATAAGGAGTAAAGATGGCAAGAAAGCTGTTCAGTTTTTGACAGTTTGCATTAACCATGAAAGGAACCGTGAGTCTCTTCGAGCACAGTCACTCCCAAACATAAACAGAGAATTCATGAACTACAGGGAGATGAGGGATTTTGGCCAGGTGCCATTGTAAAGCGGGATTCCAATGGTACAAGGGAAAATGAGTTCTCGCAGGACTCAATCAATGTAAATAACTTTTCAGCAAATTTTCAGGGATTTTCTAGCTATGGGTCACTGGTCTTTGTAAAAAGCAAAGATTTGAAGCGTGGCATGCGTCGACATGTACAAAATGAACAAAAAAGTCTTGAGCAGTGTGGTCTTTTGGAGAAGAATGAGTTTATTTTAGGGGTGCTTGATGAGGTTTCATTTGTGGACACTATGGGTGTGCTTTTTGCTATGGAAAGGACTCAATCAATGTAAATAACTTTTCAACAAATTTTCAGGGATTTTCTAGCTATGGGTCACTGGTCTTTGTAAAAAGCAAAGATTTGAAGCGTGGCATGCGTCGACATGTACAAAATGAACAAAAAAGTCTTGAGCAGTGTGGTCTTTTGGAGAAGAATGAGTTTATTTTAGGGGTGCTTGATGAGGTTTCATTTGTGGACACTATGGGTGTGCTTTTTGCTATGGAAAGAGCATGCTTATAGGGTGGAAATGAGATGATAGAGGTGTTATCTGTGGGGATGTATGATATAATCCGGAAATTTGAGGGGATGGAATGTAAAAACATGAATTGTGAGATGGATGCTCATGTTGATACAAAGTATAAAACGGTTGCAAAAAAGGTGAAACCAGTTGCCTTGCCCTTGCCACCAGGAAGCAAGGAGAAAATAGATGAAGCCTCTATGCAACCGAATCTCAGAGATCCAAAGAAAATTGGGCATAAGTTTACACAGGAAACCCTAAAAGAGCTCAAGATTGGTGAAAAGGATTTTCTGTTGCCAGTTGAAAAGGAATGCTTTGAGGAGATGCTTGTAAAACATGGGAAAGCCTTTGCTTTTTAGCCGCATGAGATAGGCTGTGTTGATCCAAGCATAATAGCGCCAATGGTGATCTTCACTATTCCACATGTGCCCTGGAACCTGCGACCGATTCCAGTACCAAAGGCTCTCTTGCCAAAGCTGATGGAATTACTAAAAGAAAAGATCAGGATGGGAATTTTGGAGCCATCATGCGCTCCATACTCCAACAGATGGTTTACCGTGCCAAAGAAAAATGGAACATTGCGCTTCATTCAAGACATGCAACCTGTAAACAAGGTCACAATCAGGAATGTGGGAGCAGGTCCGATTGTGGACGAGTTTGCAGAAGCATTTGCAGGAAAAGCTATATACTCTATGGGTGATCTGTATTCGGGATATGATCAGTTTCAGCTGGACATACAAAGTAGGGACTTGACCACAATGAAAACTCCTTTGGGATTGGTAAGAATGTGTACCTTACCACAGGGAGCCACCAACTCAGTGGCGCATATGATGAATGGAATGAATAAAGTCTTGCGAGACTTCATACCACAAATAACTATGCCTTTTCTGGATGATGTGCCAATAAAAGGCTGTGATGAGAAAAATAAAGATGGGGATTTGGATTCGAGGGGGTGCCGCAAGTTTGTGGCGAATCATATAAAAGATTTTGATATGATTCTATCCAGGCTTGAAGAGGTGAATCTTACTTTATCTGGATTGAAATCAGTGTTTGGGATTGGTGAAGTGCTAATAGTGGGGCATCTTTGTAATACTAGTGGACATCGACCTTGTCCAGCCAAGATAGATGCAATACAAAGAATGAAAGAGATATGCATTAATGTTACAGAGCTAAGGAGATTTCTTGGTGCATGTGTCTTTTATGTTATATGGATCCCACATTATGCACATGTAGCAGATCCTCTTTATCAACTTTTGAGGAAAAATCAAAAATTTTTGTGGAGTGCAGCACATATTAAAGCTATGCGGAAGCTGAAATATCTGCTCCAATCATCACCTACTCTAAGGAAGGCAGACTATGAGTGTGGCAGGCCTGTGATTGTTACAGTTGATACTAGTCCTACTGGGATAGGATGGGCAGTAGGGTAAGATGATGAGGATAATCACAGGTATGTAATCAGATTTGGAGCAAAGATATTAAGCATTCGTCAGCAAAATTATCCGCAGATCAAGAGGGAGTTATGGGGAATAGTCACTGCTCTAAAATGTGAAAAAGAATATCTTATTGGGGCATCTGTACTTGTGGAAACTGATTGCTTGCCACTCCTTGGGATGATTACAAGTTGCACCACTCCAGATATCGTTATGCTTAGGTGGATTGCCTATATCAAGTCACTAAATCCTGAGTTTGAGCATATTGCAGGAAAAGATAACCCAGTTTGCAGATATGCTATCAAGAGCCAGGTATGAAGATGAAGAAGGGATGATTAGTGACATTGATGATGTTGGTACAAAATTCTATACTACTGCATATGCAAAAGGGGACCATACTTGCTTATCAAATGCACTTGAGTCTTTTACTGAGGAAATGTATGAAGGAGATTGGTTGCTTATTGGTCAATACTTGAGTACTTTAACAAGACAGGAAAATTGGTCTGACTCAGAATTTAAGAGGATCCGCAGAAAAGCATATGGGTATTTTCTAAAGGATGGGTACCTGTGGAAGCATCCTAAGCAGAGGAATGCTATGCCACAAAGAGTCATATGTGATAAAGAGACTCAAAGGAAGCTCATGAAAGAATTCCATGAGAGTCTCTGGGCTGGACATCGAAGTGTGTGGGCCACCTTTACCAAAATAAAGGAAAGATATTGGTGGAAAGGAATGTACAAGGATATTTCCCAATATGTGGAAACATGCATGGTATGTCAAATGTACTCAAATGTGCGACATCGTGATGGCTTGCAACCAACCTACCCACCTGCCATGCACTACAAATGGGTAGTGGATCTAGTTACAATACCTTTGGGAATTTGGCAGATGCGGTACATAGCACTTGCAAGAGACGATTTGACAAATCAGGTAGAAGGGCGTGCTCTTAGAATAAAGAGTACGGAAACAGTATGCAAATTTCTCTTGGAAGATGTGATTTGCCGGTATGGTTGTGTTGGGAAAATAACAGCTGACAGGGGTGAGCTAGATGTTAAAGAAGCAAGGGAATTCTTCTCTAGAATTGGCATCAAATTGGCCCTAACATGTGCTTACAACCCTAAGGGCAATGGTAAAAGTGAGCGAGGACATCCTCCAATCATTAAAGCTTTGGCTAAGGCATGCAGAGGAAGAATGCGAGTGTGGCCAAGGTTGCTACCATATGCTTTGTGGGCTGACCGTACAACTCATAACTCAGTGACAGGATACATGCTTGCAGAATTAATGTATGGTCAGAAGCCAGTAATGCCAGTTGAAGAAGTAGTTCCAACTTGGAATGTATTACCCTGGATGGAAGAATTGAATAGGGAAGTCCTCCTTACATTGCGAATAAGGTAGCTGGAGAGGAGGCCTGAAGATGTAGAGCTTGCTAAAGCTCGTTTGAAAGATGCAAGGTTGAAAAATAAAGAAAGATTTGATAGAAGACACAGACTCCGGCCAAAATCTATTGAAGAAGGTGATTGGGTCCTAATGTATGATAGTAGTCTTGACAACCAGTTCACTGTTCAAAGAAAGTTTGCAAAAAGATGGTTTGGCCCTTACATTGTCAAGCATGTGCATGGAAATGCCACGTATACCCTGTATGAGCTTGATGGAACAGAGATAAAGAATCTTGTAGCAGGCAAAAGGATCAAGATGTTTAAAAGAAGGCATGACAGTGATCCTTTTGATTCACAGGAGACTCAGGATGAGAGGCTTGATAGTGATAGCATGGATATGGTTGAAGAGGAAGAGGATGATCTCCCTGATAATGTAGAAGATGAAGACGACATCCAGATATATGTGGATCTTGATGATAATTTGGCACATACCAGAGGATGTGCAGGTTTAGAGGGGGTGGATGTTGTGCCATGGCACGTCTATGGTGTGAAACCATGCATAAGAGGCCATTAAATGTAAATCCAGATGCATGGGATTAAGTGCCATGACTTGATTCATTATATGATGCCTAAGTACATATGTTCATATTGTAAATGAGGTTCAATAAGACGACCTAAGGCTGAGCCAGGTCTCGAAGCCTCTGTACATAAGTATGGTGTGAATCATGGAGTTTTTATGCTTATGGTAGACCTTGTAGTAGGGAACACCCCTCTCAACATGTATGGGAAATGCGAGAGCATGTATGATGGATGCAAGGATTGGTTTTGAAAGAATGCCGTTTCAAGATATCGTGTCGTGGAATGCCATGATTTCTGTTCTTACTCGGAATGAGCAGAACAAGGAGGCTCTGGGTTTGTATGATGAGATGCACTGTTGGAGGCGGGAGCTTCTTCTCTGGCCTGGACATGCTATTGGTGATTTGATTGCACGAACTCCGTCAAGGGCTCCATTGATTCCTGTTTTCCCCCCCTGTTGGGATTCAGTAGTGCTAAATATTCATGTTCGAGGAAAGCAGTTGTTTCTGAAGGAGGTTCTTCATTTTCATCTTACACCACTTGTCCATCGTCATTGTCATTAGATCTTAAAAGTTTGTCACAAGGTTTTAAAGCTTTGGCCACCATGGGCTCGTTACCTGAGGTATTAGAGCAGCTTGAATATTCGTCAATTAAGAGAGATGTCTCAGTGGTCGACAATTACCATGGCATGCTTGTTGCTGATCCCTACCACTGGTTGGAAGATGCAGATGCTAATGATGGAAGGAGTTTGTTGAAACACAGAGAATATTAACGAAGGCCGTGCTGAGCACGTGTAATCTAAGGGAAAAGCTGAGTGAGCGAATTACAGCTCTCTTTGATTATCCAAAATATGATTGCCCTTTTAAAAGAGGGAATAAATACTTTTATTTCCATAACACTGGACTGCAAGCTCAAAGTGTATTGTATATTCAGGACATTCTGAAAGGAGAAGCGGATGTTCTTCTGGATCCAAACAAGCTCAACGACGATGGGACCATTGCATTATCAACTTCAGCTTTTAGTGAGAATGCAGAGTTTTTGGCAGTTGGCCTTAGCTCCAGTGGCAGCGATTGGATGAGCATCAAAGTGATGTGAGTGGCCGATAAAGCTTGGGAACCAGATTCACTCTCATGGGTTAAGTTCTCTTCAATCGCGTGGACCCATGATGATAAAGGATTTTTCTACAGCCGCTATCTTGCACCAAATTTGGACGGGTCTGTAGATGCGGGAACGGAAACCGATATCAACCTCAATCATCAGCTGTATTATCATGTCATGGGCACTGATCAAGCTGAAGACATTCTATGCTAGAAGGACTCTACGAATCCTAAGTGGATCTTTGAATCGGCAGTTACCGAGGATGGCAAGTACTTGGTGATGTGCGTCACGGAGGGATGTGATCCCGTGAATAGGTTGTACTACTGTGATTTTTCATCTCTTGCAAATGGGCTACTTGGCTTCAAAGGTGGCGGCTTGCATGGCATGCGAAGGATGTTTTTTTTTTTAAAGGAATATCCGAGTATTAAGCTGGAAAAAAGGAAGCGCATCGTATTTTTAATTTGGGAAACCCGATTTTTTGGCTGCAAAAGGGAAGGGGGACCGAATTCCTTGCAGGAAATAGAAGATAACCAGGCAAACGATGCATACAAAGGGGGGATATGCAAAAACGGGAGAGAAGAAAAAAACCAGAGTTGGAAATTTGCAGAATTTTTCATTTTGTGAGAATGACTTCTGTTCAAGCCTTGTAGGGGTTTGAATTACAGAGGAAAGGAAGCACTATCGAATGAGATGATCTTCAAAAATCTCACAATATACAAGGAAAATGATGATTTTGGCGCATACTGCAGTGAAGCAAAATATGGGAAAAGCAAAAATTCAAGAATTTGCTTCTTTTTTTTACTCAGAGATAAGTATTTTTGTTGTTTTTGTTACGATTTTCTAAAATCGTATAGCCTTTGGATAAATACACTACCCCTTTAAGGCTTTTGGGTAAGGCTTTGGGTAAGTAGTGTAAGCTACGTTACTCGTTCTCCCATTTTTGTTACTTTCACCTCTTTTATAATATTCAATTTTGAGCCATTTTTATTTTTAATGCAGTCAGTCTCTTGGTACGCCTGATTTTTGGTTACGGAGCCTGCGGCGAGCGAAGGCAATCAATATTATACTTGATAATGCAATTACACCGAAAGACCTTGACTCGCCAAATCCAAAAGGTGAAGCCTCTACATCAAAGAAGAAAAGAATGCCTATGCATTCACCTTTTAAGCATTTTATCTTTAAGTAAGGAACCCCTGAGAGAAGGTTGGCAAAAAGGGTATGCTGTTGAAGAAGAAGCTTTGATTCGCAGGCAAGAAGGCTTCTACACAAGAGACCCAGGCAAAGGATGTGGATGTAGGGCCGGGCCAGAGACAGAGAATCCTGAGGGCATGGAGCCCCAGTAGCCCTAGCCTATAGATCTTTATTAGTACATTTCATTTTGTAAAGATTCTTCTCGATACGAGCTTTTTTCTCATATCTTTGTTTTTTTAAATATCCAGAATTCTTATTGAACCCCTCATTATTTTAGCAATTTAAGACAACTTTACAAACAATTTACAAAAAAACTGGGGGGGAGAGAGAGAGAGAGAGAGAGAGAGAGAGAGAGATCAAAGTATAATATGAGTACAGAGATAAATTGAAATGTCGCAAGATATTTTCCATCAAATTAACATTGAGATACAAATTGTTTTGAGCCCAAGTCCTCAATACAAAACATTCCAAAAATTCCTAATCATCCTATTGAGTAGGCTTTTCTTCAATTGGCTTGTTTTGGGTCTTCTGAAGGATCCTTTGATACACAGCTTTGGCTTCAGCTACTATCAGTTTTTTTGCATCTTCAAGGTCTTTCTCTCTGTTTTCAGAGTACACGATAGATTTATCATCTGTATCCCCAAGAGAGGAATACACTGAGTCATCTTGTGAGACTGGAGGGGGCGTAGCAACCTTGCGGAGCATCCTTATCGCAAGAAGAATTCGCATCCATGGGAGGCTGGCTTTTGTTATTATGAGCTATGAGTAAGAAATATTGTCACAACTTTCATATGTAGGATTTCTTTATATACTGCTGAAAACCATATTCTACAATCCTGTGTGCCATAAAACCACCCTACTTTTGAATAACTATCATCCCCAATCATGTGTGCCATAAAACCATTTTCCTAGCCTACAATGAATGTCATGACCATTCATGTGTTATAAGAATTCGCATCCATGGGACAGCTTTCTACAATCCAAGAAAATATATTAAAATACATAATACACTTTTTGATTTGGTAAATCATAAAAGATTTTACAAAAATGATTTTGAAAATGAAGCTCGGAAGGTATCGTTCTAGAGAAGTTCATTAACTCATCGATATACCCTCAGCCTCCCAGTCAGTATATCTACCAAGGCCATCCATCGGCTCCATTCGCTTATGAATCTTCCTATTATTCTCCTTGAATTGTGCCTTGCTAATATCCTCACCTCCTATGATTTGAAGGTGCTCCCTAACATTTAGGAGGCTCCAATGTCTACTTGCACTTGCAACTTCCCACCACACCACTTGGCAACCAAACACGTATGTCAACAGGAAAAACAACTTGTTCATCTACCTACATTGGAACTCGATAATTGTTCTTTTTCATCCACCGCTCATAATAAAAGCGTATGTATAACGTGGAACGAGCTTTGAGATACCGAAATGAGTCTACTATATTACACTTGAATGTGTCATTTTTATGCACCCCCTCTACAATACTCCAGTGCTCTCCAAGCAAGGCAACCATGTCATCACCTAGTACTTTCTTGCACACAACCATGGTATATGTGTGTGAGAAGGTAAATTGATTGAGCATCTTAGCAGAAAGATGTAATTGGGCATACCCAACTAAGACCCACAGATCAAGAGGGCTTTGCAAACTTTAAAGACCCTTGTATATCACAAAGCATCCTTGATTTCATGACCATTACAGTCCAAGCATCTGGTAGGAGGATTGGCCAGTCAATGACATGCTATCATCTGTAACTTACCAAAACCACCATCATGCCGTGGAACCACATAGGAGTGCCAGTAAAAGTTCTGCACTGTTTCTATAAGAAAACAGTGCCAATAAAAGTTCTGCACTGTTTCTACAAGAAAACCTTGCTTCACCGATATCTATATGTAATGCATGAAATGTTCCAGTAAGACTGCGTAATGGCTGCTCCTCTACCAAGTTTGAGGGAAAAATGTCTACAAACAAGAAATAGGATGACTTAGAAAGAAAGAAACTTCTGGCAAGCATGAAATCATATGCTCCTTTCAAACTCATGATACTTACAGTTGCATGGAAACTTAGTTTGTTGGCAAAGATGGATATCTCGTGCTGTGTAAGCGTGTTGTACCATGGCCACTAGTTAGTTCTCCATTGCGAGCTCGCCTTTTTGAAACCCTATAAATGACCTTTCCCAATGAAGCTCCATCACATCTCGCCATCGAACTTGATGGGGACCAGTTGGAGCAGGCTGTAGATAAACCCAAGAACCCTTGCAAAATGCCTCTCCCACCCAAGCACCATCGTCATCCTTCCTATTGTGCAGCGATATCTCCTCAATTCTCATCTTTTGGTCTTCTTGGTGCGGCCATATCAACCTGAAGCTAAAGGTGAAGCTTGTTGTGCGAAAGGTTAGGATTGGTGAATGTTCTAGAATGAGATCTATAGATTAGGGTTTTGGAGGAGCCTTGGAGAATGAAGAGATGAAAGAATGGAAGAGATTAACAAGAGTATAGTTTGGATGTTCAAGAAGCTAAGTAGACTTGAGAACGAGATTTTCTATAATCAAGTTTGAGATGAGGTTTTGGGGCTGAAAAGTCACTGTTTTGGAATAATGAGCCACACAAATTGTGGGACCACACCTACCTAATCTAACCCCCTACTTTTTGTAGAGACAAATGTAATTATAAGTGCCGAAAGCCTAGTCCCCCTCCCTACTGCCTAGTGTCTCTCCCTATATGCAAAGGAGATCAAATGTACACACTCCTCTATTCTTATTGGTCTGTTACTAATTACTTTCATTAGTAAAAGGCCCAAAATACGTTCAAATGTCCCGTAATGAGCAAAGAGCCGAATTCCACGCCCACTTGCAAAGGAAATCAACATATAGTAAGCTATTTGCATCCACATACAATTGATTAGCTCTGAACCGTTCGGTGAGATACGTTCTTTGGTTTCTATCACAACTAATCACATCACGCAAATCATCCTGGTCATTGAATAGTACATTATTGTGCATTGGGAGATGAACATGTAACCTTTGTATATCAAGATTTTCATTACGCAAATCATATTGATATATGCGCCAGCATGCCTCTAAGATAAGAGTTGTAATCCTTAATTAGTATTTGTGTGTGGTTAAGTAGCACTATATTTAGTATGATGAGTAAATAATGAAATAATATATTTGCTGTCATGTGCAATTTCGTAAGTTTATAAAAACACAAGATTAGAAAAATTAATTTAAGTAAACCTTGATGTATGTGTGTATTTTGTACTAAGTTTTGAGATGCGTATATAGTATTCCTTATTATA
This sequence comes from Cibotium barometz, assembly GCF_041138505.1. NCBI lineage: Eukaryota > Viridiplantae > Streptophyta > Polypodiopsida > Cyatheales > Cibotiaceae > Cibotium > Cibotium barometz. The sequence goes on from NC_141062.1 coordinate 57,311,620, forward strand.
AGAGGGCATGAAGGTTCTTGACATAAACAAATGGTGCTGCTATCAAGGATCGAATGGGGATCGAACTAGTCTTGGATAAGGGAAGGAAGTAGAGCTACCATCTTGTAAAAAATCTTATATTTTTCTCACTTTATCTTGCTCTTGGATACAAATTGCTGGTTGAATGTTAGGAAAATGTGTTCTAGAGTAGGATATTAAGTTGATTTGAGTGATTATGTGTGTGATTTGTGTGTTTGTGAGTGAATTTGTGCGACTAGAGTAGGCTTTGTTTCTAACTTTAATCCTTTTTGTGTGTTTTTCTTTGTTGATTAATTAGATCTATTCTTTATCTCACAAGAGTGATGGAACAAAGAGCAAGATCTTTTGGGTGTGTTTAAAGTAGGTAATCTTTCCACTTGATTGATTTCATGAGCATTAGCCTTATATTAATTAAGAAATCTGTATACATTAGTATTTTTTATGTTTTAAACCAAGATTAGCTTCATCATTAGGGGGCATTTGAGCATAAAAAAGGTCCTATAAGAATACCTAATTTTTAGGAATTACGACTGATTTTGTTGTGGCATAAGGAGACACAGCTCATAAAGAAGCGTACTTTCTTGCTAAAAGCAGGGGATCTCTTTAGGATCCCCCCCCTCTAGGCTCTAGTTTCCCTCTCTAGGATTTTTGTATCTCTTTCTCTTTCCACATCATCAATCTCGTCCATTAGTGGGGCCTGAAAATAGAAAAAATCTATTTACTTTCAATTCTACCCTTTTAATCTTATTTACTGCACTTTAATGCCGTATTTGAAATTCCCACCAAATTCCACATCAACCTCAAAAATCGTTTTCATTCATTCTCCCAACTTTCCACGCCTGCAATACGATTCTCTCTCTTTCTCCCATTCTTGCAGTATCTGAGCCATCTGTTTGAGTCTCTCCCAAGCTCTCCTTTTCCATGTGAAGATATTCTCTCTCTCTCTCTCTCTCTCTCTCTCTCTCTCTCTCTCTCTCTCTCTCTCTCTCTCTCTCTCTCTCTCTCTCTAGACCTACCATCTTAGAGTTACTATTTCATACATACATATTCATAGACCCCCAATTCTTGTTGTAATGGCACTCAGAGAAGTAACAAACACCACAGATAATCCATCGCGAGTGAGGAAGGTAAACTTGCATGTTTGCATATTGAATGAATATGCACCTATCAAAAAAGAACATCTTAATGCATAGGACAAGCGAGAAAGAAGACAACAGGGCCGGAGTAATGTGGATCTTTGGGTTGATGGATATTTATATCCCAATGATCCTTCTTCCAGACCTGCTCTCCACCTTTCACAAATCTACCATCATTCACTCAATTTGTTGGAGAAGGTGAGAATGGGCTGCTTGGGTACTGACAAAACTGCCGATTTTCTTTTATTTTCCTGCAGCACATTCTGTATGCTCATGGTGCATACTTCATGGATGAGTATGGTTCTCTTGACATGTGGAGTACCCAAGGAATGGAGAAATCTCACTATCCAACTAGAGGTGTATATTTTAAAAACACCCATCACATATGGAGGGGGGAAGACTCGTACAAATTACCTCAAGGAGATGCATCTTTAACTGGTTTTTCATATGCACTTTTGGATGGAAAGTATTCATGGGGAAAGGGCTCGTACTAGCAATTTAGCAAGGGTAGCAAGAAATCATGCCAAAATAAGGAGATCATCAAAGTGGAAATCTGGCATAGGACCAGCACGTCATGCCGCATGGAGATCTTCACGAAGTCGAGAAGGAAAAATTTGGAAGGTTTCATAGTACTAAGAACTTGGATTGTAAATAGAGAATTGTAAATAGACAGCACTTTGAATACCAACACAAAACATGGAATTTTGTTTATCTAGCCAAAACCTGGTTTTCATTTCATAAAATTAAAAAAAGCTGATTACAAAATCCAATTTGTGTACAAAATACAAGATCTACTTGCTTTCCAATCTGTTCTCTTCTTCTTCATCCCCTTTAGGCATTTCTCCTCTATAACACAGAAACTTCTTTGCGACTATAACCCTTGAGTGTTTTGGCACCTAGGGCATATCTAGCATAGCAAAGGAAGTATCTCGTTCTAGAAGGCCGAAATCCAAGACCATATTCAAAAATACGAATGGCAACACATTTCTCTGTATGAGAATGACCTTATGTGAATTGTAAGAGACAAATGCATAACCTGTATATCTAGATAGTGCTTCCTTGAATGCTAGTAAGGGAATTTCAACATCCTTAGAATACTTGCTGTGTGATAGACAATAAAAATATCGTTGTTAATAGACAAGATGTAGTGTGCAAGAGCGGAATCTTGCCCCACTCTTGCACGAGTAGCTCCACCACGTCCAAGGAAGCCGTTTGCATCATCAAGCTCTATCTGCATTGACATAAAAGGCTTGACAACATGAACTCTTGGAAACATAAAAAGATAACATAAAATATCCTAAGCCATCAGTAAGCTCAATCTGCATTTATATATGGGATTGATTACCTTTTAGTTCTCATCCTCTTCCAACTTGGCTACATCCCAAAGGTTAACGGATCCTTCTTCATTGTCTTGATCAAGCTGAGGCAAAGGCCCTCAACCAAACTCTGTAAGCCCCATCTCCTTTTGAAGACCCTGAAACTCCTCTTCACTAGGAATAGAAGCTTCTCTCTCTTTAGCTTTGTCAAAACATGAAGACATGGCCTCATGAGCTTTTATATGAAGTTCTCGGTGGTAACCTCTGCATCCAAAGCCAACAAATCCTCTTTATTTTCATTCTCTACATCAAGTAATCCTCTGGCAGCAGCTTCACAACCGTGTGCTACAACTGCCAGAGCAGGCAGTAATCTTTCCTAAAATTACGGAGCTTTTGAATATGGGAAAGAAGCAAAGAACTCTTCCCATTTATAAGGAAAGAGGGAATGTGCTCTCCCTGCATAGAACAACCCTCATCAATGACTGCAGATGCCTTCATCAGAGCTGCACATCAAACACTGTGCTTGGAATGCAGTCATCATCAGATAAAAGGTCCATGACCTCTCCATCTATAGACTCACTTTTTAAAACAAAAGGCTCTTGTGTGGAGCATTCTCACTCTATAGTTTGTTCTCTGACATCGAACAAGCTTATCGCACTATGGGAAGGGAAATACTGTGAAGGAAAATTTTATCTCTACTCCACCCTTTTGAAAGTCACCTTCCACGATGTGATAAAGAAGTTTCTTCTCTAGCTGAACAAGCTTATTATCGCACCGTGAAGAAAAATTTATGTGATTTTTGATTTTTATCTCTACTGTACGTGCCATTTGTTGGAATTAGGGTTGCAGGAAAGCACACAAAGCTTGGAGAAGAAGAAGCAAGAATGCACACAACACAAAGTGTATTAGATTGTGTCAATGTACAAAAGATAAGTTAGCCCTAGAAGAATGGGCGTATATATAAGCCGGGGGAAAAAACCTCCTAAAGAGGGAAAAAGTGCCCCGACGGTCCTAAGTGTGTTCACACACATCACTGCCTATATATATGGCAACAAATCCGAGAGCTGGCACTCATGTATAGGGGAGTGCCATGCCCGAAGTAGATCAATCCACAAAGGGGAACAAGCCCAAAGCTTTGCGGAAAGCTTCGAACTTCTCACGAGGAAGTGCCTTTGTGAAAAGATCGGCGAGGTTGTCCTGTGTTGACACATAGGCCAAGCTGATCTCTCCTGCTGAGAGTCTCTCCCTGACATAGTGATAATGCACCTCAATGTGCTTTGTGCGAGCATGAAAAACTGGGTTTCTCGCAACTGCCATTGCGCTCTGACTGTTAGTGTAGATAGAGGTGGCAGACTCTTGTCCAACACCCAAGTCAGCCATAAGCCGTCTGAGCCACACACACTCAACCGTAGCTGTGAAAGCTGCCCTGTACTCAGCTTCACAACTAGAAGTAGCCACAGTAGGTTGCTTCTTGCTCAACCAAGATATGCATGAGCTACCGAGCATGAAACAAAAACCACTTGTGGACACTCTTGTGTCATAGCAACCAGCCCAATCTGAGTCCGAAAAAGCATGTAAATCTGGCGGCAACGATCCCCCCTTGGGATAAAACAACCCAAGATGTACGGTGCCACTCAAGTAGCGAAAGATGCATTTAACTACCTTCCAATGCTGAGACCCTGGGCTATGCATAAACCTGCTCACTTGTGAGACTGCAAACTGAATGTCCGGCCTCGTAATGCATACATAAATGAGGAAACCAACAGCTGTCTGATAGAGTGTGACATCAAAGTGATCTCCAGCATCATGAAGACTCAACTTCAAACCTGTCTCCAATGGAGTAGCAATAGGCTTGCAGTCTTCAAGGCCAAATCTCCGCAACCATGTCTCAATATACTTTGTCTGACACAAAGCAATACCTCCATCACACTGCTTAAATTGTATCCCCAAATAATGGTGCAAATGTCCCAAATCTAGCATCTCAAAAGAGGCATTCAAATCAGCCTTAAAATCAGCAATATGACTCTCATTTGGTCCTGTGAGCAGCATGTCATCGACATAGAGAGCAATGATTAGATGTACACCATCCACACGTTTAACATACAAAGTGCTTTCTGTTGGACTATTCTGAAAACCATGTGCAGTCAAATATGCATGTATCTTTTCATACCAAGCTCGTGGAGCTTGCTTTAAACCATATAAAGCCTTTTTCAACCTGCACACTTTGTTTTCTTGCCCTCTTTGAACAAAACCACGAGGCTGCGATACATACACCTCCTCATGCAAATCTCCATTCAGGAATGAAGTCTTTATGTCCAACTGATGTACATTTCAACCATTATGAGCTGCCAATGCACAAATGCTACGAATGGTAGTCATACAACAAGTGGGAGCAAAGGTCTCATCAAAATCAATGCCCTTTTCTTGAGCATAACCCTTTGCAACAAGTCTAGCCTTATAGCGATCAACACTGCCATCTGGCTTTCATTTCAATTTAAAAACCCACTTACATCCAATGGCCTTTTTACCAATAGGCAAATCACACAAAGACCATGTACCATTCTTCATTATAGCATCATATTCACTTTGCAGTGCAGCCAACCAATTTTCTGAATTTTGTGCCTCATCAAATGAAAGAGGTTCTTCCTCTTCACACATACTAGACACAGCCAAAGCATAACAATCTGATACATAAGAGGCATGCTGAAAACTTGAACGAGTACGACTAGTAATAGGTGCATCAATCTTACTATCACGCAAGGTTTGCACCAGCCATTTAGGCATACCTCTAGCCTGCTCATTTTCAGCCCTATCCTCATGAATTACAAACTGTAAATCTGCATCAGAAATAGGCTGATCTATGATGTCGTTTGAAATTTGCGTAGGCTGAATATTTGCCTCATTAGGACTTACATTTGAATTCCCACCTATAAAGAGAGGCAACAACGTATCAAATACATCCCGTGAGCTCACACCTGTCTCTTTGGTACATGATAACAAGGGCTGCACAGCATCTTCCACAAAAACAACATCTCGACTAATCAAGATACGCTTTGACTGCGGATGATACAATCTGTAACCCTTGCTCTCAGCACTGTAACCAACAAAAATGCATTTGATAGCCTTATCATCCAATTTTTTGCGTTGTTGCACAGGCACTAAAGCATAGGCCAAGCAACCAAAGACACGCAAGTGACCAATAGAAGGCTTCCTGCCATGCCAAGCTTCGTATGGAGTAATAGAGTACATATGCAGCACACATGACAGCCTCAAGCCAAAACGCATGTGGCAAAGCTTGGCTCTTGACCATACATCGTGCCATCTCCATAAGTGACCTGTTCTTCCTCTAAGCAACACCATTTTGCTGAGGGGTATACGGCACTGTACATTGGTGTTTTATCCCACGACTAGCCAGAAATGCATCAAACTCTTTAGACATGTACTCCCCCCCTCGATCAGTACAGAGGGTGCCCACAGTACAATTGGATACATTTTCAACCATAAGAAAAAACTATTTGAAGCACAAAAACACTTCGGACTTTGCCTTCAGTGGATATACCCATGCATGCCTTGAGTAATCATCAATGAAATTCATAAAGTACAAGTGTTTATTAAATAACGGAGTTTACATAGGCCCACATACATCACTATGTACAAGCTGCAATTTGCGAGTGGCCCGCATAGAACCATCCTTTGGAAACGCAGAACGCTGCATTTTGCCCAAAATACAGCCTTCACAAACATATTTCAATGGTGCCTCAAGAGGGGGCAATGAAGCAACCATATCAAATTTTTACAAACGCAGCAAACTAGCAAAGTTCAGATGACAAAACAAGCATGCCATAGTTTTGCATCTGAAACTGCCTTTTCATCAGAAACTGCATTTGCTGAATCTTCCACACACTTGTCATAAGAATTGAGCCTATACAGCCCACGAAACAAGGTGCCAGATGCAATAATCGTATCACCAAAAGTCAAATCATGAACAGTACATCTGTCATCCATAAATTTGACTACAAATCCAAGTCTAGCAAGCGCAGAGACAGACAATAGATTCTTCTTTATCCCTGGCACATACAAAGCATCTGAAAGTGTGAAAGCGCTGCCATTTGCAGCAGTAAGCATAATTTTACCAACGCCCTTCACTGGGTAAGAAGCATTATTGGCACATGTGACAGTATTCCCATTAGGGATAGCCTCAAGAGAAGTGAACATATCACGATGCGAGGTAATGTGCTTTGTAGCACCACTGTCAAAATACCATACATCAGAGTCAACAGAAACTGCCAAACATGCATCATGTATAGATGGGTCATACTGGCAATACACGCTAAACGCCCATTCTGTATCTTGCACAACTTTTGCAGAATCTGCATTTGTAGAGGCATCCGCTATTGTGGCTGCATTTGACTCTTTCTTCTTTGCCTCTTTAGCCTTTAGCTTAGGGTAATTCTTAATGACATGATCATTTGCCTTACAATAGTTGCACCTGGTCTTTTTCTTGCCTTTATCAAGAGCCTTCTCAGACTTATTGTTGCTACCTGTGGAAGGAGAAGAAGTTGCAGATCTACTAATAGGAGAAAAAACAGTGGAAGGGGCTGCCTTACCACTTTTTCTCTGCTGCTGGGCACAGCAATAAATGCTTGATCAACTGCACGTTGCCTGGCCCTGTTTTGCCTGGACTGCGCTTCTTGCAAGAGCTTGTTGACTAAAGTATCATACTTGACAACATCAGGTCTGTCCTCATTAAGAAGTCTCCACGTGGAAGCAAAAGTCTGATATGTCTCAGGTAAAGCATCAAGAACAGTCTGCACAAGAGAATGATCAGGAATAATCTCACCTGCAGAAATCAAATGTTCTTTGAGATCTTTAATCTCAGCAAGAAAAACATTCATGTCATCATCTTCTTGCATAATCTTCAATTCTAGCTCTTTACGCAGGTACGCGATTTTTGCCTCGTTACGACCTGCATACAAACCAGCTAGAATATCCCAAGCTTGTTTTGCTGTTTTAGCTGAACGAATATGTGGGATGATGTTACGTTTGACAGAAAGTGCAATCAAGGCATGAGCCTGCGCATCTTTACCATCCCAACGAGCTTGTTCAGCAGTGGGTAAAACAGCAGCAACAGTAGAGCTGCTAGAACCTGCAACATCCTCAACAGATCCTACATCCACAAAACCTGGACGTACATCCGTACCCTGCACAATGTTCCATACTCCTTTTGCAACCAAAACATGCTGCATCATGTATACCCAAAGTGGGTAGTTGCTGTCTCCATCCAGTTTGTCAGACAACATGCGAAATACATCATTACTGTTATCAGCCATGGCCACTGACTGAAACTGATGCAAAAGCTACCTGTAGCAAAGACTGAACAGAAGACAACTTGTGCTATGTAGCACGGTCCACAATAGAACACGTATGCCTGTTTTGCAGAAAACTGTACTATCGAAATTTCTACAGAAAATGACGAAAACACCTGTGCAAAACTTGAAATGCAAAAACGGAGCCCGAAACGATCTCAGATGCAAATTCTGAGAGCGCTAAGCCCCATGGGCTTGTTTGCAGAGTATAGGGACCTACAAGCGCTCGTGAAAACTCACCTCAATCGGAGAACGTGAGTCGGAGGGTGCTGGCGGCGTAGCCCTGGGAGCTGATGCCTGCTCTGATACCAATTGTTGGAATTAGGGTTGCAGAAAAGCACACAAAGCTTGGAGAAGAAGAAGCAAGAATGCACACAACACAAAGTGTATTAGATTGTGTCAATGTACAAAAGATAAGTTAGCCCTAGAAGGATGGGTGTATATACAAGCCGGGGGAAAAAACCTCCTAAAGAGGGAAAAAGTGCCCCGGCGGTCCTAAGTGTGTTCACACACGTCACTGCCTATATATATGGCAACACCATTTTGAAAGTCACATTCCCCACGGTGCGATAAGGAAGTTTGTTCTTTGTCCGAACTCGCTTACTCGCATTGTGGAAGGGAAAAGGGAAAATTTGTGTGATTTTTATCTCTACTGCTGAAAGTCACCTTCCACGGTGCGATAAGAGAGTTTGTTCTCTGTCTGAACAACCCGCTTATCGCACCGTGGAAGGGAAAAGGGAAATTTTGCCTGATTTTTATCTCTATTGCACGCTTCTAAAAGTCACCTCCCACGGTGCGATGAGGAAGTTTGGTCTCTGTCCAAACATGCTTATCGCCATTGTGGATGGGAAATTTTTTTATGATTTCTATCTTTACTGCAATGCACCCTTTTGATCAATGTTCACTTATGACAATACTCTTTTTTAATGATTTCAGTATCGTTGATGATGGCTCGTTAACCTAGGGCATAGCTAGCATAGCAAAGGAAGTATCCGGTCCTAGAAAGTCAAAATCCATGACCATATCCAATAATACAAATGGTAGCACATTTCTCTATATGAGCATGACCTTATGTGAATTGTAAGAGACAAATGCATAACCTGTATATCTAGATAGTGCTGCCTTGGAGATTCCCAACTCGAGAAATTGCTCACGTAACGAGATATTATCCAATCGGTCTTCCAATCTTTTAATATATCTTTGTCTCAACCTTCGTTACCTCGTGGTATACTCATGGATTAGCTAGTTCCTACTCAGAAGGTTGTAACTTCTATGTGGGTCCGATAATGAAGTCATCTCATCTAATATGATCTTATCCCCTTAACCCTTTTCAATTATAAATTATTCAATCTCTAGTCGGTCAAAGGTGGATCATATCAATAGATAGAGAGAGAAAGGTGGCAGGTCCGTGTATCAGGATATTGCTGGCTAGTAAGGGAATTTCAACATCTTTAGAATACTTGCTGTGTGATAGACAATAAAAATAACATTGTCAATAGACGAGATGTAGTGTGCAAGAGCGAAATCTTGCCCCACTCTTGCATGAGCAACTCCACCACGTCCAAGGAAGCTGTCTGCATCATCAAGCTCTATCTGCATTGACATAAAAGGCTTGACAACATAAACTCTTGGAAACATAAAAAGATAACATAAAATATCCTAAGCCATTAGTAAGCTCAATCTCCATTTAAATATGGGATTGATTACCTTTTAGTTCTCATCCTCTTCCAACTTGGTCGCATCCCAAAGGTTAATGGATCCTTCTTCATTGTCTTGATCAAGCTGAGGCAAAGGCCCTCAACCAAACTCTGTAAGCCCCATCTCCTTTTGAAGACTCTGAAACTCCTCTTCACTAGGAATAGAAGCTTCTCTCTCTTTAGCTTTGTCAAAGCATGAAGACATGGCCTCATGAGCTTTTATATGAAGTTCTCGGCGGTTAACCTCTGTGTCCAAAGCCAACAAATCCTCTTTATATTCATTCTCTACATCAAGTAATCCTCTGGCAGCTTCACAACTGTCTGCTGTAACTGCTAGGTAGTAATCTTTCCTAAAATTACAGAGCTTTTGAATATGGGAAAGAAGCAAATAACTCTTCCCATTTATAAGGAAAGAGGGAAGCCCAAGGATGACAAAATTTGACTTTATGTGCTCTCCCTTCATAGAACAACCCTCATCAATGATTGCAGATGCCTTCATCAGAGCCGCATCGAACACTGTGCTTGGAATGCAGTCATTATCAAATAAAAGGTCCATGACCTCTCCGTCTACAGAATCACTTTCTAAAACAAAAGGCTCTTGTGTGGAGCATTCTCACTCTGCAGTTTGTTCTCTGACACTGAACAAGCTTATCGCACCGTGGGAAGGGAAACACTGTGAAGGAAAATTTTATCTCTACTCCACCCTTTTGAAAGTCACCTTCCATGGTGTGATAAGGAAGTTCTTCTCTGTCCGAACAAGCTTATTATCACACCATGAAGGAAAATTTATGTGATTTGTGATTTTTATCTCTACTGCACGTGCCATTTTAAAAGTCACATTCCCCACGGTGCGATAAGGAAGTTTGTTCTCTGTCCGAACTCGCGTACTCGCACCGTGGAAGGGAAAAGGAAAAATTTGTGTGATTTTTATCTCTACTGCTGAAAGTCACCTTCCACGGTGCGATAAGAAAGTTTGTTCTCTGTTCGAACAACTCGCTTATCGCACCGTGGACGGGAAAAGGGAAATTTTGCATGATTTTTATCTCTATTGCATGCTTCTAAAAGCCACCTCCCATGGTGCGACGAGGAAGTTTGGTCTCTGTCCAAACATGCTTATCGCCACTGTGGATGGGGAATTTTTTTATGATTTCTATCTTTACTGCAATGCACCCTTTTGATCAATGTCCATTTATGAAAATACTCTTTTTTAATGATTTCAGTATCGTTGATGATGGCTCGTACAAAACAGACAGTCAGAAAAGTTCCTTCAGTTCCCCCGGTCGAACCCATACGAAAGATCATGATAGTTGTCAGCAGGGTCAAGTATAGGTTTGATAAAATTATTGCTCCCTTGCCATTTAGAGATAGAAAGGCTATTGAGATCCCAATTATTCCTCTTTCTTTGAAACGGAAAAAGAAAGATGAGGTTAAGGTTGAAAGAAGTCACGTCCCCAAGTCCATTACGGAGGACTCGGCGGAGGTCGGCAAGACAGAAAGACTTGAAGGGTGAGGAAAGAGAACAAAATGTTGATGTGTAAGAGAATCTGAAGTGGACGAGAGTTTATCCAACCCTCTACAGTTAGAGAAAGAGAATGATGAGAGGCTTGCAAAAGTACCTGGGCAACTCATTTGTAATGTATCCTTCACAACAATGGAAGATGATCACTAAGGTCTGTATTTCTTTCATCCATATAAGGCTGTGTATTTTCTAAAGCTTTGTATGTAATATCCTTTTTTCTAAAGCTTTTCTTCAATTTTAGGGCACTTTTGAAACCCCTTCTGCCTATTAAGAGACTAAGGTTGAGTAGAAGGGTGAAGGAAGGGTGTGAGTGTGAATGGACTTGAGGTCCACTTGTTCACCTATTTAAAGGTGAGGCCATGAGGCATTTTGCATGAGAGCAAAGCCTAGTTGTATGCATAAGCAACTTAATAAGCAAGAGTTTTTTCTTGTACTTTTTGAGTCTCTCCTCTCCACACACTTGATCTAGCATGAGCACCACGTTTTCTCATCATAGTATCTAGAGCCTAGGTGATTTGAACCATTTGTGGTGTAGATTAGGTCAAAAAAATCCACTTTTTCCTCATCTTCTTTGTGTGGAGCTCAGCCTACAGCCATTGGAGGCCTTCCACCAGCCTGTAGAAGCCATAACTCGCCAAGATGTCTTCAACAAAATTGGAGAGGAGGCGTGGGCGTTTACAAACGTACGGCTAATTTTTGAAGATCATCAGTCCACGCTGCGACATTACCTTCTGAGTGCGCCGCCTGCGTTTTCTGCTTCGCAGCCTGGTTGTACATAAATTCGCCGGCTGTAGTCATTCATGCAAGATGTCTTAGGGCTATTGTAGCCCAGTGAGTGGAGATGCTACAGCTCAACTTTGAGCTTCAACCGTCCACGCATGCATCGGCTGCAACCAAAAGACCAGGCGGGGGTTCTTTCTTTCACTCTCAAGCTTTCCATTAAAGCTTGTTTTTGGATTTTTCTTGCTCAATCATCACTCCCTTGCTTTAATCACTAAAATGGTGGTGTGAATGCTTAGTTTCTGAGTTCCTCTCTTGTTTTTGAAGAGTTCCATCCACTTGAGATATCCATAAATCTCATGCCCGTCAAGTTTCAACATCAACACCAATTTTTATGCTTTCAAAGTGATTAAAGTGTGTCTCTAAGCACTAATTGTGTTATTTAACACTAATTAAACTATTAATCCAACAAAGGGAGATTATTTTAAAGTGTTCTTAAACACTAATAATGTTATTAAACACTAATAGTGAGTTAATCACCAAAATAAGTGTTATTTGATACTAAAAATATGCTTTTTAGCACTAATTATATTTTATACACACTAATGGTGATATTAATCATCAACTAAAGTGTTGATCAACACTAAGGTGGTCTTAACCATCAAAGGAGGAGGTCATTTACATTAAGAAGGCTCTTCTTCATTAACATGGAGGCCGGGCATACACCATAAGTGCCACATTCAAGTCTTCATCGACAAACCGCTTCTTCCAAAGAGAAATGGTGCAACCATGAACCAATTGTCTTCATCTCATAAGCTAAAGAGGTTGAAGAATTCTGGTTTTTTCATCATCAAACTCAGATTTTTGAGTAGCTTTGAACTTGAACACATGTACACTAAGTGTTCATTTACACTGTTATTGTATATTACCCTTGAGGCCCTTGTTTGTAAGAGGTATAGGCATGCCATAAGCCATATGTTCTCGTTTCCCAAGCCCAAGGCATTTCATTCCGCTGCATATTCTGATTTTTCATCATATAAGATGAGTTGTAAGGTTGAGCATAGAATCCCTAAATGCTCTACCTTATTGGTTGTCATGATTTTAAGCATTTTTTGGCATTACTTTTGTAAGAGGCATTGGCAACATTATGAGCCATGTCCTCTCCTTCTTAGGCCAAAGATGATAATCCTTATTTGTTTGAGTATTTACCTCAACCAATTACTCATTAAGCTTGTAACTTCAAACCCTAAAGGTTATCATTTAACTATCATGCATAAAAGCTATTGTAATTGTGGAGTAGACACTGCCCTTGACCAATGCATAAGGCAAGTGGTAAGACCCTCCCTTTCCCTTCCCCATTTAAATCTACCTCACTATTCATGGAGGAGATATACTATTCAAGGGAGCATCAAGCATGTTGGAGGACCATCTAAAAGCAAACCACTTAAGCAATGGTGGCAGCCTGCTTATGATCATTGTGTGAGAATGGTCAAGGTGGAAAGCATATGGTGGAAGCAATGGCATGTATCTCTCAAGCATGTCATCTACAAGAAGTCAAGCAAACACAAAGAGTGGGGTGCACCATCATCGAGGTGTACATCTTCATCGACAACAATAAAGACTTAGATGGCATCAATGTAATAGCCTCTAAGGCTCTAGGAACACTTTTGTAAATCCTAGATAACCACACCTATATTCAAGCCTTGTATGCCTAATGTTATAAAGGCATCTTATGTCCAATACCACCTATTCCATCCATAGTTGGTATTAAGGGGGGGTATTAAGAGACTAAGGTTGAGTAGAAGGGTGAGAGAAGGGTGTGAGTGTGAATGGACTTGAGGTCCACTTGTTCACCTATTTAAAGGTGAGGCCATGAGGCATTTTGCTATGAGTAAGAAATAATGTCACAACTTTCATATGTAGGATGTCTTTATATACTGTTGAAAACCATGTTCTACAATCCTGTGTGCCATAAAACCACCCTACCTTTGAACAACCGTCATCTCCAATCGTGTGTGCCATAAAACCATTTTTCCAGCCTACAATGAATGTCATGACCATTATTCACCTTGAATTGTGCCTTGCTAATATCCTCACCTCCTATGATTTGAAGGTGCTCCCTAACATTTAGGAGGCTCTAATGTGTACTTGCACTTGCAACTTCCCACCACACCACTTCGCAACCGAACACGTATGTCAACAGGAAAAACAACTTGTTCATCTACCTGCATTGGAACCCGATAACTGTTCTTCTTCATCCACCGCTTATAATAAAAGCGTATGTAAAACGTGGGACGAGCTTTGAGATACCAAAATGAGTCTACTATATTACACTTGAATGTGTCATTTTTATGCACCCCCTCTACAATACTCTAGTGCTCTCCAAGCAAGGCAACCATGTCATCACCTAATACTTTCTTGCACACAACCATATGGTATATGTGTGCGAAAAGGTAAATTGATTGAGCATCTTAGCAGAAATATGTAATTGGGCATACCCAACTAAGACCCACTGATCGAGAGGGCTTTGCAAACTTTAAAGACCCTTGTATATCACAAAGCATCCTTGATTTCATAACCATTACAGTCCAAGCATCTGGGAGGAGGATTGGCCATTCAATAGAAGAGAGGGGGGGGGGGGACATGTTATCATCCATAACTTACCAAAACCACCATCATGCCTTGGAACCACATAGGAGTGCCAGTAAAAGTTCTACACCGTTTCTACAAGAAAACCTTGCTTCACCGATATCTCGATGTAATGTATGAAATGTTCCAGTAAGACTGCGTAATGGCTGCTCCTCTACCAAGTTTGAGGGAAAAATGTCTACAAACAAGAAATAAGATGACTTAGAAAGAAAGAAACTTCTGGCAGTCATGAAATCATATGCTCCTTTCAAACTCATGATACTTACAGTTGCATGGAAACTTAGTTTGTTGGGGCAAAGATGGATATCTCGTGCTGTGTAAGCGTGTTGTACCATGGCCACTAGGTCTCCATTGCTCGCCTTTTTGAAACCCTATAAATGACCTTTTCCAATGAAGCTCCATCACATCTCGCCGTCGAACTCGATGGGGACCAGTTACAGCAGGCTATAAATAAACCCAAGAACCCTTGCAAAATGCCTCTTCCACCCAAGCACCATCGTCATCCTTCCTATTGTGCAGCGATCTCCTCAATTCTCATCTTTTGGTCTTCTTGGTGCGGCCATATCAACCTGAAGCTAAAGGTGAAGCTTGTTATGCGAAAGGTTAGGATTGGGTGAATGTTCTAGAATGAGATCTATAGATTAGGGTTTTGGAGGAGCCTTGGAGAATGAAGAGATGAAAGAAGGGAAGAGATTAACAAGAGTATAGTTTGGATGTTCAAGAAGCTAAGCGGACTTGAGAATGAGATTTTGGTCTCTATAATCAAGTTTGAGATGAGGTTCTGGGGGAAAAAAGTCACTGTTTTGGAATAATGAGCCACAAAAATTGTGGGACGACACCTACCTCCTCTAACCCCCTACTTTTTGAAGGAGACAAATGTAATTATAAGTGCCAAAAGCCTAGTCCCCCTCCCTACTACCTAGTGTCTCTCTCTATATGCAAAGGAGACCAAATGTACACACTCCACTATTCTTATTGGTCCGTTACTAATTACTTTCATTAGTAAAAGGCCCAAAATACATTCAAATGTCCCCTAATGAGTAAAGAGCCGAGTTCCACGCCCACTTGCAAGGGAAATCAACATATAGTAAGCTATTTGCATCCGCAAACAATTGATTAGCTCTGAACCGTTCGGTGAGATACGTTCTTTGGTTTCTATCACAACTAATCACATCACGCAAATCATCCTGGTCATTGAATAGTACATTATTGTGCATCGGGAGATGAACATGTAACCTTTGTATATCAAGATTTTCATTACGCAAATCATATTCATATATGCGCCAGCAGTCCTCTAAGATAAGAGTTGTAATCCTTAATTAGTATTTGTGTGTGGTTAAGTAGCACTATATTTAGTATGATGAGTAAATAATGAAATAATATATTTGCTGTCATGTGCAATTTAGTAAGTTTATAAAAACACAAGATTAGAAAAATTAATTTAAGTAAACCTTGATGTATGTGTGTATTTCGTACTAAGTTTTGAGATGCGTATATAGTAGGAACAATAAGTAAAAATCTACTTATATGTGGTATTTTGTTAACTCATTTGTGAGTAATTAATTAGATAAATTTTTAAGGACAAGAGAAGGGAAAAAAGGGGACCATCAAGGTATGATTGGAATGGCTAGTATTTGTGTGTGGTTATTGTTCTTCACACATTCCGTGCATCTAAAATCCCTGCCTCTATAGAGCCTATGAGCATTTCACATCATGTATAGCTATGGGTCCCACAATGATGTAACAAAAGCAAGACTTGTATATATGAGTAGAGATAGTGAAATGGATCTAGAGCAAAATATGGAATCAAACACATCAAAGCAAGAATCTAGCATCCATTAATCATGAGATTAGTGATCAAATGGCTCATCACATGAATATACAAGAAAGAGAGAATCTATAAGTGCATGTAGCAAGAGAAGATGCACAAATAGCCTAAGTGTGTTTAACCTCTCACCACGAGGATGGCTTCAAGCTAGCCATGAGCTTGACCATGGAAGGCCAAATCTCCATAGATGGAGCCCAAAGGTACAAGATGACCAAAATTAGTAAAAGTACCAAAAGATGTAAAAAGATCCTACCAGTGTCCCCCACGCCCTATTTATAGCCACTTTCTCCTTTTGCCCATGGACCCCTATGTACATGTGGAAATCAAGCTCTATGGTTCATGACAAACCATCCCTTCCCAAAGATTTTGTCCTCAAAATCATACAAGATATTTACAATTGAATCGCAATCTCAATGTAAACCCATGGGAAGTAGAGAGGTCTTCAAAAATGCACCTCGAATACATTTGGAATAGGGAAACCAAATGTAGTGAAGCCGGCAAACTCCTTCTCCAAAATAGCATGTAGGACTGTTATGGCAGCCATGTTGTCGATGAAGCTTCCCTTGAAATTCTTCATGAAACCTCCATAAAAATGAGCTGCAAATGATGCGTAGCCGCACCCAAAAAGGTCCCACATATTTGTCATCGAATCAAATGATCTTCCAAGTGTGTTGGAGTAGATTGGTAACCCCAACAATAGATCCAACCAAAGCTGTCCAGAAATTACAGCACATATAAAACCTCATGATATGCCCATTCTTCACATAATAATCATGCCACTTGATCAAGGAATACTTCCATCAAGTAAACCATGTTGTTGAACATACTCCATTGATTGCCAACAAGTAGCCTCATCTATGGGCAAGCGCTTCCATTTCACAAGGAATTCATCAATGTCTTGGTTCCTCAAAACCCTTGTCCTCTTGTCCACAATCCTCTCTGACTCATAGATAATCTCTCCTTCTTCATCCATTGGTGGTAACTCTTCAATCTCTTGAGGAAGAGAGCCCACAAACCTCTTAAGGTTGGATACATGAAACACATTATGAATCCTTGTAGAAGGAGGTAGGTCAAGTTTATAAGCCAAATCACCCACTTTCTTGACTACCAAACATGGTCTATAGTATCTATGTGCCAACTTGGAATTGGAAGACCCTTTGAGAATATTGTGACGGCTCTTAGGAAGCTTGAGCAACCCATAATCACCTTCCTTGAACTCCATTTTGCATCTATGCTCATCCGCATTTGCCTTCATGACTTCTTGTGCCTTCTTCATATTATCCTTGCATAATTGAAGAAGCTGTCTCATCCTTTCCAACTCTTCCTTGGCTAAAGGATTAACCATTTTATCCTCATGGAAGGCAATAATAGATGGCACATGCACTTGATACCCATAAAGAGCCTCAAAAGGTGACATTCCAATACTCAAATGCTTGCTTGAATTATGACAAAATTCAGCAAGGTAAAGCCATTCATCCCATGATGCTTGCATGTCATGACAATAGTGCCTCAAGTACACTTCGAGCCATTTGTTTGTGCACTCCGTTTGCCCATCTGTTTGAGGGTGATAGGCTGTAGAAGGAGTGATTTGAGTCCTCAAGTTCTCATACAATGTCCTCCAAAAAGTGCCCATGAACTTGGTATCTCTATCACAAACTATGTTGAGTGGCAAACCATGTATCTTGAATACATGCTCCATAAAATGCTTGGCAATGTAAGAGGCCCCATAAGTAGTCTTGGAAGCAATGAAATGAGCTGATTTGGTGTGTCTATCCACCACCACAAATACTTGATCCCATCCCCATGCTTCGTCTTTGGCAAGCCCGTGATGAAGTCCATGGAAATGTGAGTCCATTTTCCATCTGGAATAGGCAAAGGATGAAGTAAACAAACATTCCAAAACAAACTTCTTGACATCCCTCCACATGCCTTTCCAATAGAAGCTTTTGCTCACTTTGTCAAATGCCTTGAGAAAACCAAGATGACCCGAAAGCGGTGAAGAATGCATCTCATGAGGCACCTTAGGAATGTAGGATGAGGTTGGAACCAAATACATCTTATCCTTGTGCCATAGTAGACCATTCCAAACCTTAGAATGAGGAAATTCTTCACCATCTCCTTGCTGTAATTTTTTGTAAATATGGGCAGCACACTATTTTAGCATATTGTCCCTCAAAATGCATGCATGATCCCTTCCACCAGGGTCGAAAGGAAACTCATCCTCTTCTTTGACAAAAGAATGCTCTTCCACATCATGAGATGACTTAAAATCATCATACTCATCCATAATGATCATAGTAGCCACCACCACTTTCTTTGATTTGCAAATGTGCCCGGGTGACCACTTCTCTGTACATTTAAAACATAGGCCTTTGCTCCTCAATTCCTCAATCTTAGGATCATCCATCCCTTGAGTCTTCTTGAATGGTTGAGGAGGCTTCTTGACAAACCCATTGCTCTTCTTAGCATCATTATGAACTCCACTTGTGGACTGTCCTTTCCAAAAGATGTATGGAATTCGGAAGTGTAAGTAGATGTAGAAGAAGGTAGACTTTTCTCCACATTTGAAGAAGTGTGAACTGGCTTATGAAAAGGTGCATTGGGCTGAACCCTCTTATACTTTGGCTCATATAACTCCGCCAACCTCATAGCCTCTTTGATAGTGCTTGGTCTTTGTGACGAGACATCCGCTTTGATGTATGAATCTAGACCATGCACAAACTTCTTCAATCGCATGCCTTCATTGAGTCCATCCACAAACATACAGAGCTTCATGAACCTCTTGATGTACTCCCTAACTGACATGCCCTTTTGTGTGAGTTCATACCATTCTTCATGGTATCGGTCCAAGAACCAAAGGTGACACAAATGTCATATTCATTTCATGCTTGAGTTCTTCCCAAGTATGTGGCATAACTCCTTCCTTGAGCATATGTCTCCACCATTGATGTGCATAGTCTTCCAAATGCAAGGATGCAAAATGCACTTTGTCCCTTTCACTCTTCAGATAGAGCTGAAAGCATGTATCCAACTTATTCATCTATTCTTCCAACTCATGTGGGGCTGAACCATCACCCTTGAACTTAGAGAGTGAAATCTTGTCCTTTACATCCTTTGACACAGTTAACGATGCATTCTCATGATGGTGCGAGGGCTTGTGCTTTTGCATTTGCACAAAAGATCCAAGGAATTGTGCAAAATCCTTGTACTCCCTCTTGAGGAAATTTGGCATTTCCATCCACCTATCATGAGCTTCTCTTTGTCTCTCAATGAATGACATATGTTCCTAATCAAGCTCAACCACATCATCCATATCATACACCTCCTCTTCAAGCATGGAGGACTGATTTGCTTTGGGATGCAAAGGTACTCTTCTCGGATCCCCAAAATTTGACTCCTCATGTCTGAATGTAGGTGCATGTTGCTTTCCATCCAATTGAGAAGAACCCGCTTGGAATGTAGTAGGCTTCATCTCCCACATAGAAGGCCTCCTAGCATCCGCCGCCATGAATCCGAAAGTGGCATTCTTGGTGGAATGCTCATGTGTTACCTTGGGAGAATCCTCTTGTACCATGGGTAGCTTGCCTTCCCTACGGCCTTCAAGAGCTGTCCCAAATTGCTTGCCCTATCATAGGAAGGTTGGCCCATTGGTCGAGCGACCCTCTCTTCCAAAACTTCCATCCTTGTAGTCATAGTGTCGTCTACCATTGACTTCTACCCTTTTAGCCATCGTGTCCATCTTAGCATTCATTTCCATCAGCATTTGCATGATCGAATCGATGGGGATGGTATGCGAAGATTGTGGGGTGTGCTTATGGGCACTTCCGACATTCAACTCCTCATTCCCTTCTCTTGAAGTATGCCCAAAAGTATCCCCTTCTCTTGAAGTGTGCCCAAGAGTATCCTCCGGAGCATCCAAAATTCCTTGTTCCATCATTGCCTCTTCATCCTCTACCTCGTCGGAAGCCAAAGTGTTGTGCCTCGGTCGCGCTTTTGGCTTCGGCCCCATTGAAACCTTCGGTTTCAGAAATTTGGCTCTAAATTGAGGTAGGAATGTCCGATTGAAGTGATCTAAAGCTTGTTGGAGAGCTAATTAAGTTTACTAGACCACTATGCAAAGACCTATAAGAGATGAGGTGTGCTACTATTCTCTGTTTTAGGGTTTACAGGGTTATAGGCTGAAACGATATTTTGGGTATAACTTGAGCTAGAAATATCCAAATACAAAACTTTTTAGCTCAAATTGAAGCCTTCGATGAGTACTACAAGCCTATGTAATTGGATCTTGAAGACCTTCAAACCCCTGTGATGACTGAATTAGTGTTTACTGTTTCTGCAAAAACCCTAAATTCTACCCTAAAGAGATATCGAAATGCGGAGGTTAAGGGCTTGTTGGGTAGCTCTAAGAAAGCACTAAGAGCTTATATGGTCCCTTTTAATTCAGTCCAAAAGGGTTGGGACTAAATTAGGGTTTTTGTGAATCTACAGATTCTTGCCAAAGTGACCCTTTTTGTGCCCAATTGATCCTTGTTTGCTCCCAAACCAATGTCAACACCTTCCGCACCTCATTGGCATCCCAAGGTCTTCAAATTATGCTCCACAAGCTTCAATTGTCCATGTATGACCAAAAATTTGAGAAAATTTTAACAGTCTCCTTTGTTTTAGGAGCTTAATCTCAATTTTTCTCAAGTAACAATGCAAAAATCCATAATCCTCTTATCAATTCCCATCCATTACAAAGCATGTGCCTCAACTTGCATCACCAAAAGGCATACAAATTCCTTGCAATTCCAAGTATTCACCATACATTTCCCATGGCATAATGCAAGATCAAATCCCATGAGATGTCCATATTAAGGCGCCATTGACATGTGCATAAACCAAGAGGATCGTCGGTGTGCACGTTGAAGCTTGCCGATCTCCCGGCCAACTCTTCTCACCCCCGTACCTAGTTCGAACCAAGGCACGGATTGAGGCCAAGTCTTCACCTCCACACCTAATCCTCCACCGTACTGCTTTACCACGGCACTCATGGCATGGTGGATTCAAGCCATGCTTCTCCCCCGGGCCTCTCCGCCAACACCCGGGGTACCCTCACCGACATATCTAGTTTCTGGAAATTGAAGTGAGTGCAAACAATTGTGAGGTGCATATAGCTTGAAACTGAAAATGAGGCGGATCACTTACAAGGATGTGGCATAACTCATGCCCATTACAATATACTCATAAACCATTATGCATGAACTCATGCTTATCCACATAGCTCCAAATGTCCGCCATTCATCCAAAGATCCAACATCAAGCGCAAGTGAGGTAATACCATATACCAAATGACATCAATATCCACTTGGTTTCACTCCCAAAAGCATTGCTTATGAGTAATTGGCATCAAATGGCATTCAAGGGCATCAACTTGCATTTGAATGTAGCATTACCAATTGATTTCAATCACACATCAAGCTCTTCCAATGCTCAATAGCATCATACGAATGCATAAAAGCATCATGTCCATAGCAAAAACCTTCTCATTATTATTACCCAACATCCACTCCATGCATGTGGCTCAATCAATGCATCTAAGCATATGCATTCCTTCATCCATTTATGCATGGATTCATCAAAGAATCTTGCATTTGTCTCACAAATGGCCACATGACATCCAAATGGGTGTGATTAAAGAAAGATGTGAGCAATAAGAGCATGTAATCACTTTCCAATGGATCATGAGTTATGTAGGAATGTTAAAATGCTGTAAATTAGGGTTTCCTTTCATGAATAACCCCAATTTTGTCCATAGCATGAGGATTAATCACCAATGCTTGAGAAAATGGCCATAGCAACACCAATGGTATTCCAGAAGCTTCAATGGTTGGATTGTTGCTTGTTGATAGAGTCTCCAATAGGTACAAATCTTGAAGATTTTTACAATTTCTGAGGGCTGCTCAAACCTCCTCTTCTCCCTCTCCAATAGCAATGAAAAACTCCCCAAAATCCACCAAAAAGACGCCAAACACCATAGCTACCAACCACATGGTATGGAAGGAAATGAAGTGAAGCTATTTCTTGTGAAATATGGCCATGAGGAAGCGTGGAAAAACAGTGCTCAACGCCTAGCTTCATGAGTACAAAAGCACAAAATCATCTCCAAGTTTGGCCATCATTAGCAATAGAATGCATTTGCAGCCATTTAGAGTGAGTGGAGATAGACAATGGTGAGCTATATGAGAGAGATTAGGGTTTAGAGCAAAGGGAAAGAAAAGGGAAAAGAAAATTTCAAAAATTTTCAGAAAATTGCATGTAAATTGGTACTCTATGTGTTCCTCTCCTCAAGATCAACAAAAGCCCTAGCAAATGGAAGCAAAACGGAGGAAAGATGAGAAGTAAAGGCTATGGAAAGCTTGGAAAAGAAGCACAAAAAGATAAACATGATTAGCAAAGAGATAAATAGGTGATTAATTTAAAATTTTTCCAATTTTTGTATCCCACTCCAAATATTTGGTCCAGGGTACCCAAATCAGGCTAATTGAGCTAAATCTCCATGAAATCACATGAAATGATACCTCCCCTCCACTAATCTCCAAAGATTAACTAGAAATTAAGCAAGATTAAGCCAAAACTCCAAGAAATCAAGAGAAAATTCAAAAATATATCAAGAAAATGACTAATCTCATCCCAAAACCTTGATAATGGATCAAAATCAAGGCTCTGATACCAAATGAAATGGATCTAGAGTAAAATATGGAATCAAACACATCAAAGCAAGAATCTAGCATCCATTAATCATGAGATTAGTGATCAAATGGCTCATCACATGAATATACAAGAAAGAGAGAATCTATAAGTGCATGTAGAAAGAGAAGATGCACAAATAGCCTAAGTGTGTTTAACCTCTCACCAAGAGGATGGCTTCAAGCTAGCCATGAGCTTGACCATGGAAGGCCAAATCTCCATAGACGAAGCCCAAAGGTACAAGATGACCAAAATTAGTAAAAGTGTCAAAAGATGTCAAAAGATCCTACCAATGTCCCCCAAGCCCTATTTATAGCCACTTTCTCCTTTTGCCCATGGGCCCCTATGTACATGTGAAAATCAAGCTCTATGGTTCATGATAGATAGGCACCCACTTAACTTGGGTGGTCAAGCAAAGCTTTTATGTATATATATAACTTTTGATAACGTGAACGGGGAGAATCTATCATTTCTCAAGTCTATAAAGCTTTCTTCTTCTCTCACACTCTTACCTTCTTGCTTGCTTGATTGTAATGTAAATGCTCTTACCTTGCTTACTTGATTGTAGTGTTCATGCTTGTGTTGACTCCTTCCTTAGAGGAAGAGCTTAAACAAGAGTTGACATAAACAAATGGTGCTGCTGTCAAGGATCGAATGGGGATCGAACTAGTCTTGGATAAGGGAAGGAAGTAGAGCTACCATCTTGTAAAAAATCTTATATTTTTCTCACTTTATCTTGCTCTTGGATACAAATCGCCGGTTGAATGTTAGGAAAATGTGTTCTAGAGTAGGATTTTAAGTTGATTTGAGTGATTATGTGTGTGGTTTGTGTGTTTGTGAGTGAATTTGTGAGACTAGAGTAGGCTTTCTTTCTAACCTTAATCCTTTGTGTGTGTTTTTCTTTGTTGATTAACTAGATCTATTCTTTATCTCACAAGAGTGGTGGAACAAAGAGCAAGATTTTTTGGTGTGATTAAAGTAGGTAATCTTTCCGCTTGGTTGATTCATGAGGATTAGCCTTATATTAATTAAGAAATTAATATACATTAGTATTTTTTATGTTTTAGACCAAGATTAGCTTCATCGTTAGGGGGAATTTGAGCATAAAAAGGGCCCTATAAGAATACCTAATTTTAAGGTATTAAGACTGATTTTGTTATGGCATAAGGAGACACAGCTCATAAAGAAGCGTACTTTCTTGCTAAAAGCAGGGGATCTCTCTAGGCTCCCCCCCTCTAGGCTCTAGTTTCCCTCTCTAGGATTTTCCTACCTCTTTCTCTTTCCACATCATCAATCTCATCCAATAGTGGGGCCCAAAAATAGGAAAAAACTATTTACTTTCAATTCTACCCTTTCAATCTTATTTACTGCACTTTGATGTCGTATTTGAATTTCCCACCAAATTCCACATCAACCTCAAAAATCATTTTCATTCATTCTCCCAACTTTCCACGCCTGCAATCCTAAACCCTAAACCCTCGATTCTCTCTCTTTCTCCCATTCTTGCAGTGTCTGAGCCATCTGTTTGAGTCTCTCCCAAGCTCTCCTTTTCCATGTGAAGCTATTTCTCTCTCTCTCTCTCTCTCTCTCTCTCTCTCTCTCTCTCTCTCTCTCTAGAGCTACCATCTTAGAGTTACTTTTTGATACTTACATACATATTCATAGACCCCCAATTCTTGTTGTAATGGCACTCAGAGAAGTAACAAACACCACAGATAATCCATCACGAGTGAGGAAGGTAAACTTGCATGTTCACATATTGAATGAATATGCACCTATCAAAAAAAATGTCTTAATGCACAGGACAAGTGAGAAAGAAGACAATAGGGTTGGAGTAATGTGGATCTTTGGGTTGATGGATATTTATATCCCAATGATCCTTTTTCGAGACCTGCTCTCCACCTTTCACAAATCTACCATCATTCATTCAATTTGTTGGAGAAGGTGAGAATGGGCTGCTTGGGTACAGACTAAATTGTCGATTTTCTGTTATTTTCCTGCAGCACATTCTGTATGCTCATGGTGCATACTTCATTCATTGGTTTTTGACCATTCCCTCTTCTAAAGAATTGATGCCACTCTTGTTGCAAACACGAGGTAGAGAGGCTTGATATGTGTGCAAGTGATATGATTTCATTGCTTGAAATGGCCCCTTTACCACGGCACTCACGGCACGGTGGATTCAAGCCATGCTCCTCCCTCGGGCCTCTCCGCCGACACCTGGGGTACCCTCACCAACATATCTACTTTCTGGAAATTGAAATGAGTGCAAACAATTGTGAGGTGCATATAGCTTGAATCTGAAAATGAGGCGGATCACTTACAAGGATGTGGCATGACTCATGCCCATTATAATATACTCATAAACCATTATGCATGAACTCATGCTTATCCACATAGCTCCAAATGTCCGCCATTCATCCAAAGATCCAACATCAAGCACAAGTGAGGTAATACCATATACCAAATGATATCAATATCCACTTGGTATCACTCCCAAAAGCATTGCTTATGAGTAATTGCCAATTGATTCCAATCACACATCAAGCTCTTCCAATGCTCAATAGCATCATACCAATGCATAAAAGCATCATGTCCATAGCAAAAACCTTCTCATTATTACCCAACATCCACCCCATGCATGTGGCTCAATCAATGCATCTAAGCATATGCATTCCTTCATCCATTTATGCATGGATTCATCAAAGAATCTTGCATTTGTCTCACAAATGGCCACATGACATCCAAATGGGTGTGATTAAAGAAAGATGTGAGTAATAAGAGCATGTAATCACTTTCCAATGGATCATGAGTTATGTAAGAATGTTAAAATGCTGTAAATTAGGGTTTCCTTTCATGAATAACCCCAATTCGTCCATAGCATGAGGATTAATCACCAATGCTTGAGAAAATGGCCATAGCAACTCACCAATTCCGGAAGCTTCAATGGTTGGATTGTTGCTTGATAGAGTCTCCAATAGGTACAAATCTGGAAGATTTTTGCAATTTCTGTGGGCTGCTCAAACCTCCTCTTCTCCCTCTCCAATAGCGATGAAAAACTCCCCAAAATCCATCAAAAAGATGCCAAACACCATAGCTAATAACCACATGGTATGGAAGGCAATGAAGTGAAGCTATTTCTTGTGAAATATGGCCGTGAGGAAGCGTGGAAAAACGACGCTCAATGCCTAGCTTCATGAGTAAAAAAGCACAAAATCATCTCCAAGTTTGGCCATCATTAGCAATAGAATGCATTTGCAGCCATTTAGAGTGAGTGGAGATAGACAATGGTGAGCTATGTGAGAGAGATTAGGGTTTGGAGCAAAGGGAAAGAAAAGGGAAAAAAATTTCAAAAATTTTCAAAAAATTGCATGTAAATTGGTACTCTATGTGTTCCTCTCCTCAAGATCAACAAAAGCCCTAGCAAATGGAAGCAAAACGGGGGAAGGATGAGAAGTAATGGCTATGGAAAGCTTGGAAAAGAAGCACAAAAAGATAAATGTGATTAACAGCAGAGAGATTAACATGAGATTAATTCAAAATTTCCCTAATTTTTGTACCCTGCTCCAAATATTTAGTCCAAGGTGCCCAAATTAGGTCCAATTGAGCTAAATCTCCATGACATCACATGAAATGATACCTCCCTCTACTAATCTCAAAAGATTAAGTAAAAATTAAGCAAGATTAAGATAAAACTCTAAGAAATCAAGAGAAAATTCAAAAAATTATCAAGAAAATGACTAATCTCATGCCCAAAACCTTGATAATGGATCAAAATCAAGGCTCTGATACCAAATGAAATGGATCTACAGTAAAATATTGAATCAAAACAGGAAAAACAACTTGTTCATCTGCCTACATTGGAACCCGATAACTGTTCTTTTTCATCCACCGCTCATGATAAAAGCGTATGTATAACGTGGAACGAGCTTTGAGATACCGAAATGAGTCTACTATATTACACTTGAATGTGTCATTTTTATGCACCCCCTCTACAATACTCCAGTGCTCTCCAAGCAAGGTAACCATGTCATCACCTAGTACTTTCTTGCACACAACCATATGGTATATGTGTGTGAGAAGGTAAATTGATTGAGCATCTTAGCAAAAAGATGTAATTGGGCATACCCAACTAAGACCCACAGATCGAGAGGGCTTTGCAAACTTTAAAGACCCTTGTATATCACAAAGCATCCTTGATTTCATGACCATTACAGTCCACCAAGCATCTGGGAGGAGGATTGGCCATTCAATAGAAGAGAGGGGGGGAGACATGCTATCATCTGTAACTTACCAAAACCACCATCATGCCTTGGAACCACATAGGAGTGCCAGTAAAAGTTCTGCACTGTTTCTACAAGAAAACCTTGCTTCACCGATATCTCCATGTAATGCATGAAATGTTCCAATAAGACTACGTAATGGCTGCTCCTCTACCAAGTTTGAGGGGAAAATGTCTACAAACAAGAAATAAGATGACTTAGAAAGAAAAAAACTTCTGGCAGTCATGAAATCATATGCTCCTTTCAAACTCATGATACTTACAGTTGCATGGAAACTTAGTTTGTTGGCAAAGATGGATATCTCGTGCCTATGTAAGCGTGTTGTAGCATGGCCACTAGTTCTCCATTGTTCGCCTTTTTGAAACCCTGTAAACGACCTTTCCCAATGAAGCTCCATCACATCTCGCCATCCAACTCGATGTGGACCAATTGTAGCAGGCTGTAGATAAACCCAAGAACCCTTGCAAAATGCCTCTCCCACCCAAGCACCATCGTCATCCTTCCTATTGTGCAGCGATATCTCCTCAATTCTCATCTTTTGGTCTTCTTGGTGCGGCCATATCAACCTGAAGCTAAAGGTGAAGCTTGTTGTGCGAAAGGTTAGAATTGGGTGAATGTTCCAGAATGAGATCTATAGATTAGGGTTTTGGAGGAGCCTTGGAGAATGAAGTGATGAAAGAAGGGAAGAGATTAACAAGAGTATAGTTTGGATGTTCAAGAAGCTAAGCGGACTTGAGAATGAGATTTTGGTCTCTATAATCAAGTTTGAGATGAGGTTTTGGGGGGGGGAAAGTCACTGTTGTCAAATAATGAGCCACCAAAATTGTGGGACCACACCTACCTCCTCTAACCCCCTACTTTTTGTAGGAGACAAATGTAATTATAAGTGCCGAAAGCCTAGTCCCCCCCTCCCTACTGCCTAGTGTCTCTCCCTATATGCAAAGGAGACCAAATGTACACACTCCTCTATTCTTATTGGTCCGTTACTAATTACTTTCATTAGTAAAAGGCCCAAAATACGTTCAAATGTCCCCTAATGAGCAAAGAGCCAAATTCCACGCCCACTTGCAAGGGAAATCATCTTGTCCATATAAAGCTTTGAAAGGGCTCATCCTAATACTTCTGTGATAAGAAGCATTGTAGGCGAACTCGACTAGATGCAGATAGTTTAGCCACTTCTTGGGTTCTCTGCCACAGCATGACCGAAGTATATCTTTGATTACTTGATTTACCCTTTCAGTTTGTCCATCGGTCTCAGGGTGATAAGCTGTGCTGAGATCCAAGAAAGTTCCCACTGCTTCGAAAAATGCAGTCCAGAACCTTGAAGTAAACTTTGGATCTCGATCACTTACTATTCTCCTGGGTAGTCCATGCAATCTGAAGATTTCTTTGAGGAACACTCTGGCCACCACTGCAGTGTAGGTTTCTTTTACTGGGATCAAATGGTCAACTTTGGTTAGTTTGTCAACTACCACGAAGATGGAGTTGTAACCTGATTGCATTGAAGGTAAGCCAGTAATAAAATCCATACTAATACATTCCCACTTCAACTAGGAGATGTCCAATGGATGTAACTTCCCAGGCATTTTTACTCTTTCAGCTTTGACTTTCTGGCATGTCAGACATTGACGTACATGATTCAGTACATCCTTTTTCAGACCAGGCCAAAAGAAGCTTTTCTTTACAGACATGTAGGTTTTGATGAAACCTGGATGTCCTGCTATAAGGCTGTCATCGGCTTCATTCAGGATTTGGTCCTTGGTTCCCACATCATTGGGGATGCATAGCCTGCGATTATAATACATAATGCCATCATCCAGGCTATACCCTTGAACTCTGTTCAACTCCTGAGGAGTTTTGCTTTCCTGCATAAGTAGGGTAGCAATAGGGCCAAACAATCTGTCCTGCATGATCTTCTCTCTTGCTTCAATAATCAAGGGATTTGATAATACAGTAATTGCAAGCACGGAGGCTTTTCTGCTGAGGGGATCTGCTACCACATTCTCTTTGCCGAGGCGGTACTTGATTTCAAAATCAAATTCCTGTAGGGTCTGCATCCACCTTCTTTGGCGCATGTTGAGATCCTTCTGAGTGAAGATCCACTTTAAGCTCTGATGATCTGTCATCAAAGTGAATCTTTGTCCCAGTAGGTAATGTCTCAACTTCAGGGCATATACTACTGAAAGTAGTTTCAAGTCATGGACAGCATAATTCCTCTCATGCGTTTTGAGTTTTCGGGATTCATAGGCCACTGCATGACCTTCTTGCATAAGTGCACCTCCCAAGGCAAAACCACTTGCATCAATTACTACCTCAAAGGGTAGAGAGAAATCTGGTAGCTTCAGAACGGGACTGGTTACCAAGGCGGTCTTCAGCTTATCAAAAGCACTCTGGCACCTGGCAGACCATTGAAATGGGATATTCTTTTTGAGAAGATTAGTCAGAGGGGAAGCTATGAGAGCATACTTTGGTATAAAAATTCTATACCAACCAGTCAATCCCAAGAATCCTCTGACTTCTTTCACTGTCTTTGGTTCCGGAAGTTTATAAAAACACAAGATTAGAAAAATTAATTTAAGTAAACCTTGATGTATGTGTATTTCGTACTAAGTTTTGAGATGCGTATATAGTAGGAACAATAAGTAAAAATCTACTTGTATGTGGTATTTTGTTTACTCATTTGTGAGTAATAAATTAGATAAATTTTTAAGGACAAGAGAAGGGGAAAAAAAGGGACCATCAAGGTATGATTGGAATGGCTAGTATTTGTGTGTGGTTATTGTTCTTCACACATTTCGTGCATCTAAAATCCCTGCCTCTATAGAGTCTATGAGCGTTTCACATCATGTATAGCTATGGGTCCCAATGATCTAACGAAAGTAAGCCTTGTATATATGAGTAGAGATAGGCAATGGGCACCCACTTGACTTGGGTGGTCACGCAAAGCTTTTATGTATATATAAAACTTTTGATAATGTGAACGGGAAGAATATATCATTTCTCAAGTCTATAAAGCTTTCTTCTTCTCTCACACTCTTACCTTCTTGCTTACTTGATTGTGATGTCCATGGTCTTACCTTGCTTACTTGATTGTAGTGTTCATCTTTGTGTGTGGTTGGAGTGTGTGGAGTGTGCATGCTTGCTAGCTTGAGTGAGAGTGTGATTGATCTAGAGTGAGGAGGGTGGTTCAAGCTTTCTAGCTTAACCATTGCCCTTTGGAATGATTCCTTCCTTAGAGGAAGAGCTTAAACAAGAGTTGACACTCTTTTTCCTTTCTCATTAGGACTTCTATGATCCACGATAAGAGGTTTAACCACTATCACTATGATTCCTTATTATAAGAGGGCATGAAGGTTCTTGACATAAACAAATGGTGCTGCTGTCAAGGATCGAATGGGGATTGAACTAGTCTTGGATAAGGGAAGGAAGTAGAGCTACCATCTTGTAAAAAATCTTATATTTTTCTCACTTTATCTTGCTCTTGGATACAAATCGCCGGTTGAATGTTAGGAAAATGTGTTCTAGAGTAGGATATTGAGTTGATTTGAGTGATTATGTGTGTGATTTGTGTGTTTGTGACTGAATTTGTGCGACTAGAGTAGGCTTTCTTTCTAACCTTAATCCTTCTTGTGTGTTTTTCTTTGTTGATTAACTAGATCTATTCTATATCTCACAGAGTGATGGAACAAAGAGCAAGATCTTTTGGGTGTGATTAAAGTAGGTAATCTTTCCACTTGGTTGATTTCATGAGCATTAGCCTTATATTAATTAAGAAATTAGTATACATTAGTATTTTTTATGTTTTAAACCAAGATTAGCTTCATCATTAGGGGGCATTTGAGCATAAAAAGGGCCCTATAAGAACCCCTAATTTTAAGGAATTAAGATTGATTTTGTTGTGGCATAAGGAGACACAGCTCATAAAGAAGCGTACTTTCTTGCTAAAAGCAGGGGATCTCTCTAGGCTCCCCCCCCTCTAAAGGCTCTAGTTTCCCTCTCTAGGATTTTCGTATCTCTTTCTCTTTCCACATCATCAATCTCGTCCATTAGTGGGGCCCGAAAATAGGAAAAATCCATTTACTTTCAATTCTACCCTTTCAATCTTATTTATTGCACTTTAATGCCGTATTTGAAATTCCCACCGAATTCCACATCAACCTCAAAAATCGTTTTCATTCATTCTCCCAACTTTCCATGCCTGCAATACGATTCTCTCTTTCTCCCATTCCTGCAGTATCTAAGCCATCTGTTTGAGTCTCTCCCAAGCTCTCCTTTTCCATGTGAAGATATTCTCTCTCTCTCTCTCTCTCTCTCTCTCTCTCTCTCTCTCTCTCTCTCTCTAGAGCTACCATCTTAGAGTTACTATTTCATACATACATATTCATAGACCCCCAATTCTTGTTGTAATGGCACTCAGAGAAGTAACAAACACCACAGATAATCCATCACGAGTGAGAAAGGTAAACTTGCATGTTCACATATTGAATATGCACCTATAAAAAAAGAACGTCTTAATGCACAGAATAAGCGAGAAAGAAGACAACAGGGCTAGAGTAATGTGGATCTTCGGGTTGATGGATATTTATATCCCAATGATCCTTCTTCAAGACCTGCTGTCCACCTTTCACAAATCTACCATCATTCATTCAATTTGTTGGAGAAGGTGAGAATGGGCTACTTGGGTACGGACTGTACTATCAATTTTCTTTTATTTTCCTGCAGCACATTCTAAATGCTCATGGTGCATACTTCATGGATGAGTATGGTTCTCTTGACATGTGGAGTACCCAAGGAATGGATAAATCTCACTATCCAGCTAGAGGCGTATATTTTAAAAACACCCATCACATATGGAAGGGGGAAGACTCGTACAAATTACCTCAAGGAGCTGCATCTTTAACTGGTTTTTTAGATACACTTTTGGATGGAAAGTATTCATGGGGAAAGGGCCCGTACTAGCAATTTAGCAAGGGCAGCAAGAAATCATGCCAAAATAAGGAGATCATCGAAGTGGAAAGCTGGCATAGGACCAGCACGTCATGCGGCATGGAGATGGTCACGAAGTGGAGCAGGAAAAATTTGGAAGGTTTCATAGTACTAAGAACTTGGATTGTAAACAGACAGCACTTTGAATACCAACACAAAACATGGAATTTTGTTTATCTAGCCAAAACATGGTTTTCATTTCATAAAATTAAAAAAAGTTGATTACAAAATCCAGTTTGTGTACAAAATACAAGATCTACTTGCTTTCCAATCTGTTCTCTTCTTCTTCATCCCCTTTAGGCATTTCTCCTCTATAACACAGAAACTTCTTTGCGACTATAACCCTTGAGTGTTTTGGCATCTACTCCGGCACCTAGGGCATAGCTAGCATAGCAAAGGAAGTATCCAGCTCTAGAAGGCCAAAATCCAGGACCATATCCAAAAATACAAATGGCAGCACATTTCTCTATATGAGCATGACCTTATGTGAATTGTAAGAGACAAATGCATAACTTGTATATCTAGGTAGTGCTGCCTTGAATGCTAGTAAGGGAAATTTGACATCCTTAGAATACTTGCTGTGTGATAGGCAATAAAAATATCCTTGTCAATAAATGAGATGTAGTGTCCAAGAGCGGAATCTTGCCCCACTCTTGCACGAGCAGCTCCACCACGTCCAAGGAAGCCGTCTGCATCATCAAGCTCTATCTGCATTGACATAAAAGGCTTGACAACATGAACTCTTGGAAACATAAAAAGATAACATAAAATATCCTAAGCCATCAGTAAGCTCAATTTGCATTTATATATGGGATTGATTACCTTTTAGTTCTCATCCTCTTCCAACTTGGCCGCATCCCAAAGGTTAACGGATCCTTCTTCATTATCTTGATCAAGCTGAGGCAAAGGCCCTCGACCAAACTCTGTAAGCCCCATCTCCTTTTGAAGACTCTGAAACTCCTCTTCACTAGGAATAGAAGCTTCTCTCTCTTTAGCTTTGTCAAAGCATGAAGACATGGCTCATGAGCTTCTATATGAAGTTCTCGGCGGTAACCTCTGTGTCTAAAGCCAACAAATCCTCTTTATATTCATTCTCTACATCAAGTAATCCTATGGCAGCTTCACAACCGTTTGCTATAATTGCCAGGGCAGTAATCTTCCCTAAAATTACAGAGCTTTTGAATATGGGAAAGCAGCAAATAACTCTTCCCATTTATAAGGAAAGAGGGAAGCCCACGGATGACAAAATTTGACTTTATGTGCTCTCCCTACATAGAACAACCCTCATCAATGACTATAGATGCCTTCATCAGAGCCGCATCAAACACTCTGCTTGGAATGCAGTCATCATCAGATAAAAGGTCCATGACCTCTCCATCTACAGACTCCCTTTTTAAAACAAAAGGCTCTTGTGTGGAGCATTCTCACTCTGCAGTTTGTTCTCTGACACCGAACAAGCTTATCGCACCGTGGGAAGGCAAACACTCTGAAGGAAAATTTTATCTCTACTCCACCCTTTTGAAAGTCACCTTCCACGGTGCGATAAGGAAGTTTCTTCTCTGTCCGAACAAGCTTATTATCGCACCGTGAAGGAAAATTTATGTGATTTGTGATTTTTATCTCTACTGCACGTGCCATTTTGAAAGTCACAGTCCCCACGGTGCGATAAGGAAGTTTGTTCTCTGTCCGAACTCGCTTACTCGCACCGTGGAAGGGAAAAGGGAAAATTTGTGTGATTTTTATCTCAACTGCTGAAAGTCACCTTCCACGGTGCGATAAGAAAGTTTGTTCCTCTGTCTGAACAACTCGCTTATCGCACCATGGAAGGGAAAAGGAAAATTTTGCGTGATTTTTATCTCTATTGCATGCTTCTAAAAGTCACCTCCCACGGTGCAATGAGGAAGTTTGGTCTCTGTCGGAACATGCTTATCGCCACTGTGGATGGGGAATTTTTTTATGATTTCTATCTTTACTGCAATGCACCCTTTTGATCAATGTCCACTTATGACAATACTCTTTTTTAATGATTTCAGTATTGTTGATGATGGCTCGTACAAAACAGACAGTCAAAAAAGTTCCTTTAGTTTCCCCAGTCGAACCCATAAGAAAGATCATGATAGTTGTTAGCAGGATCAGGTATAGGTTTGATAAAATTATTGTTCCCCAGCCATTTAGAGATAGAAAGGCCGTTGAGATCCCAGCTATTCCTCTTTCTTTGAAATGGATTAAGAAAGATGAGGTTAAGGTTGAAAGAAGTCACGCCCCCAAGTCCATTACGGAGGACTCGGAGGTCGGTAAGACAGAAAGAGTTGAAGGGTGAGGAAAGAGAACAAAATGTTGATGTGTAAGAGAATCTGAAGTGGACGAGAGTTTATCCAACCTTCTGCAGTTAGAGAAAGAGAATGATGAGAGGCTTGCGAAAGTACCTAGGCAACTCATTTGTAATGTATCCTTCACAATGGAAGATGATCACTAAGGTCTGTATTTCTTTCATCCATATAAGGCTTTGTATTTTCTAAAGCTTTGTATGTATTATCCTTTTTTCTGAAGCTTTTCTTCAATTTTAGGGCACTTTTGAAACCCCTTCTACCAAACCAGGCATGCCAAACCAGGCAAAGGAGATATTCATTTGTGATCCCCTTGTGTCATTAGTCCTTTCGGACCCCAGGAGGACCACCTCAGATATTATTCCGTATTTCAAAGGACTGAATCCAAGGGCGTGCTGCTTTGCGGTTTTGCCATATGTAGAGAAGTAAGCACCCGCTTTATTTATTTTATGTTTTATCATTGTTGTTAATATAATCTCACGTATTTATTTTATAGTTTTTATCATTATTTAGATTTGGTTTTTTCAAATGGCAGAGGGTATTGGAGTGGGTGCTGCTGCATTATTAATTTGGTGAAGTGCCAAGTTCTATTAATGAATAGCATGGTTGGAATGCACGGAGAACGTAAATTGTAAGTACTAGTTTGTATGATTTGTACCATACCGCTTAAGTTCTTTTAATTTTGAACATTGAAATTTTAATATAGGGCATCTAAGAGAGCGGTTGCTACCATTGAAGCTCTGTATCCTCAGTTAAAAAAGAAGACATAGTATAAGTTTCTAAATCAACCCATTCCTCTTCAAAAGGATTCACGCTCCTGTGGGTGGCATGTTATTGCCAATGTATGGAAATTCATTCTTT
This sequence comes from Cibotium barometz, assembly GCF_041138505.1. Taxonomy (NCBI): domain Eukaryota; kingdom Viridiplantae; phylum Streptophyta; class Polypodiopsida; order Cyatheales; family Cibotiaceae; genus Cibotium; species Cibotium barometz. Next base: position 57,347,055 of record NC_141062.1, read on the forward strand.
CCAAGTACACTGAACTTAATAGCAGTGTAAGTTACGTTACTCATTCTCCCATTTTTGTTGCTTTCACCTCTTTTACAATATTTAATTTTGAGCCATTTTTATTTTTAATACAGTCAGTCCTTGGTACGCCTGATTTTTGGTTGTGGAGCATGCAAGCGAAGGCGATTAATATTATACTTGATAATGCAATTACACCAAAAGACCTTGACTCGCCACGTCCAAAAGGTTAAGCCTCTACATCAAAGAAGAAAAGAATGCCTATGCATTCACCTTTTAAGCATTTTATCTTTAAGCAAGGAACCCTTGAGAAGGTTGGCAAAAAGGGTACGCCGCCGAAGAAGAAGCTTCGATTCGCAGGTAAGAAGGCTTCTACACAAGAGACCCAGGCAAAGGATGTGGATGCAGGGCCGGGCCAGAGACAGAGAATCCTGAGGGCATGGAGCCCCAGCAGACCTAGCCTGCAGATCTTTATTAGTACATTTCATTTTGTAAAGATTCTTCTCGATACAAGCTTTTTTCTCATATCTTTGTTTTTTTAAATATCCAGAATTCTTATTGAACCCCTCATTATTTTAGCAATTTAAGACAGCTTTAAAAACAATTTATGAAAAAACTGGGAGAGAGAAGAGAGAGAGAGAGAGAGAGAGAGAGAGAGAGAGAGAGAGAGAGAGAGAGAGAGAGAGAGAGAGAGAGAGAGAGAGAGAGATCAAAGTATAATACGAGTACACAGATAAATTGAAAGGTTGCAAGATATTTTCCATCAAAGTAACATTGAGATACAAATTGTTTTGAGCCAAGCCCTCAATACAAAACATTCCTAAAATTCCTAATCATCCTGCTGAGTAGGCTTTTCTTCACTTGGCTTGTTCTGGGTCTTCTAAAGGATCCTTTGATACATGGCTTTGGCTTCAGCTATCAGTTTTTTTGCATCTTCAAGGTCTTTCTGTCTGTTTTTAGAGTACACGACAGATTTATCATCTGTATCCTCAAGAGAGGAATACACTAAGTCATCTTGTGAGACTGGAGGGGGCGTAGCAACCTTGCTAGGAGCATCCTTATCGCAAGAAAAATTCGCATCCATGGGAGGCTGGCTTTTGTTATGAGCTATGAGTAAGAAATAATGTCACAACTTTCATATGTAGGATGTTTTTATATACTGCTGAAAACCATGTTCTACAATCCTATGTGCCATAAAACCACCCTACTTTTGAACAATTGTCATCTCCAATCATGTGTGCCATAAAAACATTTTCCCAGCCTACAATGAATGTCATGACCATTCATGTGTTATAAGAATTCGCATCCATGGGATAGCTTTCTACAATCCAAGAAAATATATTAAAATGCCACTTTTTGATTGGTAAATCATAAAAGATTTTACAAAAATGATTTTGAAAATGAAGCTTGGAGGGTATCGTTCTAGAGAAGTTCATTAACTCATCGATATACCCTCAGCCTCCCAGTCGGTATATCTACCAAGGCCATCCATCGGCTCCATTCGCTTATGAATCTTCCTATTATTCACCTTGAATTGTGCCTTGCTAATATTCTCACCTCCTACGATTTGAAGGTGCTCCCTAACATTTAGGAGGCTCCAATGTCTACTTGCACTTGCAACTTCCCACCACACCACTTGGCAATCGAACACGTATGTCAACAGGAAAAACAACTTGTTCATCTGCCTGCATTGGAACCCGATAACTGTTCTTTTTCATCCACCGCTCATAACAAAAGCGTATGTATAACGTGGAACGAGCTTTGAGATACCGAAATGAGTCTACTATATTACACTTGAATGTGTCATTTTTATGCACCCCCTCTACAATACTCCAGCGCTCTCCAAGCAAGGCAACCATGTCATCACCTAGTACTTTCTTGCACACAACCATATGGTATATGTGTGAGAAGGTAAATTGATTGAGCATCTTAGCAGAAAGATGTAATTGGGCATACCCAACTAAGACCCACAGATCGAGAGGGCTTTGCAAACTTTAAAGACCCTTGTATATCACAAAGCATCCTTGATTTCATGACCATTACAGTCCAGGCATCTGGGAGGAGGATTGGCCATTCAATAGAAGAGAGGGGGGGACATGTTATCATCTGTAACTTACCAAAACCACCATCATGCCTTGGAACCACATAGGAGTGCCAGTAAAAGTTCTACACTGTTTCTACAAGAAAACCTTGCTTCACCAATATCTCCATGTAATGCATGAAATGTTCCAATTAGACTGCGTAATGGCTGCTCCTCTACAAGTTTGAGGGAAAAATGTCTACAAACAAGAAATATGATGACTTAGAAAGAGAAACTTCTGGCAGTCATGAAATCATGTGCTGCTTTCAAATTCATGATACTTACAGTTGCATGGAAACTTAGTTTGTTTGCAAAGATAGATATCTCGTGCTATGTAAGCATGTTGTACCATGGCCACTAGTTCTCCATTGCTCGCCTTTTTGAAACCCTATAAGCGACCTTTCCCAATGAAGCTCCATCACATCTCGCCGTCGAACTCGATGGGGACCAGTTATTGCAGCAGGCTGTAGATCAACCCAAGAACCCTTGCAAAATGCCTCTCCCACCCAAGCAACCATCATCATCCTTCCTATTGTGCAGCGATATCTCCTCAATTCTCATCTTTTGGTCTTCTTGGTGTGGCCAAATCAACTTGAAGCTAAAGGTGAAGCTTGTTGTGCGAAAGGTTAGGATTGGGTGAATGTTCTAGAATGAGATCTATAGATTAAGGTTTTGGAGGAGCCTTGGAGAATGAAGAGATGAAAGAAGGGAAGAGATCAATGAGAGTATAGTTTGGATGTTCAAGAAGCTAAGCGGACTTGAGAATGAGATTTTGGTCTCTATAATCAAGTTTGAGATGAGGTTTTGGGGGGGAAAAGTCACTGTTTTGGAATAATGAGCCACAAAAATTGTGGGACCACACCTATCTACTCTAACCCCCTACTTTTTGTAGGAGACAAATGTAATTATAAGTGCCGAAAGCCTAGTCCTCCTCCCTACTGCCTAGTGTCTCTCCCTAGATGCAAAGGAGACCAAATGTACACACTCCTCTATTCTTATTGGTCCGTTACTAAATCCTTTCATTAGTAAAAGGCCCAAAATACGTTCAAATGCCCCCTAATGAGCAAAGAGGCAAATTCCACGCCCACTTGCAAGGGAAATCAACCTGAAGCTAAAGGTGAAGCTTGTTGTACTAAAGGTTAGGATTGGGTGAATGTTCTAGAATGAGATCTATAGATTAGGATTGGGTGAATGTTCTAGAATGAGATCTATAGATTAGGGTTTTGGAGGAGCCTTGGAGAATGAAGATATGAAAGAAGGGAAGAGATTAACGAGAGTATAGTTTGGATGTTCAAGAATCTAAGCGGACTTGAGAATGAGATTTTGGTCTCTATAATCAAGTTTGAGATGAGGTTTTGGGGGGGAAAAGGTCATTGTTTTGGAATAATGAGCCACAAAAATTGTGGGACCACACCTACCTACTCTTACCCCCTACTTTTAGTAGGAGATAAATGTAATTATAAGTGCCGAAAGCCTAGTCCCCCTCCCTACTGCCTAGTGTCTCTCCCTATATGCAAAGGACACCAAATGTACACACTCCTCTATTCTTATTGGTCCATTACTAATTACTTTCATTAGTAAAAGGCCCAAAATACGTTCTAATGTCCCCTAATGAGCAAAGAGCCAAATTTCACACCCACTTACAAAGGGAAATAACCATATAGTAAGCTATTTGCATCCGCATACAATTAATTAGCTTTGAACCATTTGGTGAGATACGTTCTTTGGTTTCTATCACAATTAATCACATCACGCAAATCATCCTGGTCATTGAATAGTACATTATTGTGCATCGGGAGATGAACATGTAACCTTTGTATATCAAGATTTTCATTACGCAAATCATATTGATATATGCGCCAGCATGCCTCTAAGATAAGAGTTGTAATCCTTAGTTAGTATTTGTGTGTGGTTAAGTAGCACTATATTTAGTATGATGAGTAAATAATGAAATAATATATTTGCTGTCATGTGCAATTTAGTAAGTTTATAAAAACACAAGATTAGAAAAATTAATTTAAGTAAACATTGATGTATGTGTGTATTTCGTACTAAGTTTTGAGATGCGTATATTGTAGGAACAAGAAGTAAAAATCTACTTGTATGTGGTATTTTGATTACTCATTTGTCAGTAATTAATCAGATAAATTTTTAAGGACAAGAGAAGGGGAAAAAAAGGGACCATCAAGGTATGATTGGAATGGCTAGTATTTGTGTGTGGTTATTGTTCTTCACACATTCCGTGTGAGATCCCTGTTCCCACCGAGCAACGGATTCCGGGTACTAGCAGCGGAAGTAGCACTTCTCGCGCGGGATAGGGGTCCCACATTCGGGGCCTCGTCCACGGATATCCGGACAAGAGACTAATCCGTCGATTTTTCCAAAACCAAACCCGAAAAAAACTTCCTTTATCCGAAAAGCACGGACGATTCCACCAGGATAACTTTTTACTCTAACGTAGTCAAGACCATTACTGATCAAACTGATCCGACTGCACCTAGTACTCGGTCAGATCAAGGAAGAAACTTGCACTTGGATCATTGGGATGAATGCTTTTTTCCCCATCAAGAGGCACAGCCGTTGATTCCTATCCATAGAACAATTACTATCTGGGATTTACTTCATCTATCGTAATAATAGAAATTGAGTCTCGATTTACGGATCCATCAGTCCGGCCTAACCCCATCCGATCCTATGGGTTAGCCAACCGCCCAACCGCTGTAGTGATGGGATCCAATTTGGAATTAAGTTAGGTTTTATCTTGAGTACCAAGGAAAAGAGTTCCAAGGCCCCCTAGCCAGAAGTTCATGCAAACATAAAACTAGCCACACCACTTACACACCCAATATGAAATTGCCTTTTTCTTAGCATCAGCTAACTTTAAAACAATCCTTTAATGAAACCATAGTACCACTGATCACAATCTTCCAAATTATCCGGTTGATTCTTAATTACCCATCATTCGTTCATCAGAGTATCTATGGCATCATTGGCAACTAGAACGCTCCCGACCTGTCCACTCAGGGGCCTTTTCAATAGTTCCTAGCCCATAATACTCGGCAATATAATCACTTATAAAAATCAAGATGGACTCTCATTGAAGATCAGCAAGATCAACCAACAGATCCATAAAAAGAGCCATGGACTCATCCATTGAAGACCAGCAAGGTCAATCAACCAGATCCATGCCCGGTTTCAAAAAACAACTCTTACTCCTTGTTCCAATATCTTCCTCGATGCACGCATGGGTATCCTGGGCGACCCAAAGCCCAAGCACCGTATGGTTAGCACCCTTTAGGATCCTTCGCAGGTGACCTAGCACTTCACTCATAGGCCGCTTCCTTGGTCCCTCATCCACCGTACCGGAAGCTCACCATTTTAATCGAACCGAGTCTAGTCAAGACCTCGGCCGACCTTGCTATGCAAGACGTCCTCCATTGACTCTCCGTCAGCAGTTGCAACTTTATCAGTTAGGTCTCCACGACCTTAATCACAAGACGGTCAAAATGCTTCCCCAGCATTCTTGACATAAAACAGCCATTCACAAACAGCATTTACAAACAGTTTACAAATACAATTTCTATATTAACTCTCATTTTTTCACATTATCCTTCATTAATCCACATTACTTATTCCACATTCCATTTATATGTGTACTCATCCAATCACATCATTTTCCATCTCTTCACTTCAGATTCCTTCACATCACATATCATATATTCACATCCATATCCACATCCATACATCCACTTCCACATCCACATTCACATCCATACATCCACATCTACATGCTTACCTCCGTTTTCACATCCTCATTTATACATCCACATCCCATATCCACATTCATACATACACATCCATATCCACATCCATACATCCACATCCACATGCATACATCCACTATCACGTCCTCATTCATACATCCACATCCACATTCCCATTCACATCTATACATCCACATCTACATCCACATACATACATACATCCACATCCACATTCCCATTCACATCTATACATACATACATACATCCACATACATACATACATCCACATCCACATTCTCATTCACATCTATACATCCACATCTACATCCACATACATACATACATCCACATCTACATTCCACATTCACATCTATACATCCACATCTACATCCACATTCACATACATCCACATCCACATTTCCATTCACATCTATACATCCACATCTACATCCACATACATACATACATCCACATCCACATTCCATAACATTCACATCTATACAGCCACATTTACATCCACATTCACATCTATGCATATACATCTTCATGCATACATCCATTTTCACATTCATACATCCACACTCCCATTTCCACATCCACACATCCACATACATACATCCATTTCTACATTCCCATTCATATAACCCCATATGCCTTCACATCTAATCTTTTACATCACATCCATTCTCGCCCTATCACAACCCATATACATCTTATCCTATCACATACACTTCTTACCTCATCCCATACACATCTTATCACATCTTAATTTATCTTATCACCTCCTAACTTATTTCATAAGCATCTTATCACCTCTTATCACATCTTATACACCTCTTATCACATCCTATCACATCTCATATCTATTTATAGAATACAAGAGAATTCTTATATTTGATATAAGATTTCTTTACACATTTATTTATGCATAAATTCTATTTAAAGATATTAATACTTTCGAAGTAAAAATCAATCTTTTATGCATCTTCTTATGCATAAATTCATTTTAAATAAAAATGACACTTTTGAATTAAATTTCAATCTTTTATGCATTTTCCTATGCATAAATTCAATTTAGATGAGAATGACACTTTTGAATTAAAAATCAATCTTTATATCTTCTTATGCATAAATTCAATTTGGTAGGAATTACACTTTTAGAATAAAAGAATTTCTCTTATGCATCTAAGTTATGCATAAAATCCATTTATGATGAAAAATCACACTTTTAGTATAAAAAGAATATCTTTTATGCATACCTCTATGCATGAAATCCAATATGATAAAAGTAACACTTTTACAATAAAATAATCAACTTTTATGCATACCTCTATGCATTAAAATTCAATTATGATAAAAGTAACACTTTTATATTAAAATAATAATCTTTTATGCATACCTTTATGCATGAAATCTAATTATGATAAAAGTAACACTTTTATGTTAAAATAATAATCTTTTATGCATACCTCCATGCATGAAAATCAATTATGCATAATATAAAAATTAATTTCTCTAGGATTACAATGAAATCTTTCAATTAATCTAGGACGATAATTCCTAGAATATGGTAGGAAGTCCTCTTTTTATGCTTTGAATGAAATTATTTTATGCGTAATTTTTATAAAAAAATTTGCCATAGCTCCGCTGCTATGACTGATAAATCTCAATTTTTCTAAGGGATAAAGCTTATCATTAAGAAAATAATTAGAATGATCCCTAATTGGATCATTAATCTATAATGGATTGAATCATCAATATACATAAACTAAAAGCATAGAAAAAAGCCATTAATTTGGCCTCAAGCATAGATTAATCTTGGATTAAGGAAAAGCTTTATGAAAAGCTTCATTTGGATTGAGAATGGATCATGAGTATGACCATTTCTTGAGTGAGAGAGAGAATTTACATAAAAATCATTTGAATTAAGCATAAATAGAAATTTATGTAATTCTCTATCATTAATCAATTAACTTCAATAGCATTCATCAAATTATGTAACTCTTCAGTACCATTCATCAATTAACTTCAATAGCATTCAAAAACCATTCCAATTAAGCTTCTCAAGCTTGAGAGGGGTTGAGAAGAGAGAAGCATTGAGAAATTATAGAAAAGATCAAAATTCACCATTTACCTTACAATTTGCTTGATTCTTTGTTCACGATAGAGGCCCCCAACCAATCAATTGGTTAAGTATGTTGATGGAGCCACCAATGGGGATTGAAGAAAGAGGGAAGCTCCAATTTCTTCGATTTGGAGAGAATTTTAGAGAATAGTAGAAATTAGCATTATTTCAGCATAACTCTAGTATAGTAAAATTCTTCTATCTCTTTTTTCAAAGGACTCATGTTCTATTTATAGGACAGGGAAGCTCTAACCAAAGATAATTGAATTCTAGAATTTTCCAAATTCAGTTTGGTTGAATTTGGACTAGATTTAGACCTAGTTTGGTTACTTTTTGATTCGGTTTAGTTCCATTTTGATTTGGTTTGGTTCAAGAGAGAGGAGAGATAAAAATATCACATTATTTTTTAGTTTAAAACTCATTCAAGCATGTGAAATATGCACCTCCTTTAAAGAACTCCCCTTTCTTACATATGTGTCAAAATGGAATCATTATACCCAAAATATCTCATATTTTTAACACTAGTTTGGTACCAAAACAGGACACTTAAGTGTCCTTTTTTAGGGGTTGCGAAAAAAAAAATCAAACTCCTAATGTAGGCTTTAAAAACCAAAATGCTTCATTGGGCATGTAGAACATAACCCTATGCTTATGTAAAAAATGCTAAACATATAAAATGCCTTTTTATTTGGAAGTACATAAGCAACAAAGTAGCATATGTCTTGAAAATGAACATTTTTCAGGATTTTTTCAAATATGCAAGCATCATTCTCTCAAAAAAATATCCAACGATATCAATAGCATTTTTTCCAAGATATTTTGATAGCATACATCAGTCCAAGGAGGTAGAAGTTCACCAAAAAAATCATTTTCCTTTCCTAGAATTTTTTCTAAAAAGGTTGCATAAAATCAGCAAAAGTAACGGTATTATTAAAACTCAATCACGCCACTAAAAAATAATGTAGCCCTATCAATGAGAATGTTGATTATTGGTTTTCATGCTTGAGATGAGATAAATAAGCCATAATTTGATGTGTATGACACTAACTTAGCCTCCACTTAAGTAGGTTCTTATCGCCTGGTTCTACAAAAACTGTAAAAAATAAAAATATAAAATTTGATCATCTTTTATCAAAAACTAATCATAACTATGCTTGCACAAGTAGTCTACACCTATAGTTACAACAAATAATGCACTTACACAGCTTTCTCCTTTGATGAAAATCAAAATTAGGCTCATAATTAGACATTTAATGTATTAAAAACAGGTTGCGCAAAAAGGCCATGTATGAGAAGAGGCCCAAAAAGTGGCTCTAAACTTTTGGAAAATTCAAAACAAAGTAGTATTTACCCTATATAACATGGGTGCACCTCAAGTTTTACATTATTAGCTTGCATATGGAAGGAGAAAAATTCATGCTCCACCTGTATAAAAAACGTCATTTCAATATTAGCGAGTCAAAAATTTATCCAATAATTATCGTTTAATGATTCCAAGATTTAGTTTACATCATGGGCTTTCCATCAAGCCAAGTTTCATGATCAAACTATGTCCCTTCTAAAAGTTATGTCCAAAATACTACTATTTTGAAAACAGCAAAAATCATGCATTTTATCACCATGTGTCTAAGAAAATTAAAATTTTACCTTGCAAAAGCTAAGAAAAGTGCAATTTAAAAAATCTCAAGGATTTTTTGGGTCTTCAGGAACATCTATGGATGTTAAGCATTTCAAAACTCTTAATAGATTGCCCACAAAAATTCAAGAACTTTTCAGGACACTTTAGTGTCTCAGGACACTTAAGTGTCCAATTACAGAACTAGGGTTAATATTGCTCATATTTTTTTCACTAATAAACCTTGTATATTTTCAACTCTTCATCTTATGTGAGCATTTACTCATTTTTGGGTATCTTCTTTTACAAATTGGATTTATCTCCTCCCTACACATGGATTGATGCTATTGGTCCATAGGAACCTTAATTGGACCATAATCCAAAAATTTCTGAAAATCTAGACTCTTAGGCTAAGGTCCTTTATATCCATTTTCAATAAATTCTAATTGCACATTGGAAAGTTCTTTTTGAATTTCTGTTTCAAGGGAATTCATTTTAATAATATGAGAAATTTTTCTATCTAAAAATATTCAAAATCTGAATATTCTCTCTCTAGAATATTTTCTCTCTCTATGTCAAAATAGGAAGAGACAAGATCTTTTATATTTCTAAAGAGGGGATTGATTACAGGGAAGATGTTGGACATCTTGAGAGGCTAGGGAGGAATCTTACATCCTCTTCCACTTGAAAAACGCGAGATGCCCTCATCTCGCAAACTGGGGGTAATTTCACAAGATGCATGAATATGAGACTGAGAGAATTTTTAATTAAGATTAACCACCAAGAAAAGTCTCAAAGAGAGCAAGACTCAAGACAAGAACAAAGATTTCAACTTTATTCATTCTTGGAACATAAATACTAAAGATAGAAGAACTCTTTATACTTCCATAAGCCCGTCCATCATATGGTCACAAAAGCAGCACTCACAAGCTGCGCACGTATAAGGTAACTCATCTATGGGAATAATTCGGCTGGTTATTGCTGCACCTATCTCACTGGTATGAGGTGATCTAACAAAAGGACCTCTGAGAGGCAAGCCAAAAACGGGGTAAAGGCATATCTTCTTATTGAGGAAGAAAACACGCCAGTAAGAAGACTCGCTCTCAGAAAACCCAATATGCCTTGATCTCATCACGCAATAGTATCGGGGACCCAAACCCAAAGCTTCAATAACCATAGCCAAGCGGACATTGTTGCGAAAGTGCTGCTGACCCCACGGTGTTACCCTAGTTATGTCTTGATAGGTCCGCCATTTGGTCTGAGCTACAGAAGTTCCCAAGTGAGGGAAAAGTGAGCGCTCATACAGTTCTATAAAATCCTTCTTCACAGACTCGCTTGCATCTTGAAGGTGAGAAATCATCATGGATAAAACTAATTCTCACTGCCAAGCCATGAAAGAGATTAAGAAAGAAAGGAGATCGATGGAAGTAAGATTACTGCGAGTGACAAGTAAGAGTTACGACTTATATAAAGGAAGGAACTAGCGTAGCCTTGAAGCCAACGGGGTATCTTGTCACTAAAGTTTTTTCGTCTCTCCATGTTTTGGGTTTGGCACATATTTCTATGAAATACATTAAGAACTTTGAGATGAGGAGGTAAAAGAAGCTTGTAAGCTAAGTCACCTACTTTCATTGAATTCAGATATGGCCCACAATATATGGGGGATAACTTCTTATACTCCCCAAGAGATAAAGAATTTCTTTTAGACCGTACTCGAATGAAGACCAAAACCTTGGTATCCAAAACACCGATTTTCACTTCTGAACTCATTGTTCTGAATCCTTAAAACAGGTGGGACTCCTGAGAAGTATTCTAGGAAAAGGGTCTTCCTTTTTTAAACAGAATCTTTCTTTTATTTTAGAGAGGGAATAATTTTAAGATCAGAAAGGGAGATTCTTACTCCCGTATACCTCGAAGGCTGGGGAGGAATCTTACATTCTATCCCACTTAAAAAAGTGTGAGATGTCCTCATCTCGCAAGGTAGAGGACAACTCTTTTTCTTAAGATCCAATTTTATTCTGGGGTTCCTTATATTCTGGTCAACCCAACAGAATACTGGGATAAATATCCCTTATATAGAACTCATCATTAAATAACAATTCATTCAGATCATATCATTCATATCTTTAACATGATAATGGTCCATTAGACCGAAAAATTTCCTTCTGAACATTCCTCCACGGGAATTTTAGTCAAGCAAGTTCTCAATTTGACATCCCTTAATTTGATCATCCGTGTCAAGTATTAACAGTAGCAATTTGACAGCACAATCCACTAATCTCATAGTGACTTGCTGAAATCATTATCATCATGATTCTAGTTATGAATATTATCACAGGGACTCGTCCCATTCATCCTCATTGAGGTTTCGCTCAGCTTATTACATTTCTTCCAAATTTCAGGGATCATCATTTTTCAATCAGAATCCAAATCAATTCATCAATTCTCAAACAGAATTAAAAATCATATCAACCACATTCAAAATCATCATCTAGATAGCATTAATGCTTATAATTTCAAGTCTTAAATTTACTCGTATATACTGCTGGTAAAGAGCTGCAGTTATACCCTCGGTATATACGAGTTGTCATAATACTTGGAACTATGAGGTAAATACCATCATGTCTAGGCCTCAGGCAGGTCAGGGTTCCATACAATTGCGGTACTTCCATTTGAAGACCCAATTACTAATTTATGAATTTTCAGTTTGAATATCAAATTGTATAAATTATATCACACAATTACAACCTTTTTGTGTTTCTTGATAAATTTTTGGCATATTTGTCTTCTCAGTTGATCTTTAAATGCTCTGATACCAACTGTGAGATCCCTGTTCCCACCGAGCAACGGATTCCGGGTACTAGCAGCGGAAGTAGCACTTCTCGAGCGGGACAGGGGTCCCACATTCGGGGCCTCGTCCCACGGATATCCGGACAAGAGACTAATCCGTCGGTTTTTCCAAAACCGAGCCCAAAAAAAACTTCCTTTATCCGGAAAGCATGGACGATTCCACCAAGATAACTTTTTACTCTAACGTAGTCAAGACCATTACTGATCAAACTAATCCGACTGCACCTACAAAGATACTCGGTCAGATCAAGGAAGAAACTTGCACTTGGATCATTGGGATCAACGCCTTTTTCCCCATCAAGAGGCACAGCCGTTGATTCTTATCCATAGAACAATTACTATCTGGGATTTACTTCATCTATCGTAATAACAGAAATTGAGTCTTGATTTACGGATCCATCAGTCCAGCCTAACCCCATCCGATCCCATGGGTTAGCCAACCGTCCAACCACTGTAGTGACGGGATCCAATTTGGAATTTGGTTAGGTTTTGTCCCGGGTACCAAGGAAAAGAGTTCCAAGGCCCCCTAGCCGGAAGTTCATGCAAACATAAAACTAGCCACACCACTTACACACCCAATATGAAATTGCCTTTTTCTTAGAATCAGCTAACTTTAAAACAATCCTTTAATGAAACCATAGTACCACTGATCACAATCTTCCAAATTATCCGGTTGATTCTTAATTTCCCATCATTCCTTCATCAGAGTATCTATGGCATCATTGGCAACTAGAACGCTCACCACCGTCCACTCAGGGGCCTTTTCAATAGTTCCTAGCCCATAATACTCGGCAATATAATCACTTATAAAAATCAAGATGGACTCTCATTGAAGATCAGCAAGATCAACCAACAGATCCATAAAAAGAGCCATGGACTCATCCATTCCATGCATGAAAATCAATTATGCATAATATAAAAATCAATTTCTCTAGGATTACAATGAATATCTTTCAATTAATCTAGGATGATAATTCCTAGAATATGGTAGGAAGTCCTCTTTTTATGCTTTGAATGAAATTATTTTATGCGTAATTTTTATAAAAATTTTGCCATAGCTCCGCTGCTATGACTGATAAATCTCAATTTTTCTAAGGGATAAAGCTTATCATTAAAAGAAAATAATTAGAATGATCCCTAATTGGATCATTAATCCATAATGGATTGAATCATCAATATACATAAACTAAAAGCATAGAAAAAAGCCATTAATTTGGCCTCAAGCATAGATTAATCTTGGATTAAGGAAAAGCTTTATGAAAAGCTTCATTTGGATTGAGAATGGGTCATGAGTATGACCATTTCTTGAGTGAGAGAGAGAATTTACATAAAAACCATTTGAATTAAGCATAAATAGAAATTTATGTAATTCTCTATCATTAATCAATTAACTTCAATAGCATTCATCAAATTATGTAACTCTTCAGTACCATTCATCAATTAACTTCAATAGCATTCAAAAACCATTCCAATTAAGCTTCTCAAGCTTGAGAGGGGTTGAGAAGAGAGAAGCATTGAGAAATTATAGAAAAGATCAAAATTCACCATTTACCTTACAATTTGCTTGATTCTTTGTTCACGGTAGAGACCCCCAACCAATCAATTGGTTAAGTATGTTGATGGAGCCACCAATGGGGATTGAAGAAAGAGGGAAGCTCCAATTTCTTCAATTTGGAGAGAATTTTAGAGAATAGTAGAAATTAGCATTATTTCAGCATAACTCTAGTATAGTAAAATTCTTCTATCTCTTTTTTCAAAGGACTCATGTTCTATTTATAGGAGAGGGAAACTCTAACTAAAGCTAACAGATTTCTAAAATTTTCCAAATTCAGTTTGGTTAAATTTGGACTAGATTTGGACCTAGTTTGGTTACTTTTTGATTCGGTTTAGTTCCATTTTGATTTGGTTTGGTTCAAGAGAGAGAAGAGATAAAAATATCACATTATTTTTTAGTTTAAAACTCATTCAAGCATGTGAAATATGCACCTCCTTTAAAGAACTCCCCTTTCTTACATATGTGTCAAAATGGAATCATTATACCCAAAATATCTCATATTTTTAATATTGCTCATAATTTTTTTACTAATAAACCTTGTACATTTTCAACTCTTCATCTTATGTGAACATTTACTCATTTTTGGGTATCTTCTTTTACAAATTGGATTTATCTCCTCCCTACACATGGATTGATGCTATTGGTCCATAGGAACCTTAATTGGACCATAATCCAAAAATTTCTGAAAATCTAGACTCTTAGGCTAAGGTCCTTTATATCCATTTCCAATAAATTCTAATTGCACATTGGAAAGTTCTTTTTGAATTTCTGTTTCAAGGGAATTCATTTTAATAATATGAGAAATTTTTCTATTTAAAAATATTCAAAATCTGAATATTCTCTCTCTAGAATATTTTCTCTCTCTATGTCAAAATAGGCAGAGACAAGATCTTTTATATTTCTGAAGAGGGGATTGATTACAGGGAAAGATGCTGGACATTTTGAGAGGCTGGGGAGGAATCTTACATTCCGTGCATCTAAAATCCATGCCTCTATAGAGCCTATGAGCATTTCACATCATGTAATAGCTATGGGTCCCAATGATGTAACAAAAGCAAGCCTTGTATATATAAGTAGAGATAGGCAATGGGCACCCACTTAACTTGGGTGGTCAGGCAAAGCTTTTATGTATATATACAACTTTTGATAATGTGAACGGGGAGAATCTATCATTTCTCAAGTCTATAAAGCTTTCTTCTTCTCTCACACTCTTACCTTCTTGCTTGCTTGATTGTGATGTCCATGCTCTTACCTTGCTTACTTGATTGTAGTGTTCATGCTTGTGTGTGGTTGGAGTGTGTGGAGTGTGCATGCTTGCTAGCTTGAGTGAGAGTGTGATTGATCTAGAGTGAGGAGGGTGGTTCAAGCTTTCTAGCTTAACCATTGCCCTTTAGAATGATTCCTTCCTTAGAGGAAGAGCTTAAACAAGAGTTGACACTCTTTTTCCTTTCCCATTAGGACTTCTACGATCCACAATAAGAGGTTTAACCACTATCACTATGATTCCTTATTATAAGAGGGCATGAAGGTTCTTGACATAAACAAATGGTGCTGCTCTCAAGGATCGAATGGGGATCAAACTAGTCTTGGATAAGGGAAGGAAGTAGAGCTACCATCTTGTAAAAATTCTTATATTTTTCTCACTTTATCTTGCTCATGGATACAAATCACCGGTTGAATGTTAGGAAAATGTGTTCTAGAGTAGGATATTAAGTTGATTTGAGTGATTATGTGTGTGATTTGTGTGTTTGTGAGTGAATTTGTGCGACTAGAGTAGGCTTTCTTTCTAACCTTAATCCTTTTTGTGTGTTTTTCTTTGTTGATTAACTAGATCTATTCTTTATCTCACAAGAGTGATGGAACAAAGAGCAAGATCTTTTGGGTGTGATTAAAGTAGGTAATCTTTCCACTTGGTTGATTTCATGAGCATTAGCCTTATATTAACTTTTGTTGTGGCATAAGGAGACACAGCTCATAAAGAAGCGTACTTTCTTGCTAAAAGCAGGGGATCTCTCTAGGCTCCCCCCCTCTAGGCTCTAGTTTCCCTCTCTAGGATTTTCGTATCTCTTTCTCTTTCCACATCATCAATCTCGTCCATTAGTAGGGCCCGAAAATAGGAAAAATCTATTTACTTTCAATTCTACCCTTTCAATATTATTTACTGCACTTTAATGCCGTATTTGAAATTCCCACCAAATTCCACATCAACCTCAAAAATCATTTTCATTCATTCTCCCAACTTTCCACGCCTGTAATCCGATTCTCTCTCTTTCTCCCATTCTTGCAGTATCTGAGCCATCTGTTTGAGTCTCTCCCAAGCTCTCCTTTTCCATGTGAAGATATTCTCTCTCTCTCTCTCTCTCTAGAGCTACCATCTTACAGTTACTATTTCATACATACATATTCATAGACCCCCAATTCTTGTTGTAATGGCACTCAGAGAAGTAACAAACACCAAAGATAATCCATCATGAGTGAGGAAGGTAAACTTGCATGTTCGCATATTGAATGAATATGCACCTATCAAAAAAGAACGTCTTAATGCACAGGACAAGCGAGAAACAAGACAACAGGGCCGGAGTAATGTGGATCTTTGGGTTGATGGATATTTATATCCCAATGATCCTTCTTTGAGACCTGCTCTCCACCTTTCACAGATCTACCATCATTCATTCAATTTGTTGGAGAAGGTGAGAATGGGCTGCTTGGGTACTGACTGTACTGTCGATTTTCTTTTATTTTCCTGCAGCACATTCTGTATGCTCATGGTGGTGCATACTTCATTGGATGAGTATGGTTCTCTTGACATGTGGAGTACCCAAGGAATGGAGAGATCTCACTATCCAGCTAAAGGCGTATATTTTAAAAACACCCATCACATATGGAGGGGGGAAGACTTGTACAAATTACCTCAAGGAGATGCATCTTTAACTGGTTTTTCAGATACACTTTTGGATGGAAAGTATTCATGGGAAAAGGGCTCGTACTAGCAATTTAGCAAGGGCAGCAAGAAATCATGCCAAAATAAGTAAATCATCGAAGTGGAAAGCTAGTATAGGACCAGCACATCATGCGGCATGGAGATCTTTATGAAGTGGAGCAGGAAAAATTTGGAAGGTTTCATAGTACTAAGAACTTGGATTGTAAACAGACAGCACTTTGAATACCAACACAAAACATGGAATTTTGTTTATCTAGCCAAAACATGGTTTTCATTTCATAAAATTAAAAAAAGCTGATTACAAAATCTAGTTTGTGTACAAAATACAAGATCTACTTGCTTTCCAATCTGTTCTCTTCTTCTTCATCCCCTTTAGGCATTTCTCCTCTATAACACAAAAACTTCTTTGCGACTATAACCCTTGAGTGTTTTGGCATCTACTCCAGCACCTAGGGCATAGCTAGCATAGCAAAGGAAGTATCCAGTTCTAGAAGGCCAAAATCTAGGACCATATCCAAAAATACGAATGGCAGCACATTTCTCTATATAAGCATAACCTTATGTGAATTGTAAGAGACAAATGCATAACCTGTATATCTAGGTAGTGCCTTGAATGCTAGTAAGGGAATTTTGACATCCTTAGAATACTTGCTGTGTGATAGACAATAAAAATATCCTTGTCAATAGACGAGATGTAGTGTGCAAGAGCGGAATCTTGCCCCACTCTTGCACGAGCAGCTCCACCACGTCCAAGGAAGCTGTCTGCATCATCAAGCTCTATCTGCATTGACATAAAAGGCTTGACAACATGAACTCTTGGAAACATAAAAAGATAACATAAAATATCCTAAGCCATCACTAAGCTCAATCTGTATTTATATATGGGATTGATTACCTTTTAGTTCTCATCATCTTCCAACTTGGCTGCATCCTAAAGGTTAACGGATCCTTCTTCATTGTCTTGATCAAGCTGAGGCAAAGGCCCTTGACCAAACTCTATAAGCCCCATCTCCTTTTGAAGACTTTGAAACTCCTCTTCACTAGAAATCCAATAAAGACATTTCATTCTCTACATCAAGTTATCCTCTAGCAGCTTCACAACCGTCTGCTATAACTGCTAGGCAGTAATCTTTCCTAAAATTACAAAGCTTTTGAATATGGGAAAGAAGCAAATAACTCTTCCCATTTATAAGGAAAGAGGGCAGCCCAGGGATAACAAAATTTGACTTTATGTGCTCTCCCTGCATAGAACAACCCTCATCAATGAATGACTGCAGATGCCTTCATCAGAGCTGCATCCAACACTGTGCTTGGAATGTAGTCATCATTAGATAAAAGGTCCATGACCTCTCCATCTATAGACTCACTTGTTAAAACAAAAGGCTCTTGTGTGGAGCATTCTCACTCTGCAGTTTGTTCTTTAACACCAAACAAGCTTATCGCACCGTGGGAAGGGAAACACTGTGAAAGGAAAATTTTATCTCTACTCCACCCTTTTGAAAGTCACCTTCCACGGTG
Organism: Cibotium barometz; assembly: GCF_041138505.1. Lineage (NCBI taxonomy): Eukaryota > Viridiplantae > Streptophyta > Polypodiopsida > Cyatheales > Cibotiaceae > Cibotium > Cibotium barometz. Next base: position 57,365,500 of record NC_141062.1, read on the forward strand.
CGATAAGGAAGTTTCTTCTCTGTCTGAACAAGCTAATTATCGCATCGTGAAGGAAAATTTATGTGATTTGTGATTTTTATATCTACTGCACGTGCCATTTTGAAAGTCACATTCCCCACAGTGCGATAAGGAAGTTTGTTCTTTGTCCGAACTCGCTTACTCGCACTGTGGAAGGGAAAAGGGAAAATTTGTGTGATTTTTATCTCTACTGCTGAAAGTCACCTTCCACAGTGCGATAAGAAAGTTTGTTCTCTGTCCGAACAACTCACTTATCGCACTCTGGAAGGGAAAAGGGAAATTTTGGGTATTTTTATCTCTATTGCACGGTTCTTAAAGTCACCTCTCCCACAGTGCGATGAGGAAGTTTGGTCTCTGTCCGAACATGCTTATCGCCACTGTGGATGGGGAATTTTTTTATAATTTCTATCTTTACTGCAATGCACCCTTTTGATCAATGTCCACTTATGACAATACTCTTTTTTAATGATTTCAGTATCGTTGATGATGGCTCGTACAAAACAGACAGTCAGAAAAGTTCCTTTAGTTCCCCTGGTCGAACCCATAGGAAAGATCATGACAGTTGTCAGCAGAGTAGGGTTACGTATAGGTTTGATAAAATTATTGCTCCCTTGCCATTTAGAGATAGAAAGGCTGTTGAGATCCCAGCTATTCCTCTTTCGTTGAAACGAAAAAAGAAAGATGAGGTTAAGGTTGAAAGAAGTCACATCCCCAAGTCCATTACGGAGGACTCGGAGGTCGGTAAGATAGAAAGACTTGAAGGGTGAGGAAAGAGAACAAAATGTTGATGTGTAAGAGAATCTGAAGTGGACGAGAGTTTATCCAACCTTCTGCAGTTAGAGAAAGAGAATGATGAGAGGCTTGCAAAAGTACCTAGGCAACTCATTTGTAATGTATCCTTCACAATGGAAGATGATCACTAAGGTCTGTATTTCTTTCATCCATATAAGGCTCTATATTTTCTAAAGCTTTGTAGGTATTATCCTTTTTTCTAAAGCTTTTCTTCAATTTTAGGGCACTTTTGAAACCCCTTCTGCCAAACCAGCCAAAGGAGATATTCATTTGTGATCCCCTTGTGTCATTAGTCCTTTCAGACCCCAGGAGGACCACCTCACATATTATTCCATATTTCAAAGGACTGAATCCAAGCCTCAAGGGCATGCTGCTTTGTGGTTTTGCCATATGTAGAGAAGTAAGCACCCACTTTATTTATTTTATGTTTTATCATTGTTGCTAATATAATCTCATGTATTCATTTTATAGTTTTTATCATTTTTTAGATTTGATTTTTTCAAATGGTGATATTTAATTTTGAGCCATTTTTATTTTTAATGCAGTCATTCTCTTGGTACGCCTGATTTTCGGTTGTGGAGCGTGCGAGTGAAGGTGATTAATATTATACTTGATAATGCAATTACACTGAAAGACCTTGACTCGCCACGTCCAAAAGGTGAAGCCTCTACATCAAAGAAGAAAAGAATGCCTATGCATTCACCTTTTAAGCATTTTATCTTTAAGCAAGGAAGCCCTGAGAAGGTTTGCAAAAAGGGTACGCCGCCAAAGAAGAAGCTTCGATTCGCAGGCAAGAAGGCTTCTACAGAAGAGACCCACGCAAAGGATATGGATGCAGGGCCGGGCCAGAGACAGAGAATCCTGAGGGCATGGAGCCCCAGTAGACCTAGCCTGCAGATCTTTATTAGTACATTTCATTTTGTAAAGATTCTTCTCGATACGAGCTTTTTTCTCATATCTTTGTTTTTTTAAATATCCAGAACTCTTATTGAACCCCTCATTATTTTAGCAATTTAAGATAGCTTTAAAAACAATTTACGAAAAAATTGGGACAGAGAGAGAGAGAGAGAGAGAGAGAGAGAGAGAGAGAGAGAGAGAGAGAGAGAGAGAGAGAGAGATCAAAGTATAATACGAGTACACAGATAAATTGAAATGTCACAAGATATTTTCCATCAAAGTAACATTGAGATACAAATTGTTTTGAGCCCAAGTCCTCAATACAAAACATTCCTAAAATTTCTAATCATCCTGCTGAGTAGGCTTTTCTTCAGTTGCCTTGTTTTAGTTCTTCTGAAGCATCGTTTGATACACGGCTTTGGCTTCAGATAATCACTTTTTTGCATCTTCAAGGTCTTTCTGTCTGTTTTTAGAGTACACGACAGATTTTTCATCTGTATCCCCGAGAGAGGAATACACTGAGTCATCCTGTGAGACTAGTCGGAGGGGCGTAGCAACCTTGCTAGGAGCATCCTTATCAGCAAGAAGAATTCGCATCCATGGGAGACTGGCTTTTGTTATGAGCTATGAGTAAGAAATAATGTCACAACTTTCATATGTAGGATGTCTTTATATATTGCTGAAAACCATGTTCTACAACCTTGTGTGCCATAAAACCACCCTACTTTTGAACAACTGTCATCTCCAATCATGTGTGCCATAAAACCATTTTCCCAGCCTACAATGAATGTCATGACCATTCATGTGTTATAAGAATTCGCATCCATGGGACAGCTTTCTACAATCGAAGAAAATATATTAAAACACACATTGCACTTTTTGATTGGTAAATCATAAAAGATTTTACAAAAATGACTTTGAAAATGAAGCTTGGAAGGTATCGTTCTAGAGAAGTTCATTAACTCATCGATATACCCTCAGCCTCCCAGTCGGTATATCTACCAAGGCCATCCATCGGCTCCATTCGCTTATGAATCTTCCTATTATTCACCTTGAATTGTGCCTTGCTAATATCCTCACCTCCTACGATTTGAAGGTGCTCCCTAACATTTAGGAGGCTCCAATGTCTACTTGCACTTGCAACTTCCCACCACACACTTGGCAACCGAACACGTATGTCAACAGGAAAAACTACTTGTTAGTTGCCTGCATTGGAACCTGATAACTGTTCTTTTTCATCCACTGCTCATAATAGAAGCGTATGTATAACGTGGAACGAGCTTTGAGATACCGAAATGAGTCTACAATATTACACTTGAATGTGTTATTTTTATGCACCCCCTCTACAATACTCCAATGCTCTCCAAGCAAGGCAACCATGTCATCACCTAATACTTTCTTGCACACAACCATGGTATATGTGTGTGAGAAGGTAAATTGATTGAGCATCTTAGCAGAAAGATGTAATTGGGCATACCCAACTAAGACCCACAAATCGAGAGGGCTTTGCAAACTTTAAAGACCCTTGTATATCACAAAGCATCCTTGATTTCATGACCATTACAGTCCAAGCATCTGGGAGGAGGATTGGCCATTCGATAGAAGAGAGGGGGGGGACATGTTATCATCTGTAACTTTCCAAAACCACCATCATGCCTTGGAACCACATAGGAGTGCCAGTAAAAGTTCTGCACTGTTTCTACAACAAAACCTTGTTTCACCGATATCTCCATGGCTGCTCCTCTACCAAGTTTGAGGGGAAATTTCTACAAACAAGAAATAAGATAACTTAGAAAGAAAGAAACTTCAGGCAGTCATGAAATCATATGCTCCTTTCAAACTCGTGATACATCGTGCTGTTTAAGCGTGTTGTACCATGGCCACTAGTTCTCCATTGCTCGCCTTTTTGAAACCCTGTAAATGACCTTTCGCAATGAAGCTCCATCATATCATGTCGTCAAACTCGATGGGGACCAGTTGCAGCTGGCTGTAGATAAACCCAAGAACCCTTGCAAAATGCCTCTCCCACCCAAGCACCATCATCATCCTTCCTATTGTGCAGCGATATCTCCTCAATTCTCATCTTTTGGTCTTCTTGGTGCGGCCATATCAACCTGAAGCTAAAGGTGATGCTTGTTATAAAAAAGGTTAGGATTGGGTGAATGTTCTAGAATGAGATCTGTAGATTAGGGTTTTGGAGGAGCCTTGGAGAATGAAGAGATGAAAGAAGGGAAGAGATTAACGAGAGTATAGTTTGGATGTTCAAGAAGCTAAGCGAACTTGAGAATGAGATTTTGGTCTCTATAATCAAGTTTGAGATGAGGTTTTGGGGGGGAAAAGTCACTGTTTTGGAATAATGAGCCACAAAAATTGTGGGACCACACCTACCTACTCTAACCCCCTACTTTTGTAGGAGACAAATGTAATTATAAGTGCCGAAAGCCTAGTCCCCCTCCCTACTGCCTAGTGTCTCTCCCTATATGCAAAGGAGACCAAATGTACACACTCCTCTATTCTTATTGGTCCGTTACTAATTACTTTCATTAGTAAAAAAGGCCCAAAATATGTTCAAATGCCCCCTAATGAGCAAAGAGCCAAATTCCACGCCCACTTGCAAGGGAAATCAACATACAGTAACCTATTTGCATCTGCATACAATTGATTAGCTCTGAACCGTTCGGTGAGATACGTTCTTTGGTTTCTATCACAACTAAGCACATCACGCAAATCATCCTGGTCATTGAATAGTACATTATTTTGCATTGGGAGATGAACCTATAACCTTTGTATATCAAGATTTTCATTACGCAACTCATATTGATATATGCACCAGCATGCCTCTAAGATAAGAGTTGTAATCCTTAATTAGTATTTGTGTGTGATTAAGTAGCACTATATTAAGTATGATGAGTAAATAATGAAATAATATATTTGCTGTCATGTGCAATTTAGTAAGTTTATAAAAACACAAGATTAGAAAAATTAATTTAAGTAAACCTTGATGTATGTGTGTGTTTTGTACTAAGTTTTGAGATGCGTATATATAGTAGGAACAATAAGTAAAAATCTACTTGTATTTGGTTATTTTGTTTACTCATTTATGAGTAATTAATTAGATAAATTTTTAAGGACAAGAGAAGGGAAAAAAAAGTTACCATCAAGGTATGATTGGAATGGCTAGTATTTGTGTGCGGTTATTGTTCTTCACACATTCCGTGCATCTAAAATCCCTGCCTCTATAGAGCCTATGACCATTTCACACATTCTGTGCATCTAAAATCCCTGCCTCTATAGAGCCTATGAGCATTTCACATCATGTATACCTATGGGTCCCAATGATGTAACGAAAGCAAGCCTTATATATATGAGTAGAGAGATAGGCAATGGGCACCCACTTAACTTGGGTGGTCAAGCAAAGCTTTTATGTATATATACAACTTTTGATAATGTGAACGGGGAGAATCTATCATTTCTCAAGTCTATAAAGCTTTCTTCTTCTCTCACACTCTTACCTTCTTGCTTGCTTGATTGTAATGTCCATGCTCTTACCTTGCTTACTTGATTGTAGTGTTCATGCTTGTGTGTGATTGGAGTGTGTGGAGTGTGCATGCTTGCTAGCTTGAGTGAGAGTGTGATTGATCTAGAGTGAGGAGGGTGGTTCAAGCTTTCTAGCTTAACCATTGCCCTTTGGAATGATTCGTTCCTTAGAGAAAGAGCTTAAACAAGAGTTCACACTCTTTTTCTTTTCCCATTAGGACTTCTACGATCAACGATAAGAGGTTTAACCACTATCACTATGATTCCTTATTATATAAGAGGGCATGAAGGTTCTTGACATAAACAAATGGTGCTGCTGTCAAGGATCGAATGGGGATCGAACTAGTCTTGGATAAGGGAAGGAAGTAGAGCTACCATCTTGTAAAAAATCTTACATTTTTCTCACTTTATCTTGCTCTTGGATACAAATCGCCGGTTGAATGTTAGGAAAATGTGTTCTAGAGTAGGATATTAAGTTGATTTGAGTGATTATGTGTGTGATTTGTGTGTTTGTGAGTGAATTTGTCCGACTAGAGTAGGCTTTCTTTCCAACCTTAATCCTTTTGTGTGTTTTTCTTTGTTGATTAACTAGATCTATTCTTTATCTCACAAGAGTGATGGAACAAAGAGCAAGATCTTTTGGGTGTGATTAAAGTAGGTAATCTTTCCACTTGGTTGATTGCGTGAGCATTAGCCTTATATTAATTAAGAAATTAGTATACACTAGTATTTTTTATGTTTTAAACCAAGATTAGCTTCATCATTAGGGGGAATTTGAGCATAAAAAGGGCCTTATAAGAATCCCTAATTTTAAGGAATTAAGATTGATTTTGTTGTGGCATAAGGAGACACAGCTCATATAGAAGCATACTTTCTTGCTAAAAGCAGGGGATCTCTCTAGGCTCCTCCCTCTCTAGACTCTAGTTCCCCTCTCTAGGATTTTCGTATCTCTTTCTCTTTCCACATCATCAATCTCGTCCATTAGTGGGGCTCAAAAATACAAAAAATCTATTTACTTTCAATTATACCCTTTCAATCTTATTTATTGCACTTTAATGCCGTATTTGGAATTCCCACCAAATTCCACATCAACCTCAAAAGTCGTTTTCATTCATTCTCCCAACTTTCCACGCTTGCAATACGATTCTCTCTCTTTCTCCCATTCCTACAGTATCTAAGCCATCTATTGAGTCTCTCCCAAGCTCTCCTTTTCCATGTGAAGATATTTTCTCTCTTTCTCTCTCTCTCTCTCTCTCTCTCTCTCTCTCTCTCTCTCTCTCTCTCTCTCTCTCTCTCTCTAGAGCTACCATCTTAGAGTTACGATTTCATACATACATATTCATAGACCCCCCCCCCCCCCCCAATTCTAGTTGTAATGGCACTCCGAGAAGTAACAAACACCACAGATAATCCATCACGAGTGAGGAAGGTAAACTTGAAAGTTTGCACATTGAATGAATATGCACCTATCAAAAAAGAATGTCTTAATGCACAGGACAAGCGAGAAAGAAGACAACAGGGCCGGAGTAATGTGGATCTTTGGGTTGATGGATATTTATATCCCAATGATCCTTCTTCGAGACTTGCTCTCCACCTTTCACAGATCTACCATCATTCATTCAATTTGTTGGAGAAGGTGAGAATGGGCTGCTTGGGTACTGACTGTACTGTCGATTTTCTTTTATTTTCCTGCAGCACATTCTGTATGCTCATGGTGCATACTTCATGGGATGAGTATGGTTCTCTTGACATGTGGAGTACCCAAAGAATGGAGAAATCTCACTATCCAGCTAAAGGCGTATATTTTAAAAACACCCATCACATATGGAGGGGGGAAGACTCGTACAAATTACCTCAAGGAGATGCATCTTTGGCTGGTTTTTCAGATACACTTTTGGATGGAAAGTATTCATGGGGAAATGGCTCATACTAGCAATTTAGCAAGGGCAGCAAGAAATCATGCCAAAATAAGTAAATCATCGAACTGCAAAGCTGGCATAGGACCAGCACATCATGCGGCATGGAGATCTTAACGAAGTGGAGCAAGAAAAATTTGGAAGGTTTCATAGTACTAAGAACTTGGATTGTAAGCAAACAGCACTTTAATTACCAACACAAAACATGGAATTTTGTTTATCTAGCCAAAACATGGTTTTCATTTCATAAAATTAAAAAAAACTGATTACAAAATCCAATTTGCGTACAAAATACAAGATCTACTTGCTTTCCAATCTGTTCTCTTCTTCTTCATCCCCTTTAGGCATTTCTCCTCTATAACACAGAAACTTTTTTGCGACTATAACCCTTGAGTGTTTTGGCATCTACTCTGGCACCTAGGGCATAGCTAGCATAGCAAAGGAAGTATCCAGTTCTAGAAGGCCAAAATCTAGGACCATATCCAAAAATATGAATGGCAGCACATTTCTCTATATGAGCATGACCTTATGTGAATTGTAAGAGACAAATGCATAACCTGTATATCTAGGTAGTGCCTTGAATTCTAGTAAGGGAATTTCGACATCCTTAGAATACTTGATATGTGATAGACAATAAAAATATCCTTTTTGTCAATAGACGAGATGTAGTGTGCAAGAGCGGAATCTTGCCCCACTCTTGCACGAGCAGCTCCACCACGTCCAAGGAAGCTGTCTGCATCATCAAGCTCTATTTGCATTGACATAAAAGGCTTGACAACATGAACTCTTGGAAACATAAAAAGATAACATAAAATATCCTAAGCCATCAGTAAGCTCAATCTGCATTTATATACGGGATTGATTACCTTTTAGTTCTCATCATCTTTCAACTACCGCATCCTAAAGGTTAACGGATCCTTCTTCATTGTCTTGATCAAGCTGAGGCAAAGGCCCTCGACCAAACTCTGTAAGCCCCATCTCCTTTTGAAGACTCTGAAACTCCTCTTCACTAGAAATAGAAGCTTCTCTCTCTTTAGCTTTGTCAAAGCATGAAGACATTTCATTCTCTATATCAAGTTATCCTCTGGCAGCTTCACAACCGTTTGCTATAACTGCCAGGCAGTAATCTTTCCTAAAATTACAGAGCTTTTGAATATGGGAAAGAAGCAAATAACTCTTCCCATTTATAAGGAAAGACGGAAGCCCAGGGATGACAAAATTTGACTTTATGTGCTCTCCTTGCATAGAACAACCCTCATCAATGAATGACTGCAGATGCCTTCATCAGAGCCGCATCCAACACTGTGCTTGGAATGTAGTCATCATCAGATAAAAGGTCCATGACCTCTCCATCTACAGACTCACTTTTTAAAACAAAAGGCTCTTGTGTGGAGCATTCTCACTCTGTAGTTTGTTCTCTAACACCGAACAAGCTTATCACACCGTGGGAAGGGAAACACTGTGAAGGAAAATTTTATCTCTACTCCGCCCTTTTGAAAGTCAAGTTTCCACGGTGTGATAAGGAATTTTCTTCTCTGTCCAAACAAGCTAATTATCGCACCATGAAGGAAAATTTATGTGATTTGTGATTTTTATCTCTACTGCACGTGCCATTTTGAAAGTCACATTCTCCACGGTGCGATAAGGAAGTTTGTTCTCTGTCCGAACTCTCTTACTCACACTGTGGAAGGGAAAAGGGAAAATTTGTGTGATTTTTATCTCTACTGTTGAAAGTCACCTTCCACGGTGCGATAAGAAAGTTTGTTCTCTGTCCGAACAACTCGCTTATCGCACTCTGGAAGGGAAAAGGGAAATTTTGGGTGATTTTTATCTCTATTGCACGGTTCTTAAAGTCACCTCTCCCACGGTGCGATGAGGAAGTTTGGTCTCTGTCCGAACATGCTTATCGCCACTGTGGATGGGGATTTTTTTTATAATTTCTATCTTTACTGCAATGCACCCTTTTGATCAATGTCCACTTATGACAATACTCTTTTTTAATGATTTCAGTATCGTTGATGATGGCTCGTACAAAACAGACAGTCAGAAAAGTTCCTTTAGTTCCCCTAGTCGAACCCATAGGAAAGATCATGACAGTTGTCAGTAGAGCAGGGTCAGGTATAGGTTTGATAAAATTATTGCTCCCTTGCCATTTAGAGATAGAAAGGCTATTGAGATCCCAGTTATTCCTCTTTCTTTGAAACGAAAAAAGAAAGATGAGGTTAAGGTTGAAAGAAGTCACGTCCCCAAGTCGGAGGACTCGGAGGTTGGTAAGATAGAAAGACTTGAAGGGTGAGGAAAGAGAACAAAATGTTGATGTGTAAGAGAATCTGAAGTGGACGAGAGTTTATCCAACCTTCTGCAGTTAGAGAAAGAGAATGATGAGAGGCTTGCGAAAGTACCTGGGCAACTCATTTGTAATGTATCCTTCACAATGGAAGATGATCACTAAGGTCTATATTTCTTTCATCCATATAAGGCTCTGTATTTTCTAAAGCTTTGTATGTATTATCCTTTTTTCTAAAGCTTTTCTTCAATTTTAGGGCACTTTTGAAACCCCTTCTGCCAAACCAGCCAAAGGAGATATTCATTAGTGATCCCCTTGTGTCATTAGTCCTTTCGGACCCCAGGAGGACCACCTCACATATTATTCCATATTTCAAAGGACTGAATCCAAGGGCGTGCTGCTTTGCGGTTTTACCATATGTAGAGAAGTAAGCACCCACTTTATTTATTTTATGTTTTATCATTGTTGTTAATATAATCTCACATATTCATTTTATAGTTTTTATCATTTTTTAGATTTGATTTTTTCAAATGGTAATATTTAATTTTGAGCCATTTTTATTTTTAATGCAATCATTCTCTTGGTACGCCTGATTTTTGGTTGTGGAGCATGCGAGCGAAGGCGATTAATATTATACTTGATAATGCAATTACATTGAAAGACCTTGACTCGCCACGTCCAAAAGGTGAAGCCTCTACATCAAAGAAGAAAAGAATGCCTATGCATTCACCTTTTAAGCATTTTATCTTTAAGCAAGGAACCCCTGAGAAGGTTGGCAAAAAGGGTACGCCACCAAAGAAGAAGCTTCGATTCACAGCCAAGAAGGCTTCTACAGAAGAGACCCAGGCAAAGGATGTGGATGTAGGGCCGGGCCAGAGATAGAGAATCCTGAGGGCATGGAGCCCCAGTAGACCTAGCCTGCAGATCTTTATTAGTACATTTCATTTTGTAAAGATTCTTCTCGATACGAGCTTTTTTCTCATATCTTTGTTTTTTTAAATATCCAGAATTCTTATTGAATCCCTCATTATTTTAGCAATTTAAGATAGCTTTAAAAACAATTTACGAAAAAACTGGAGAGAGAGAGAGAGAGAGAGAGAGAGAGAGAGAGAGAGAGAGAGAGAGAGGTCTTTCTGTCTGTTTTCAGAGTACACGAAAGATTTATCATCCGTATCCCCAAGAGAGGAATACGCTGAGTCATCTTGTGAGACTGGAGGGGGCGTAGGAACCTTGCTAGAAGCATCCTTATCGCAAGAAGAATTTGCATCCATGGGAGGCTGGCTTTTGTTATGAGCTATGAGTAAGAAATAATGCCACAACTTTCATATGTAGGATGTCTTTATATACTATTGAAAACCATGTTCTACAATCCTGTGTGCCATAAAACCACCCTACCTTTGAACAACTGTCATCTCCAATCATGTGTGCCATAAAACCATTTTCCCAGCCTATAATGAATGTCATGACCATTATTCACCTTGAATTGTGCCTTGCTAATATCCTCACCTCCTATGATTTGAAGGTGCTCCCTAACATTTAGGAGGCTCTAATGTGTATTTGCACTTGCAACTTCCCACCACACCACTTGGCAACCGAACACGTATGTCAACAGGAAAAACAACTTGTTCATCTGCCTACATTGGAACCCGATAACTGTTCTTCTTCATCCACCGCTTATAATAAAAGCGTATGTAAAACGTGGGACGAGCTTTGAGATACCAAAATGAGTCTACTATATTACACTTGAATGTGTCATTTTTATGCACCCCCTCTACAATACTCCAGTGCTCTCCAAGCAAGGCAACCATGTCATCACCTAGTACTTTCTTGCACACAACCATATGATATATGTGTGTGAGAAGGTAAATTGATTGAGCATCTTAGCAAAAATATGTAATTGGGCGTACCCAACTAGGACCCACTGATCGAGAGGGCTTTGCAAACTTTAAACACCCTTGTATATCACAAAGCATCCCTGATTTCATAACCATTACAGTCCAAGCATCTGGGAGGAGGATTGGCCATTCAATAGAAGAGAGGGGGGGACATGTTATCATCCGTAACTTACCAAAACCACCATCATGCCTTGGAATCACATAGGAGTGCCAGTAAAAGTTCTACACTGTTTCTACAAGAAAACCTTGCTTGACCGATATCTCCATGTAATGTATGAAATGTTCCAGTAAGACTGCGTAATGGCTGCTCCTCTACCAAGTTTGAAGGAAAAATGTCTACAAATAAGAAATAAGATGACTTAGAAAGAAAGAAACTTCTGGCAGTCATGAAATCATATGCTCCTTTCAAACTCATGATACTTACAGTTGCATGGAAACTTAGTTTGTTGGGGCAAAGATGGATATCTCGTGCTGTGTAAGCGTGTTGTACTATGGCCACTAGGTCTCCATTGCTCGCCTTTTTGAAACCCTATAAATGACCTTTTCCAATGAAGCTCCATCACATCTCGCCGTCGAACTCGATGGGAACCAGTTGCAGCAGGCTATAAATAAACCTAAGAACCCTTGCAAAATGCCTCTTCCACCCAAGCACCATCGTCATCCTTCCTATTGTGCAGCGATATCTCCTCAATTCTCATCTTTTGGTCTTCTTGGTGCGGCCATATCAACCTGAAGCTAAAGGTGAAGCTTGTTGTGCGAAAGGTTAGGATTGGGTGAATGTTCTAGAATGAGATCTATAAATTAGGGTTTTGGAGGAGCCTTGGAGAATGAAGAGATGAAAGAAGGGAAGAGATTAACAAGAGTATAGTTTGGATGTTCAAGAAGCTAAGCGGACTTGAGAATGAGATTTTGGTCTCTATAATCAAGTTTGAGATGAGGTTTTGGGGGGGAAAAGTCACTGTTTTGGAATAATGAGCCACAAAAATTGTGGGACCACACCTACCTTGGAATGAAGGGATTTAATGCATGAAAAATATGAGTAATCACCATGTAAACATGATGCCTAAGTGTGTTTAGTCTCTCACCAAGAGAATGGAAATAGCCTTCCACAAGCCAAGAGAGAAGCCATGAGCTCCAAGAAACATAAGTTTCCATTTCTAAAAATGATCATCAAAAGTTACAACCATGGTCCAAGTCCCCTCTTTTATACATGGACTTGTCCCATTATTAACCCTATTGAATAAAGTTCCTACTTTATTACAAACCATCCCTTCCCAAAGATTTTGTCCTCAAAATCAATAACATGTACAATCTCAAAGTATGAGACTCTAATGTAATCAATGGGAAGTGGTTAAGAGTTCTCAAGTACATCCAAAGCACATATACAATGAAAATCCGGATGTATACAAGTCCACAAAGCTTCAAGCCCAAAGTGTATGAGTGGGACTGTTATGACAGCCCTTCTAGTCGATGAAGACCCTTGAAAATCCTTCATTTAGACTCCATATATTGGGCTGAAAATGATATGTACACTCAGCCATATGTAGCCCACATCATAATCTTTCATTAGGATACGCCATGAAGCTTGTTGGAGTAGAAAAATAGGCCCAATAGTAGACCCTCCCAAAGCTGTCCAGAAATTACAGCATGCATACTTCTTTGTGTTGAGTTTGAGAGAGTTGATGGATTTAGAGTTGATGAAGCTATGAGTGCTCCCGGAATCCACAAGAATATGTGCAACCCTCCCATTGATGGTCCCCACCAACCTTATTGTGCTTGGGTTCTTGCAACCCGCCAACAACTCTTGTGAGATAGAGCATATGCAAGCTGAAATTTCTGCATTGGTAGGCATGTCTCCGTCCACAAGGCTTTCCTTAACTCCACCTCCCGGATCAAACAGAAACTCACCATCCTCCGTGATGAAAGAATGGTCTTCAAGTGACTCCTCATGTGCTTCTTCATTGCAATCCTCCCAATCCTCAATGTCATGAGTCATCCTTGTTCTCTTCCTCATCCATGAGGATCATAGTGGCCACAATCTTCTTTGATTTGCACACATGCCCGGGTGACCACCTCTCTTTGCACTTGAAACATAGCCCTTTGCTTCTCAACTCCTCAATCTTTGGATCATCCATTCTTTGAGTCTTCTTGAAGGGTTGAAAGGGCTTCTTCTTCATGAAGTCACTACTCTTTTTGGCATCAAATTGATGTATCCCATTCTTTGGCTGTCCACCCCCAAATGATGTAGGAGTTCTTGGATTAGAGGATGGTAATGTAGAGGTAGGACCTTTCCCAAAATTGTAAGAAGTAGTGGTTGGTTTGAGTGTGTCTTTGGTGAAGGTCATGGGCTGAGACCTCTTGTACTTTGGCTCATAGAGTTCGGCTAACCTCATAGCTTCTTTGAGAGAGCTAGGCCTTTGAGCCGACACATCCGCCTTGATGAAGTGTTCAAGCCCATGCACAAACTTTTTCATCTTCATGTCTTCACTCAAGCCTTCCACGTACATTGAAAGCTTCAAAAATCTCTTGATGTAACCTCTCACCATCATCCCCTTTTGAGCAAGCTCATACCATTCTTCATGGTATCGGTCGAGCACTAAGGGTGAAATGAAGGCCAAGCTCATCTCCCGCTTCAATCCTTCCCAAGTTGATGGCGTGTTCCCTTGTTTGACCAAGTGCCTCCACCATTGATGAGCATAATCTTCAAGATGTAAGGAGAAAAATTGTACCATATCACGCTCACTTTTTGGGTAAAGTTGGAAATAGGTGTCAAGCTTGGTAGCCCACTCCAACTCTTGCGGAGATGACCCGTCACCTTTGAACTTTGATAGTGAGATTTTGTCTTTGACATCCTTGGAAGATATGTGGGATGGGTTATCATGTTGGGTAGAGGGCTTGAATCTTTGCATCTTCGAGTATGACTCCATAAATTGTGCAAAGTCTTTGTAATCCCTCTTGATGATATTCGACAATTCCATCCACTTCTCGTGAGCATCCCTTTGTCTTTGGGCAAAGGACATTTGATTCCAATCGAGTGCAATCTCCTCATCATTCACAAACACCTCATCCTCTTCCCTTGAATGCATTGCTCTAGAAAAGGTAGGACCCTTTGATGCATTGAGGTGAGACAAACCCGAATGAAAAGAAGGAGGAAACATGTCCTTGACAAGAGGTCTCCGTGCATCCGCCATGAATCCCCGAGTGGATGCTCCCAATGGATCCTCTTGTACGGCCTTCATGGAATCCTCATTCAAGATGCCCTTGCCTTTTCTTTGCTCATAGTCACCATAATTCCCATGCTTTTCTTGTGCTTGAGACTTCCCAAACTTGTCCTCCATCACACCAATCCGTGAGGATAATGTTTCAAAATGAGAATCAAGCTTGGAGTCTAAAGTCTCCAACCGTTGTACAAGCATTTGCATGAGGGTGTCATGGTTAACCGCCGCTTGTGTCCCTTGAGAAATTTGATTATGTACATTGCTCCCATTGTCTTCATTGATGAATGCATCCCTTGCATCCATATTACCTTCCATGTCCTCATCACCAATGATCATTTTTGCACAACATCCCCACCCTTGCGTGGTCTTCCCTTCGGCATAGTGAAGAAATGCAAGATGTTGGTAGAATGCCCAAATGATGTCGGAATTGGACAAAAGAAGGTTCTATGGGTAGGTAATGGTGTCTACTATCCTCCCAAATAAACACAGTAAGAATTAGGTGTGGGCAAGTACTCTCTGTTTTAGGGTTTGTGCGGGACAGCTGAAAGTAGTAATTTGGCTCTAAAATGCAAAATATATGTCGGAATTAGGATTTTGACGGCTCTATAGAAAGCTAACGGAAGATAGAACCTACCCCTAAAAGCATTTTGATTCAGTCAAAGTGGAAGTATATTCTGTTTGACTTTGACCAAAAAGTCAACATGACTACTTTGACCAAGATTGTGATATCCGATTAAGGGGTTCTAGGGCTCATTTGAAAACTCTCAATGAGTAGAATAGAGTCGTGTAATCACTCGGACCTAATCCCAAAAACCCTAGGACTGAATTAGGATTTTGTAAAATCCCAGAAATTCCCAAAATTCTGTCCCAAAGCTCAATCCGGCTACAAATGATTGGTGTTTCTCCCCTTGGTAGTTGTGAATAACTCTTCAAGTGTATCCATGGGGTAAATCTCCAATCAATAAGCTTGTTTGGCTCCCTTTTTGGAAAAATTCCGCCATAGTCTCCTTTGTAATTGGAACCAAATCTCAAATGAAAATGCAACTTCTCAAATCACCATGCAATACTCTTTGTATCCCACAATGTCATGAAAGATCATATGCACTCTTTGTCCATCAAAGCATTTGCAATATCCACACAATATGACGGAAAAGGGGCCCCATTGCCCAAATGCATCCACAAAGTCGATGGTGAGGATTGTTGAGGACGCGCGTTGAAGCTTGCCGATCTCCCGGCCAAGCTCTTCTCACCCCTTCACCGAGTTTCCTCCAAGGTGAAGGTTGAGGCCATTTCTTCACACCGGTGTACCTAATCCCCCTTTGTACCGCTTTACCAAGCAATCACGGCACAAAGAGTTCAAGCCATTCTCCCCTTGGCCTCTCCAACCAATGCCAAGGTACCCTCACACATTGCTAGATTCTATAGAAACTTGAAGTGATAGCAATGGTGAATGTAGGTACAAAATGATGTGGATAATATCAAATGATAGAACAAGTTTGTTGGCTTACAAGTATTGAGCATGACTCATGCCCTTTTACAATTTAGAACTCATCAATAAAGCATGGACTCATGCCTCAATCCATCATCCAAAAGCTCCAACACAAACCAACAATTCACAATGCCCTCACCATGGCATTTGCATAAGCATTTGTTAACCACAATCAAGGCATTTGCAATTGCATTCCAACAATCCCTTTCACATCATATTGACAAATGCATGCTTCCAAAACTTATGCTCTCTTATGCCCATGTGTAAAACATAGCATTGGCATGGCTATGTATAGCATCCATAGTGTCCATATGGCATCAAGATGAGCATGAGGGACTCCAAAAACATTGCATAAGCTTGCTATTCCATCAATGGCATGCCAAATGAGACAGAATGAAGAAAATCCCCCAAAATGTGATCTATGAATTGGCCAAGCTCATGTGGAATCAATTCCTTTCACCATTGCCATCAATAATGCATGGGGAAGCAATATTGGCATGTGAATGGTCAAGCTTTAATGGTTAACTTCTGAAAATTAGGGGAGTTTGAATGTGTCCAACCCTAATCCATTCCCAAGCTCCACCAAATGCTTCAAACTTGCAAGAAATTGATCAAATCACTCACCAATGTCATCCGGAAAGCTTCAATGGTAGAAAATGTTGAAGAAGCCTCTTGTTGAAGAAAAACGTAGCCTCTCTTTGCTCTGAAATTTGCAGCCAAAGAACACCATTTCTCCCTCTCCATCGGCCATGAAATGCTCCCCAAAATCTCACCAAAAAGGGCTAAAACACTTAGCAATCCTTCATGAAGCTTGTGGCTAAGCTTCATAGCTTGGAGGAGGCATGGAAGAGGCGATGAAAATCAACGAAAATCAGCCCCAAAATTCAACATGGAAGTGAAAATTCAGCCCCATTGCTAGTCTCCATGCTCATTGAGAGAAGAAATCACCATAATATGATGCTTGCAGCCATCTATGTTGAGTAGAACTTGGCAATGAAAGCTCAACTTTCAGCCATGGAGAAAGGTTCACAAGCTCCCAAATCTTGAGAAAAAATTTGCAAGAAAGAGGCTCAAATGAAAGATCTCAAGAAGCTCTACAAAAACCCTAAGGTTTGGCATCAAAACGGGTAAAGGAAGAGCATCCCATGGCTGTGGAAAGCTTGAGGAAGAAGAAGATGATTACTAAACGTGATTAGCAGAAAAGTTAATTGCAATTAGTCACTTGCCCTAAGTTTTGGCCCGACTGCCCCAAATTTTTGGTCCAGAGGTTCAAAATTTGGTCCAAAAATGGTAAAATTGACCAAAATCACTCAAAATTCAAGCAATTTCCATGAAATGCTCACCATCTCCATGAGATTAAGCAAGATTAGAGAAGATTTGTCAAGAATCACTCAAGGATTACAAGAAAATGAGAAAAAAAAATGAAAGAAACTCAAATTTTCAAGCAAATTTTTCCAACAACCCATGCATGCCCATGATCAAAATCAAGAGCTCTGATACCAATTGGAATGAAGGGATTTAATGCATGAAAAATATGAGTAATCACCATGTAAACATGATGCCTAAGTGTGTTTAGTCTCTCACCAAGAGAATGGAAATAGCCTTCCACAAGCCAAGAGAGAAGCCATGAGCTCCAAGAAACATAAGTTTCCATTTCTAAAAATGATCATCAAAAGTTACAACCATGGTCCAAGTCCCCTCTTTTATACATGGACTTGTCCCATTATTAACCCTATTGAATAAAGTTCCTACTTTATTACATACCTCCTCTAACCCCCTACTTTTTGTAGGAGACAAATGTAATTATAAGTGCCAAAAGCCTAGTCCCCCTCCCTACTACCCAGTGTCTCTCTCTATATGCAAAGGAGACCAAATGTACACACTCCACTATTCTTATTGGTCCGTTACTAATTACTTTCATTAGTAAAAGGCCCAAAATACATTCAAATGTTCCCTAATGAGCAAAGAGCCAAATTCCACGCCCACTTGCAAGGGAAATCAACATATAGTAAGCTATTTGCATCCGCAAACAATTGATTAGCTCTGAACCGTTCGGTGAGATACGTTCTTTGGTTTCTATCACAACTATGATATCACATCACGCAAATCATCCTGGTCATCGAATAGTACATTATTGTGCATCGGGAGATGAACATGTAACCTTTGTATATCAAGATTTTCATTACGCAAATCATATTGATATATGCGCCAGCATGCCTCTAAGATAAGAGTTGTAATCCTTAATTAGTATTTGTGTGTGGTTAAGTAGCACTATATTTAGTATGATGAGTAAATAATGAAATAATATATTTGCTGTCATGTGCAATTTAGTAAGTTTATAAAAACACAAGATTAGAAAAATTAATTTAAGTAAACCTTGATGTATGTGTGTATTTCGTACTAAGTTTTGAGATGCGTATATAGTAGGAACAATAAGTAAAAATCTACTTATATGTGGTATTTTGTTAACTCATTTGTAAGTAATTAATTAGATAAATTTTTAAGGACAAGAGAAGGGGAAAAAAAGGGACCATCAAGGTATGATTGGAATGGCTAGTATTTGTGTGTGGTTATTGTTCTTCACACATTCCGTGCATCTAAAATCCCTGCCTCTATAGAGCCTATGAGCATTTCACATCATGTATAGCTATGGGTCCCACAATGATGTAACAAAAGCAAGACTTGTATATATGAGTAGAGATAGTGAAATGGATTTAGAGCAAAATATGGAATCAAACACATCAAAGCAAGAATTTAGCATCCATTAATCATAAGATTAGTGATCAAATGGCTCATCACATGAATATACAAGAAAGAGAGAATCTATAAGTGCATGTAGCAAGAGAAGATGCACAAATAGCCTAAGTGTGTTTAACCTCTCACCAAGAGGATGGCTTCAAGCTAGCCATGAGCTTGACCATGGAAGGCCAAATCTCCATAGATGGAGCCCAAAGGTACAAGATGACAAAAATTAGTAAAAGTGCCAAAAGATGTGAAAAGATCCTACCAATGTCCCCCAAGCCCTATTTATAGCCACTTTCTCCTTTTGCCCATGGACCCCTATGTACATGTGGAAATCAAGCTCTATGGTTCATGACAAACCATCCCTTCCCAAAGATTTTGTCCTCAAAATCATACAAGATATTTACAATTGAATCGCAATCTCAATGTAAACCCATGGGAAGTAGAGAGGTCTTCAAAAATGCACCTCGAATACATTTGGAATAGGGAAACCAAATGTAGTGAAGCCGGCAAACTCCTTCTCCAAAATAGCATGTAGGACTGTTATGGCAGCCATGTTGTCGATGAAGCTTCCCTTGAAATTCTTCATGAAACCTCCATAAAAATGAGCTGCAAATGATGCGTAGCCGCACCCAAAAAGGTCCCACATATTTGTCATCGAATCAAATGATCTTCCAAGTGCGTTGGAGTAGATTGGTAACCCCAACAATAGATCCAACCAAAGCTGTCCAGAAATTACAGCACATATAAAACCTCATGATATGCCCATTCTTCACATAATAATCATGCCACTTGATCAAGGAATACTTCCATCAAGTAAACCATGTTGTTGAACATACTCCATTGATTGCCAACAAGTAGCCTCATTTATGGGCAAGCGCTTCCATTTCACAAGGAATTCATCAATGTCTCGGTTCCTCAAAACCCTTGTCCTCTTGTCCACAATCCTCTCTGACTCATAGATAATCTCTCCTTCTTCATACATTGGTAGTAACTCTTCAATCTCTTGAGGAAGAGAGCCCACAAACCTCTTAAGGTTGGATACATGAAACACATTATGAATCCTTGTAGAAGGAGGTAGGTCAAGTTTATAAGACAAATCACCCACTTTCTTGACTACCAAACATGGTCTATAGTATCTATGTGCCAACTTGGAATTGGAAGACCCTTTGAGAATATTGTGACGGCTCTTAGGAAGCTTGAGCAACACATAATCACCTTCCTTGAACTCCATTTTGCATCTATACTCATCCGCATTTGCCTTCATGACTTCTTGTGCCTTCTTCATATTATCCTTGCATAATTGAAGAAGCTGTCTCATCCTTTCCAACTCTTCCTTGGCTAAAGGATTAACCATTTTATCCTCATGAAAGGCAATAGATGGCACATGCACTTGATACCCATAAAGAGCCTCAAAAGGTGACATCCCAATACTCAAATGCTTGCTTGAATTATGACAAAATTCAGCAAGGTAAAGCCATTCATCCCATGATGCTTGCATGTCATGACAATAGTGCCTCAAGTACACTTCGAGCCATTTGTTTGTGCACTCTGTTTGCCCATCCGTTTGAGGGTGATAGGTTGTAGAAGGAGTGATTTGAGTCCTCAAGTTCTCATACAATGTCCTCAAAAAAGTGCCCATGAACTTGGTATCTCTATCACAAACTATGTTGAGTGGCAAACTTTATCTTGAATACATGCTCCATAAAATGCTTGGCAATGTAAGAGGCCCCATAAGTAGTCTTGGAAGCAATAAAATGAGCTGATTTGGTGTGTCTATCCACCACCACAAATACTTGATCCCATCCCCATGCTTCGTCTTTGGCAAGCCCGTGATGAAGTCCATGGAAATGTGAGTCCATTTTCTATCTGGAATAGGCAAAGGATGAAGTAAACCACTTGTGACTATCCTTATTCCTTTGGCATGACACACATTCCAAAACAAACTTCTTGACATCCCTCCACATGCCTTTCCAATAGAAGCTTTTGCTCACTTTGTCAAATGTCTTGAGAAAACCAAGATGACCCAAAAGCGGTGAAGAATGCATCTCATGAAGCACCTTAGCTAAGACTGTAGGATGAGGTTGGAACCAAATACATCTTATCCTTGTGCCATAGTAGACCATTCCAAAGCTTAGAATGAGGAAATTCTTCACCATCTCCTTGCTGTAATTTTCTGTAAATATGGGCAGCACTCTATTTTGGCATATTGTCCCTCAAAATGCATGCATGATCCCTTCCACCAGGGTCGAAAGGAAACTCATCCTCTTCTTTGACAAAAGAATGCTCGCTGCTGCTGCAATCTTCAAACTCTTCCACATCATGAGATGACTTGAAATCATCATACTCATCCATAAAGATCATAGTAGCCACCACCACTTTCTTTGATTTGCAAATGTGCCCGGGTGACCACTTCTCTTTACATTTAAAACATAGGCCTTTGCTTCTCAATTCCTCAATCTTAGGATCATCCATCCGTTGAGTCTTCTTGAATGGTTGAGGAGGCTTCTTGACAAACCCATTGCTCTTCTTAGCATCATTATGAACTCCACTTGTGGACTGTCCTTTTCCAAAAGATGTATGGAATTTGGAAGTGTAAGTAGATGTAGAAGAAGGTAGACTTTTCTCCACATTTGAAGAAGTGTGAAATGGCTTATGAAAAGGTGCATTGGGCTGAACCCTCTTATACTTTGGCTCATATAACTTCGCCAACCTCATAGCCTCTTTGATAGTGCTTGGTCTTTGTGTCGAGACATCCGCTTTGATGTATGAATCTAGACCATGCACAAACTTCTTCAATCGCATGCCTTCATTGAGTCCATCCACAAACATACAGAGCTTCATGAACCTCTTGATGTACTCCCTAACTGACATGCCCTTTTGTGTGAGTTCATACCATTCTTCATGGTATCTGTCCAAGAACCAAAGGTGACACAAATGTCATATTCATTTCATGCTTGAGTTCTTCCCAAGTATGTGGCATAACTCCTTCCTTGAGCATATGTCTCCACCATGGATATGCATAGTCTTCCAAATGCAAGGATGCAAAATGCACTTTGTCCCTTTCACTCTTCAGATAGAACTGAAAGCATGTATCCAACTTATTCATCCATTCTTCCAACTCATGTGGGACTGAACCATCACCCTTGAACTTAGAGAGTGAAATCTTGTCCTTTACATCCTTTGACAAGGATAACGATGTATTCTCATGATGGTGCCAGGGCTTGTGCTTTTGCATTTGCACAAAAGATCCAAGGAATTGTGCAAAATCTTTGTACTCCCTCTTGAGGAAATTTGGCATTTCCATCCACCTATCATGAGCTTCTCTTTGTCTCTCAATGAATGACATATGTTCCTAATCAAGCTCAACCACATCATCCATATCATACACCTCCTCTTCAAGCATGGAGGACTGATTTGCTTTGGGATGCAAAGGTACTCTTCTCGGATCCCCAAAATTTGACTCCTCATGTCTGAATGTAGGTGCATGTTGCTTTCCATCCAATTGAGAAGAACCCGCTTGGAATGTACTAGGCTTCATCTCCCACATAGAAGGCCTCCTAGCATCCGCCACCATGAATCCGAAAGTGGCATTCTTGGTGGAATGCTCATGTGTTACCTTGGGAGAATCCTCTTGTACCATGGGTAGCTTGCCTTCCCTACGGCCTTCAAGAGCTGTCCCAAATTGCTTGCCTTCATGTAAAGCACCATGACCACTATCATAGGAAGGTTGGCCCATTGGTCGAGCGACCCTCTCTTCCAAAACTTCCATCCTTGTAGTCATAGTGTCAAGTCTACCATTGACTTCTACCCTTTTAGCCATCGTGTCCATCTTAGCATTCATTTCCATAAGCATTTGCATGATCGAATCGATGGGGATGGTATGCAAAGATTGTGGGGTGTGCTTATGGGCACTTCCGACATTTAACTCCTCATTCCCTTCTCTTGAAGTATGCCCAAAAGTATCCCCTTCTCTTGAAGTGTGCCCAAGAGTATCCTTCGGAGCATCCAAAATTCCTTGTTCCATCATTGCCTCTTCATCCTCTACCTCGTTGGAAGCCAAAGTGTTGCGCCTCGGTCGCGCTTTTGGCTTCGGCCCCATTGAAACCTTCGATTTCAGAAATTTGGCTCTAAATTGAGGTAGGAATGTCCGATTGAAGTGATCTAAAGCTTGTTGGAGAGCTAATTAAGTTTACTAGACCACTATGCAAAGACCTATAAGAGATGAGGTGTGCTACTATTCTCTATTTTAGGGTTTACAGGGTTATAGGCTGAAACGATATTTTGGGTATAACTTGAGCTAGAAATATCCAAATGCAAAACTTTTTAGCTCAAATTGAAGTCTTCGATGAGTACTACAAGCCTATGTAATTGGATCTAGAAGACCTTCAAACCCCTATGAGTGAATTAGTGTTTACTGTTTCTGTAAAAACCCTAAATTCTACCCTAAAGAGATATCAAAATGCAGAGGTTAAGGGCTCGTTGGGTAGCTCTAAGAAAGCACTAACAGCTTATATGGTCCCTTTTAATTCAGTCCAAAAGGGTTGGGACTAAATTAGGGTTTTTGTGAATCTGCAGATTCTTGCCAAAGTAACCCTTTTTGTGCCCAATTGATCCTTGTTTGCTCCCAAACGAATGTCAACACCTTCCGCACCTCATTGGCATCCCAAGGTCTTCAAATTATGCTCCACAAGCTTCAATTGTCCATGTATGACCAAAAATTTGAGAAAATTTTAACAGTCTCTTTGTTTTAGGAGCTTAATCTCAATTTTTCTCAAGTACCAATGCAAAAATCCATAATCCTCTTATCAATTCCCATCCATTACAAAGCATGTGCGTCAACTTGCATCACCAAAAGGTATACAAATTCCTTGCAATTCCAAGTATTCACCATGCATTTCCCATGACATAATGCAAGATCAAATCCCATGAGATGTCCATATTAAGGTGCCATTGACATGTGCATAAACCAAGAGGATCGTCGGTGTAGCACGTTGAAGCTTGCCGATCTCCCGGCCAAGCTCTTCTCACCCCCGTACCTAGTTCGAACCAAGGCACGGGTTGAGGCCAAGTCTTCACCTCCAAACCTAATCCTCCACCGTACCGCTTTACCACGGCACTCATGGCATGGTGGATTCAAGCCATGCTCCTCCCCCGGGCCTCTCCCCCAACACCCGGGGTACCCTCACCAACATATCTAGTTTCTGGAAATTGAAGTGAGTGCAAACAATTGTGAGGTGCATATAGCTTGAAACTGAAAATGAGGCGAATCACTTACAAGGATGTGGCATGACTCATGCCCATTACAATATACTCATAAACCATTATGCATGAACTCATGCTTATCCACATAGCTCCAAATGTCCGCCATTCATCCAAAGATCCAACATCAAGCGCAAGTGAGGTAATACCATATACCAAATGACATCAATATCCACTTGGTTTCACTCCCAAAAGCATTGCTTATGAGTAATTGGCATCAAATGGCATTCAAGGGCATCAACTTGCATTTGAATGTAGCATTACCAATTGATTTCAATCACACATCAAGCTCACCAACATATCTAGTTTCTAGAAATTGAAGTGAGTGCAAACAATTGTGAGGTGCATATAGCTTGAAACTGAAAATAAGGCGAATCACTTACAAGGATGTGGCATGACTCATGCCCATTACAATATACTCATAAACCATTATGCATGAACTCATGCTTATCCACATAGCTCCAAATGTCCGCCATTCATCCAAAGATCCAACATCAAGCGCAAGTGAGGTAATACCATATACCAAATGACATCAATATCCACTTGGTTTCACTCCCAAAAGCATTGCTTATGAGTAATTGGCATCAAATGGCATTCAAGGGCATCAACTTGCATTTGAATGTAGCATTACCAATTGATTTCAATCACACATCAAGCTCTTCCAATGCTCAATAGCATCATACCAATTTATAAAAGCATCATGTCCATAGCAAAAACCTTCTCATTATTATTACCCAACGTCCACTCCATGCATGTGGCTCAATCAATGCATCTAAGCATATGCATTCCTTCATCCATTTATGCATGGATTCATCAAAGAATCTTGCATTTGTCTCACAAATGGCCACATGACATCCAAATGGGTGTGATTAAAGAAAGATGTGAGCAATAAGAGCATGTAATCACTTTCCAATGGATCATGAGTTATGTAGGAATGTTAAAATGTTGTAAATTAGGGTTTCCTTTCATGAATAATCCCAATTTGTCCATAGCGTGAGGATTAATCACCAATGCTTGAGAAAATGGCCATAGCAATACCAATGGTATTCTAGAAGCTTCAATGGTTGGATTGTTGCTTGTTGATAGAGTCTCCAATAGATACAAATCTTGAAGATTTTTGCAATTTCTGAGGGCTGCTCAAACCTCCTCTTCTCCCTCTCCAATAGCAATGAAAAACTCCCCAAAATCCACCAAAAAGATGCCAAACACCATAGCTACCAACCACATGGTATGGAAGGAAATGAAGTGAAGCTATTTCTTGTGAAATATGGCCATGAGGAAGCGTGGAAAAACGGTGCTCAACGCCTAGCTTCATGAGTACAAAAGCACAAAATCATCTCCAAGTTTGGCCATCATTAGCAATAGAATGCATTTGCAGCCATTTAGAGTGAGTGGAGATAGACAATGGTGAGCTATGTGAGAGAGATTAGGGTTTGGAGCAAGGGAAAGAAAAGGGAAAAAAAATTTCAAAACTTTTCAGAAAATTGCATGTAAATTGGTACTCGATGTGTTCCTCTCCTCAAGATCAACAAAAGCCCTAGCAAATGGAAGCAAAACGGAGGAAAGATGAGAAGTAAAGGCTATGGAAAGCTTGGAAAAGAAGCACAAAAAGATAAACGTGATTAGCAAAGAGATAAACAGGTGATTAATTTAAAATTTTCCCAATTTTTGTACCCCACTCCAAATATTTGGTTCAGGGTACCCAAATTAGGCTAATTGAGCTAAATCTCCATGAAATCACATGAAATGATACCTCCCCTCCACTAATCTCCAAAGATTAACTAGAAATTAAGCAAGATTAAGCCAAAACTCCAAGAAATCAAGAGAAAATTCAGAAAATTATCAAGAAAATGACTAATCTCATCCCAAAACCTTGATAATGGATCAAAATCAAGGCTCTGATACCAAATGAAATGGATCTAGAGCAAAATATGGAATCAAACACATCAAAGCAAGAATCTAGCATCCATTAATCATGAGATTAGTGATCAAATGGCTCATCACATGAATATACAAGAAAGAGAGAATCTATAAGTGCATGTAGAAAGAGAAGATGCACAAATAGCCTAAGTGTGTTTAACCTCTCACCAAGAGGATGGCTTCAAGCTAGCCATGAGCTTGACCATGGAAGGCTAAATCTCCATAGATGGAGCCCAAAGGTACAAGATGACCAAAATTAGTAAAAGTGTCAAAAGATGTCAAAAGATCCTACCAATGTCCCCCAAGCCCTATTTATAGCCACTTTCTCCTTTTGCTAACCATCTCCTTTTGAAGACTCTGAAACTCCTCTTCACTAGAAATAGAAGCTTCTCTCTCTCTTTAGCTTTGTCAAAGCATGAAGACAATTCATTCTCTACATCAAGTTATCCTCTGGCAGCTTCACAACCGTCTGCTATAACTGTCAGGCAGTAATCTTTCCTAAAATTATAGAGCTTTTGAATATGGGAAAGAAGCAAATAACTCTTCCCATTTATAAGGAAAGACGGAAGCCCAGGGATGACAAAATTTGACTTTATGTGCTCTCCCTGCATAGAACAACCCTCATCAATGAATGACTGCAGATGCCTTCATCAGAGCCGCATCCAACACTGTGCTTGGAATGTAGTCATCATCAGATAAAAGGTTCTACTATCACACAGCAAGTATTCTAAAGATGTCGAAATTCCCTTACTAGCATTCAAGGGACTATCTAGATATACAGGTTATGCATTTGTCTCTTACAATTCACATAAGGTCATGCTCATATAGACAAATGTGCTACCATTCCTATTTTTGGATATGGTCCTAGATTTTGGCCTTCTAGAATCGGATACTTCCTTTGCTATGCTAACTATGCCCTAGGTGCCGGAGTAGATGCCAAAACACTCAAGGGTTATAGTCGCAAAGAAGTTTCTATGTTATAGAGGAGAAATGCCTAAAGGGGATGAAGAAGAAGAGAACAGATTGGAAAGCAAGTAGATCTTGTATTTTGTACACAAACTAGATTTTTTAATTAGCTTTTTTTAATTTTCTGAAATGAAAACCATGTTTTGGCTAGATAAACAAAATTCCATGTTTTGTGTTGGTATTCAAAGTGCTGTCTGTTTACAATCCAAGTTCTTAGTACTATGAAACCTTCCAAAATTTTCCTGCTCGACTTCGTGAAGATCTCCATGCCGCATGACGTGCTGGTCCTATGCTAGCTTTCCACTTCTATGATCTCCTTATTTTAGCATGATTTCTTGCTGCCCTTGCTAAATTGCTAGTACGAGCCCTTTCTCATGAATACTTTCCATCCAAAAGTGTATTTGAAAAACCAGCTAAAGATGCATCTCCTTGAGGTAATTTGTACGAGTCTTCCCCCTCCATATGTGATGGGTGTTTTTAAAATATACGCCTCTAGCTGGATAGTGAGATCTATCCATTCCTTGGGTACTCCCCACATGTCAAGAGAACCATACTCATCCATGAAGTATGCACCATGAGCATACAGAATGTGCTGCAAGAAAATAAAAGAAAATCGACAGTACAGTTAGTACCCAAGCAGCCCATTCTCACCTTCTCCAACAAATTGAATGAATGATAGTAGATCTGTGAAAGGTGGAGAGCAGGTCTTGAAGAAGGATCATTGGGATATAAATATCCATCAACCCAAAGATCCACATTACTCCGACCCTGTTGTCTTCTTTCTTGCTTGTCCTGTGCATTAAGACGTTCTTTTTTGATAGGTTCAGATTCATTCAATATGAGAACATGCAAGTTTACCTTCCTCACTCGTGATGGATTATCTGTGGTGTTTGTTACTTCTCTGAGTGCCATTACAACAAGAATTAGTGGTCTATAAATATGTATGTATGAAATAGTAACTCTAAGATGGTAGCTCTAAAGAGAGAGAGAGAGAGAGAGAGAGAGAGAGAGAGAGAGAGAGAGAGAGAGAGAGAGAGAGAGAGAGAATATCTTCACATGGAAAAGGAGAGCTTGGGAGAGACTCACACAGATGGCTCAGATACTGCAGGAATGGGAGAAAGAGAGAATCGTATTGCAGGCGTGAAAAGGATTTTTGAGGTTGATGTGGAATTTGGTGGGAATTTCAAATACGGCATTAAAGTGCAGTAAATAAGATTGAAAGGGTAGAATTGAAAGTAAATAGATTTTTCCTATTTTCGGGCCTCACTAATGGATGAGATTGATGATGTGGAAAGAGAAAGAGATACGAAAATCCTAGAGAGGGAAACTAGAGCCTAGAGGGGGGGAGAAGCCTAGAGAGATCCCCTACTTTTAGCAAGAAAGTACGGTTCTTTATGAGCTGTGTCTCCTTATGCCACAACAAAATCAGTCTTAATTCCTTAAAATTAGGGATTCTTATCCGGCCCTTTTTATGCTCAAATGCCCCTTAATGATGAAGCTAATCTTGGTTTAAAACATAAAAAATACTAATGTATACTAATTTCTTAATTAATATAAGGCTAATGCTCATGAAATCAACCAAGTGGAAAGATTACCTACTTTAATCACACCCAAAAGATCTTGCTCTTTGTTCCATCACTCTTGTGAGATAAAGAATAGATCTAGTTAATCAACAAAGAAAAACACACAAAAAGGATTAAGGTTAGAAATAATGCCTACTTTAGTCGCACAAATTCACTCACAAACACACACAATCACTCAAATCAACTTAATATCCTACTTTAGAACACATTTTCCTAACATTCAACCGGCGATTTGTATCCACGAGCAAGATAAAGTGAGAAAAATATAAGATTTTTTACAAGATGATAGCTCTACTTCCTTATCCAAGACTAGTTCGATTCCCATTCGATCCTTGACAGTAGCACCATTTGTTTATGTCAAGAACCTTCATGCCCTCTTATAATAAGGAATCATAGTGATAGTGGTTAAACCTCTTATCGTGGATCATAGAAGTCCTAATGGGAAAGGAAAAAGAGTGTCAACTCTTGTTTAAGCTCTTCCTCTAAGGAAGGAATCATTCCAAAGGGCAATGGTTAAGCTAGAAAGCTTGACTCTAGATCAATCACACTCTCACTCAAGCTAGCAAGTATGCACACTCCACACACTCCAACCACACACAAGCATGAACACTACAATCAAGTAAGCAAGGTAAGAGCAAGCAAGAAGGTAAGAGTGTGAGAGAAGAAGAAAGCTTTTATAGACTTGAGAAATGATAGATTCTCCCCGTTCACATTATCAAAAGTTGTATATATATATAAAAGCTTTGCCTAACCACCCAAGTTAAGTGGGTGCCCATTGCCTATCTCTCTACTCATATATACAAGGCTTGCTTTCGTTACATCATTGGGACCCATAGCTATACATGATGTAAAATGCTCATAGGCTCTATAGAGGTAGGGATTTTAGATGCACGGAATGTGTGAAGAACAATAACCACACACAAATACTAGCCATTCCAATCATACCTTGATGGTCCCTTTTTTTCCCCTTCTCTTGTCCTTAAAAATTTATCTAATTAATTACTCACAAATGAGTAAACAAAATAACCACATACAAGTAGATTTTTACTTATTGTTCCTACTATATACGCATCTCAAAACTTAGTATGAAATACACATATACATCAAGGTTTACTTAAATTAATTTTTCTAATCTTGTGTTTTTATAAACTTACTAAATTGCACATGACAGCAAATATATTATTTCATTATTTACTCATCATACTTAATATAGTGCAACTTAACCACACACAAATACTAATTAAGGATTACAACTCTTATCTTAGAGACATGCTGGCGCATATATCAATATGATTTACGTAATGAAAATATTGATATACAAAGGTTACAGGTTCATCTCCCGATGCACAATAATGTACTATTCAATGACCAGGATGATTTGCGTGATGTCATTAGTTGTGATAGAAACCAAAGAACGTATCTCACCGTACGGTTCAGAGCTAATCAATTGTATGCGAATGCAAATAGCTTACTGTATGTTGATTTCCCTTGCAAGTGGGCGTGGAATTTGGCTCTTTGCTCATTAGGGGGCATTTGAACGTATTTCGGGCCTTTTACTAATAAAAGTAATTAGTAACAGACCAATAAGAATAGAGGAGTGTGTACATTTGGTCTCCTTTGCATATAGGGAGAGACACTAGGCAGTAGGGAGGGGGACTAGGCTTTCGGCACTTATAATTACATTTGTCTCCTACAAAACGTAGGGGGTTAGAGGTGTGGTCCCACAATTCTGGTGGCTCATTATTTGAAAACAGTGACTTCCCCCCCCCCCCCCCCCAAAACCTCATCTCAAACTTGATTATAGAGACCAAAATCTCATTCTCAAGTCCGCTTAGCTTCTTGAACATCCAAACTATACTCTCGTTAATCTCTTCCCTTCTTTCATCTCTTCATTCTCCAAGGCTCCTCAAAACCCTAATCTACAGATCTCATTCTAGAACATTCACCCAATCCTAACCTTTTGCACAGCAAGCTTCACCTTTAGCTTCAGGTTGATATGGCCGAGGAGATATCGCTGCACAATAGGAAGGATGACGATGGTGCTTGGGGGGGAGAGGCATTTTGCAAGGGTTCTTGGGTTTATCTACAGCCAGCTATCCAATTGGTCCCCATTGAGTTCGACGGCGAGATGTGATGGAGCTTCATTGGGAAAGGTCGTTTATAGGGTTTCAAAAAGGCAAGCAATGGAGAACTAGTGGCCATGGTACAACAATGATAAAACATAAAATAAATAAAGTGGGTGCTTACTTCTCTACATATGGCAAAATCGCAAAGCAGCACGCCCTTGGATTGAGTCCTTTGAAATATGGAATAATATGTGAGGTGGTCCTCCTGGGGTCCGAAAGGACTAATGACACAAGGGGATCACAAATGAATATCTCCTTTGGCTGGTTTGGCAGAAGGGGTTTCAAAAGTGCCCTAAAATTGAAGAAAAGCTTTAGAAAAAAAGATAATACATACAAAGCTTTAGAAAATACAGAGCCTTATATGGATGAAAGAAATACAGACCTTAGTGATCATCTTCCATTGTGAAGGATACATTACAAATGAGTTGCCCAGGTACTTTTGCAAGCCTCTCATCATTCTCTTTCTCTAACTGCAGAAGGTTGGATAAACTCTCGTCCACTTCAGATTCTCTTACACATCAACATTTTGTTCTCTTTCCTCACCCTTCAAGTCTTTCTATCTTACCGACCTCTGAGTCCTCCGTAATGGACTTGGGGACGTGACTTCTTTCAACCTTAACCTCATCTTTCTTTTTTCGTTTCAAAGAAAGAGGAATAACTGGGATCTCAATAGCCTTTCTATCTCTAAATGGCAAGGGAGCAATAATTTTATCAAACCTATACCTGACCCTGCTCTGCTGACAACTATCATGATCTTTCCTATGGGTTCGACCAGGGGAACTAAAGGAACTTTTCTGACTGTCTGTTTTGTACGAGCCATCATCAACGATACTGAAATCATTAAAAAAGAGTATTGTCATAAGTGGACATTGATCAAAAGGGTGCATTGCAGTAAAGATAGAAATTATAAAAAAAATCCCCATCCATAGTGGCAATAAGCATGTTCGGACAGAGACCAAACTTCCTCATCGCACCGTGGGAGAGGTGACTTTAAGAACCGTGCAATAGAGATAAAAATCACCCAAAATTTCCCTTTTCCCTTCTAGAGTGCGATAAGCGAGTTGTTCGGACAGAGAACAAACTTTCTTATCGCACCGTGGAAGGTGATTTCAACAGTAGAGATAAAAATCACACAAATTTTCCCTTTTCCCTTCCACAGTGTGAGTAAGCGAGTTTGGACAGAGAACAAACTTCCTTATCGCACCGTGGGGAATGTGACTTTCAAAATGGCACGTGCAGTAGAGATAAAAATCACAAATCACAAATCACAAATCACATAAATTTTCCTTCATGGTGCGATAATTAGCTTGTTTGGACAGAGAAGAAAATTCCTTATCACACCGTGGAAGGTGACTTTCAAAAGGGTGGAGTAGAGATAAAATTTTCCTTCACAGTGTTTCCCTTCCCACGGTGTGATAAGCTTGTTCGGTGTTAGAGAACAAACTGCAGAGTGAGAATGCTCCACACAAGAGCCTTTTGTTTTAAAAAGTGAGTCTGTAGATGGAGAGGTCATGAACCTTTTATCTAATGATGACTACATTCCAAGCACAGTGTTGGATGCGGCTCTGATGAAGGCATCTGCAGTCATTCATTGATGAGGGTTGTTCTATGCAGGGAGAGCACATAAAGTCAAATTTTGTCATCCCTGGGCTTTCGTCTTTTTTATAAATGGGAAGAGTTATTTGCTTCTTTCCCATATTCAAAAGCTCTGTAATTTTAGGAAAGATTACTGCCTGACAGTTATAGCAGACGGTTGTTAAGCTGCCAGAGGATAACTTGATGTAGAGAATGAAATGTCTTCATGCTTTGACAAAGCTAAAGAGAGAGAAGCTTCTATTTCTAGTGAAGAGGAGTTTCAGAGTCTTCAAAAGGAGATGGCTAGCAAAAGGAGAAAGTGGCTATAAATAGGGCTTGGGGGACATTGGTAGGATCTTTTGACATCTTTTGAGACTTTTACTAATTTTGGTCATCTTGTACCTTTGGGCTCCATCTATGGAGATTTGGCCTTCCATGGTCAAGCTCATGGCTAGCTTGAAGCCATCCTCTTGGTGAGAGGTTAAACACACTTAGGCTATTTGTGCATCTTCTCTTTCTACATGCACTTATAGATTCTCTCTTTCTTGTATATTCATGTGATGAGCCATTTGATCACTAATCTCATGATTAATGGATGCTAGATTCTTGCTTTGATGTGTTTGATTCCATATTTTGCTCTAGATCCATTTCATTTGGTATCAGAGCCTTGATTTTGATCCATTATCAAGGTTTTGGGATGAGATTAGTCATTTTCTTGATAATTTTCTGAATTTTCTCTTGATTTCTTGGAGTTTTGGCTTAATCTTGCTTAATTTCTAGTTAATCTTTGGAGATTAGTGGAGGGGAGGTATCATTTCATGTGATTTCATGGAGATTTAGCTCAATTAGCCTAATTTGGGTACCTTGGACCAAATATTTGGAGTGGGGTACAAAAAATAGGAAAATTTTAAATTAATCACTTGTTTATCTCTTTGCTAATCACGTTTATCTTTTTGTGCTTCTTTTCCAAGCTTTCCATAGCCTTTACTTCTCATCTTTCCTCTGTTTTGCTTCCATTTACTAGGGCTTTTGTTGATCTTGAGGAGAGGAACACATCGAGTACCAATTTACATGCAATTTTTTGAAAAGTTTTGAAATTTTTTTTCCCTTTTCTTTCCCTTTGCTCCAAACCCTAATCTCTCTCACATAGCTCACCATTGTCTATCTCCACTCACTCTAAATGGCTGCAAATGCATTCTATTGCTAATGATGGCCAAACTTGGAGATGATTTTGTGCTTTTGTACTCATGAAGCTAGGCGTTGAGGACCGTTTTTCCACGCTTCCTCATGGCCATATTTCACAAGAAATAGCTTCACTTCATTTCCTTCCATACCATGTGGTTGGTAGCTATGGTGTTTGGCATCTTTTTGGTGGATTTTGTGGAGTTTTTCATTGCTATTGGAGAGGGAGAAGAGGAGGTTTGAGCAGCCCTCAGAAATTGCAAAAATCTTCAAGATTTGTACCTATTGGAGACTCTATCAACAAGCAACAATCCAACCATTGAAGCTTCTGGAATACCATTGGTGTTGCTATGGCCATTTTCTCAAGCATTGGTGATTAATCCTCATGCTATGGACAAATTGGGGTTATTCATGAAAGAAAACTCTAATTTACAGCATTTTAACATTCCTACATAACTCATGATCCATTGGAAAGTGATTACATGCTCTTATTGCTCACATCTTTCTTTAATCACACCCATTTGGATGTCATGTGGCCATTTGTGAGACAAATGCAAGATTCTTTGATGAATCCATGCATAAATGGATGAAGGAATGCATATGCTTAGATGCATTGATTGAGCCACATGCATGGAGTGGATGTTGGGTAATAATAATGAGAAGGTTTTTGCTATGGACATGATGCTTTTATGCATTGGTATGATGCTATTGAGCATTGGAATAGCTTGATCTGTGATTGAAATCAATTGGTAATGCTACATTCAAATGCAAGTTGATGCCCTTGAATGCCATTTGATGCCAATTACTCATAAGCAATGCTTTTGGGAGTGAAACCAAGTGGATATTGATGTCATTTGGTATATGGTATTACCTCACTTGCGCTTGATGTTGGATCTTTGGATGAATGGCAGACATTTGGAGCTATGTGGATAAGCATGAGTTCATGCATAATGGTTTATGAGTATATTGTAATGGGCATGAGTCATGCCACATCCTTGTAAGTGATTCGCCTCATTTTCAGTTTCAAGCTATATGCACCTCACAATTGTTTGCACTCACTTCAATTTCCAGAAACTAGATATGTTGGTGAGGGTACCCCGGGTGTTGGCGGAGAGGCCCGGGGGAGGAGCATGGCTTGAATCCACCATGCCATGAGTGCCGTGGTAAAGCGGTACGGTGGAGGATTAGGTGTGGAGGTGAAGACTTGGCCTCAACCCGTGCCTTGGTTCGAACTAGGTACGGGGGTGAGAAGAGCTTGGCCGGGAGATCGGCAAGCTTCAACGCGCTACACCGACGATCCTCTTGGTTTATGCACATGTCAATGGCTCCTTAATATGGACATCTCATGGGATTTGATCTTGCATTATGCCATGGGAAATGTATGGTGAATACTTGGAATTGCAAGGAATGTGTATGCCTTTTGGTGATGCAAGTTGAGGCACATGCTTTGTAATGGATGGGAATTGATAAGAGGATTATGGATTTTTTGCATTGTTACTTGAGAAAAATTGAGATTAAGCTTCTAAAACAAAGGAGACTATGTTAAAATTTTCTCAAATTTTTGGTCATACATGGACAATTGAAGCTTGTGGAGCATAATTTGAAGACCTTGGGATGCCAATGAGGTGCGGAAGGTGTTGACATTGGTTTGGGAGTAAACAAGGATCAATTGGGCATAAAAAGGGTCACTTTGGCAAGAATCTGCAAATTCACAAAAACCCTAATTTAGTCCCAATCCTTTTGGACTAAATTAAAAGGGACTATATAAGCTCTTAGTGCTTTCTTAGAGCTACCCAACGAGCTCTTAACCTCCGCATTTCGATATCTTTTTAGGGTAGAATTTAGGGTTTTTACAGAAACAGTAAACACTAATTCAATCATAGGGGTTTGAAGGTCTTCTAGATCCAATTACATAGGCTTGTAGTACTCATCGAAGGATTCAATTTGAGCTAAAAAGTTTTGCATTTGGATATTTCTAGCTCAAGTTATACCCAAAATATCGTTTCAGCCTACAACCCTGTAAACCCTAAAACAGAGAATAGTAGCACACCTCATCTCTTATAGGTCTTTGCATAGTGGTCTAGTAAACTTAATTAGCTCTCCAACAAGCTTTAGATCACTTCAATCAGACATTTCTACCTCAATTTAGAGCCAAATTTCTGAAACCGAAGGTTTCAATGGGGCCGAAGCCAAAAGCGCGACCGAGGCGCAACACTTTGGCTTCCGACGAGGTAGAGGATGAAGAGGCAATGATGGAACAAGGAATTTTGGATGCTCCGAAGGATACTCTTGGGCACACTTCAAGAGAAGGGGATACTTTTGGGCATACTTCAAGAGAAGGGAATGAGGAGTTAAATGTCGGAAGTGCCCATAAGCACACCCCACAATCTTCGCATACCATCCCCATCGATTCGATCATGCAAATGCTGATGGAAATGAATGCTAAGATGGACACGATGGCTAAAAGGGTAGAAGTCAATGGTAGACTTGACACTATGACTACAAGGATGGAAGTTTTGGAAGAGAGGGTCGCTCGACCAATGGGCCAACCTTCCTATGATAGTGGTCATGGTGCTTTACATGAAGGCAAGTAATTTGGGTCAGCTCTTGAAGGCCGTAGGGAAGGCAAGCTACCCATGGTACAAGAGGATTCTCCCAAGGTAACACATGAGCATTCCACCAAGAATGCCACTTTCGGATTCATGTCGGATGCTAGGAGGCCTTCTATGTGGGAGATGAAGCCTACTACATTCCAAGCGGGTTCTTCTCAATTGGATGGAAAGCAACATGCACCTACATTCAGACATGAGGAGTCAAATTTTGGGGATCCGAGAAGAGTACCTTTGCATCTCAAAGCAAATCAGTCCTCCATGCTTGAAGAGGAGGTGTATGATATGGATGATGTGGTTGAGCTTGATTAGGAACATATGTCATTCATTGAGAGACAAAGAGAAGCTCATGATAGGTGGATGGAAATGCCAAATTTCCTCAAGAGGGAGTACAAAGATTTTGCACAATTCCTTGGATCTTTTGTACAAATGCAAAAGCACAAGCCCTCGCACCATCATGAGAATGCATCGTTATCCGTGTCAAAGGATGTAAAGGACAAGATTTCACTCTCTAAGTTCAAGGGTGATGGTTCAGCCCCACATGAGTTGGAAGAATGGATGAATAAGTTGGATACATGCTTTCAGCTCTATCTGAAGAGTGAAAGGGACAAAGTGCATTTTGCATCCTTGCATTTGGAAGCCTATGCACATCAATGGTGGAGACATATGCTCAAGGAAGGAGTTATGCCACATACTTGGGAAGAACTCAAGCATGAAATGAATATGACATTTGTGTCACCTTTGGTTCTTGGGCCGATACCATGAAGAATGGTATGAACTCACACAAAAGGGCATGTCAGTTAGGGAGTACATCAAGAGGTTCATGAAGCTCTGTATGTTTGTGGATGGACTCAATGAAGGCATGCGATTGAAGAAGTTTGTGCATGGTCTAGATTCATACATCAAAGCGGATGTCTCGACACAAAGACCAAGCACTATCAAATAGGCTATGAGGTTGGCGGAGTTATATGAGCCAAAGTATAAGAGGGTTCAGTCCAATGCACCTTTTCATAAGCCATTTCACACTTCTTCAAATGTGGAGAAAAGTCTACCTTCTTCTACATCTACTTACACTTCCGAATTCCATACATCTTTTGGAAAAGGACAGTCCACAAGTGGAGTTCATAATGATGCTAAGAAGAGCAATGGGTTTGTCAAGAAGCCTCCTCAACCATTCAAGAAGATTCAACGGATGGATGATCCTAAGATTGAGGAATTGAGGAGCAAAGGCCTATGTTTTAAATGGAAAGAGAAGTGGTCACCCGGGCACATTTGCAAATCAAAGAAAGTGGTGGTGGCTACTATGATCTTTATGGATGAGTATGATGATTTCAAGTCATCTCATGATGTGGAAGAGTTTGAAGATTGCAGCAGCAGCGAGTATTCTTTTGTCAAAGAAGAGGATGAGTTTCCTTTCGACCCTGGTGGAAGGGATCATGCATGCATTTTGAGGGACAATATGCCAAAATAGAGTGCTGCCCATATTTACAGAAAATTACAGCAAGGAGATGGTGAAGAATTTCCTCATTCTAAGCTTTGGAATGGTCTACTATGGCACAAGGATAAGATGTATTTGGTTCCAACCTTATCCTACATTCCTAAGGTGCTTCATGAGATGCATTCTTCACCGCTTTCGGGTCATCTTGGTTTTCTCAAGATATTTGACAAAGTGAGCAAAAGCTTCTATTGGAAAGGCATGTGGAGGGATGTCAAGAAGTTTGTTTTGGAATGTGTGTCATGCCAAAGGAATAAGGATAGTCACAAGTGGTGTACTTCATCCTTTGCCTATTCCAGATGGAAAATGGACTCACATTTCCATGGACTTCATCACGGGCTTGCCAAAGATGAAGCATGGGGATGGGATCAAGTATTTGTGGTGGTGGATAGACACACCAAATCAGCTTGTTTTATTGCTTCCAGGACTACTTATGGGGCCTCTTACATTGCCAAGCAATTTATGGAGCATGTATTCAAGATACATGGTTTGCCACTCAACATAGTTTGTGATAGAGATACCAAGTTCATGGGCACTTTTTGGAGGACATTGTATGAGAACTTGAGGACTCAAATCACTCCTTCTACAGCCTATCACCCTCAAACGGATGGGCAAACGGAGTGCACAAACAAATGGCTTGAAGTGTACTTGAGGCACTATTGTCATGACATGCAAGCATCATGGGATGAATGGCTTTACCTTGCTGAATTTTGTCATAATTCAAGCAAGCATTTGAGTATTGGGATGTCACCTTTTGAGGCTCTTTATGGGTATCAAGTGCATGTGCCATCTATTGCCTTCCATGAGGATAAAATGGTTAATCCTTTCGCCAAGGGAGAGTTGGAAAGGATGAGACAGCTTCTTCAATTATGCAAGGATAATATGAAGAAGGCACAAGAAGTCATGAAGGCAAATGTGGATGAGCATAGATGCAAAATGGAGTTCAAGGAAGGTGATTATGTGTTGCTCAAGCTTCCTAAGAGCCTTCACAATATTCTCAAAGGGTCTTCCAATTCCAAGTTGGCACATAGATACTATAGACCATGTTTGGTAGTCAAGAAAGTGGGTGATTTGGCTTATAAACTTGACCTACCTCCTTCTACAAGGATTCATAATGTGCTTCATGTATCCAACCTTAAGAGGTTTGTGGGCTCTCTTCCTCAAGAGATTGAAGAGTTACTACCAATGGATGAAGAAGGAGAGATTATCTATGAGTCAGAGAGGATTGTGGACAAGAGGACAAGGGTTTTGAGGAACCGAGACATTGATGAATTCCTTGTGAAATGGAAGCGCTTGCCCATAGATGAGGCTACTTGTTGGCAATCAATGGAGTATGTTCAACAACATGGTTTACTTGATGGAAGTATTCCTTGATCAAGTGGCATGATTATTATGTGAAGAATGGGCATATCATGAGGTTTTATATGTGCTGTAATTTCTGGACAGCTTTGGTTGGATCTATTGTTGGGGTTACCAATCTAGTCCAACACACTTGGAAGATCATTTGATTCGATGACAAATATGTGGGACCTTTTTGGGTGCGGCTACGCATCATTTGCAGCTCATTTTTATGGAGGTTTCATGAAGAATTTCAAGGGAAGCTTCATCGACAACATGGTTGCCATAACAGTCCTACATGCTATTTTGGAGAAGGAGTTTGCCGGCTTCACTACATTTGGTTTCCCTATTCCAAATGTATTCGAGGTGCATTTCTGAAGACCTCTCTACTTCCCATGGGTTTACATTGAGATTGCGATTCAATTGTAAATATCTTGTATGATTTTGAGGACAAAATCTTTGGGAAGGGATGGTTTGTCATGAACCATAGAGCTTGATTTCCACATGTACATAGGGGTCCATGGGCAAAAGGAGAAAGTGGCTATAAATAGGGCGTGGGGGACACTGGTAGGATCTTTTTACATCTTTTGGTACTTTTACTAATTTTGGTCATCTTGTACCTTTGGGCTCCATCTATGGAGATTTGGCCTTCCATGGTCAAGCTCATGGCTAGCTTGAAGCCATCCTCGTGGTGAGAGGTTAAACACACTTAGGCTATTTGTGCATCTTCTCTTGCTACATGCACTTATAGATTCTCTCTTTCTTGTATATTCATGTGATGAGCCATTTGATCACTAATCTCATGATTAATGGATGCTAGATTCTTGCTTTGATGTGTTTGATTCCATATTTTGCTCTAGATCCATTTCACTATCTCTACTCATATATACAAGTCTTGCTTTTGTTACATCATTGTGGGACCCATAGCTATACATGATGTGAAATGCTCATAGGCTCTATAGAGGCAGGGATTTTAGATGCACGGAATGTGTGAAGAACAATAACCACACACAAATACTAGCCATTCCAATCATACCTTGATGGTCCCCTTTTTCCCCTTCTCTTGTCCTTAAAAATTTATCTAATTAATTACTCACAAATGAGTTAACAAAATACCACATATAAGTAGATTTTTACTTATTGTTCCTACTATATACGCATCTCAAAACTTAGTACGAAATACACACATACATCAAGGTTTACTTAAATTAATTTTTCTAATCTTGTGTTTTTATAAACTTACTAAATTGCATATGACAACAAATATATTATTTCATTATTTACTCATCATACTAAATATAGTGCTACTTAACCACACACAAATACTAATTAAGGATTACAACTCTTATCTTAGAGGCATGCTGGCGCATATATCAATATGATTTGCGTAATGAAAATCTTGATATA
Source organism: Cibotium barometz (assembly GCF_041138505.1). NCBI lineage: Eukaryota > Viridiplantae > Streptophyta > Polypodiopsida > Cyatheales > Cibotiaceae > Cibotium > Cibotium barometz. The sequence goes on from NC_141062.1 coordinate 57,405,754, forward strand.
CAAAGGTTACATGTTCATCTCCCGATGCACAATAATGTACTATTCAATGACCAGGATGATTTGCGTGATGTGATTAGTTGTGATAGAAACCAAAGAACGTATCTCACCGAACGGTTCACAGCTAATCAATTGTTTGCGGATGCAAATAGCTTACTATATGTTGATTTCCCTTGCAAGTGGGCGTGGAATTCAGCTCTTTGCTCATTAGGGGACATTTGAATGTATTTTGGGCCTTTTACTAATGAAAGTAATTAGTAACGGACCAATAAGAATAGTGGAGTGTGTACATTTGGTCTCCTTTGCATATAGAGAGAGACACTAGGTAGTAGGGAGGGGGACTAGGCTTTTGGCACTTATAATTACATTTGTCTCCTACAAAAAGTAGGGGGTTAGAGGAGGTAGGTGTGGTCCCACAATTTTTGTGGCTCATTATTCCAAAACAGTGACTTTTCCCCCCCAAAACCTCATCTCAAACTTGATTATAGAGACCAAAATCTCATTCTCAAGTCCGCTTAGCTTCTTGAACATCCAAACTATACTCTTGTTAAACTCTTCCTTTGTTTCATCTCTTCATTCTCCAAGGCTCCTCCAAAACCCTAATCTATAGATCTCATTCTAGAACATTCACCCAATCCTAACCTTTCGCACAACAAGCTTCACCTTTAGCTTCAGGTTGATATGGCCGCACCAAGAAGACCAAAAGATGAGAATTGAGGAGATATCGCTGCACAATAGGAAGGATGACGATGGTGCTTGGGTGGAAGAGGCATTTTGCAAGGGTTCTTGGGTTTATTTATAGCCTGCTGCAACTGGTCCCCATCGAGTTCGACGGCGAGATGTGATGGAGCTTCATTGGAAAAGGTCATTTATAGGGTTTCAAAAAGGCGAGCAATGGAGACCTAGTGGCCATGGTACAACACGCTTACACAGCACGAGATATCCATCTTTGCCCCAACAAACTAAGTTTCCATGCAACTGTAAGTATCATGAGTTTGAAAGGAGCATATAATTTCATGACCGCTAGAAGTTTCTTTCTTTCTAAGTCATCTTATTTCTTGTTTGTAGACATTTTTCCCTCAAACTTGGTAGAGGAGCAGCCATTACGCAGTCTTACTGGAACATTTCATACATTACATGGAGATATCGGTGAAGCAAGGTTTTCTTGTAGAAACAGTGTAGAACTTTTACTGGCACTCCTATGTGATTCCAAGGCATGATGGTGGTTTTGGTAAGTTACGGATGATAACATGTCCCCCCCTCTCTTCTATTGCATGGCCAATCCTCCTCCCAGATGCTTGGACTGTAATGGTTATGAAATCAGGGATGCTTTGTGATATACAAGGGTCTTTAATGTTTGCAAAGCCCTCTCGATCAGTGGGTCCTAGTTGGGTATGCCCAATTACATATTTCTGCTAAGATGCTCAATCAATTTACCTTCTCACACACATATACCATATGGTTGTGTGCAAGAAAGTACTAGGTGATGACATGGTTCCCTTGCTTGGAGAGCACTGGAGTATTGTAGAGGGGGTGCATAAAAATGACACATTCAAGTGTAATATAGTAGACTCATTTTGGTATCTCAAAGCTCGTCCCACGTTTTACATACGCTTTTATTACAAGCGGTGGATGAAGAAGAACAGTTATCGGGTTCCAATGCAGGCAGATGAACAAGTTGTTTTTCCTGTTGACATACGTGTTCGGTTGCCGTGGTGTGGTGGGAAGTTGCAAGTGCAAGTACACATTAGAAACTCCTAAATGTTAGGGAGCACCTTCAAATCATAGGAGGTGAGGATATTAGCAAGGCACAATTCACGGTGAATAATGGTCATGACATTCATTATAGGCTGGGAAAATGGTTTTATGGCACACATGATTGGAGATGACAGTTGTTCAAAGGTAGGGTGGTTTTATGGCACACAGGATTGTAGAACATGGTTTTCAACAGTATATAAAGACATCCTACATATGAAAGTTGTGGCATTATTTCTTACTCGTAGCTCATAACAAAAGCCAGCCTCCCATGGATGCAAATTCTTCTTGCGATAAGGATGCTTCTAGCAAGGTTCCTACGCCCCCTCCAGTCTCACAAGATGACTCAGTGTATTCCTCTCTTGGGGATACGGATGATAAATCTGTCGTGTACTCTGAAAATAGATAGAAAGACCTTGAAGATGCGAAAAAACTGATAGTAGCTGAAGCCAAAGCTGTGTATCAAAAGATCCTTCAGAAGACCCAAAACAAGCCAATTGAAGAAAAGCCTACTCAGCAGGATGATTAGGAATTTTAGGAATGTTTTGTATTGAGGACTTGGGCTCAAAACAATTTGTATCTCAATGTTACTTTGATGGAAAATCACTTGTGACATTTCAATTTATCTGTGTACTCGTATTATACTTTGATCTCTCTCTCTCTCTCTCTCTCTCTCTCTCTCTCTCTCTCTCTCTTCCCCCTAGTTGTTTCGTAAATTTTTTTTAAAGCTGTATTACATTGCTAAAATAATGAGGGGTTCAATAAGAATTCTGGATATTTAAAAAAACAAAGATATCAGAAGAAAGCTTATATCGAGAAGAATCTTTACAAAATGAAATGTACTAATAAAGATCTGCAAGCTAGGGCTGCTAGGGCTCCATGACATTAGCAAGGCACAATTCATGGTGAATAATGGTCATGACATTCATTGTAGGTTGGGAAAATGGTTTTATGGCACACATGATTGGAGATGACAGTTGTTCAAAAGTAGGGTGGTTTTATGGCACACAGGATTGTAGAACATGGTTTTCAGCAATATATAAAGATATCCTACATATGAAAGTTGTGACATTATTTCTTACTCATAGCTCATAACAAAAGCCAATCTCCCATGGATGCGAATTCTTCTTGCTGATAAGGATGCTCCTAGCAAGGTTGCTACGCCCCTCCAGTCTCACAAGATGACTCAGTGTATTCCTCTCTTGGGGATACAGATGATAAATCTGTCATGTACTCTGAAAACAGACAGAAAGACCTTGAAGATGCAAAAAAACTGATTATCTGAAGCCAAAGCCGTGTATCAAAGGATCCTTCAGGAGAACCGAAACAAGGCAACTGAAGAAAAGCCTACTGAGTAGGATGATTAGAAATTTTAGGAATGTTTTGTATCGAGGACTTGGGCTCAAAACAATTTGTATCTCAATGTTACTTTGATGGAAAATATCTTGCGACATTTCAATTTATCTATGTACTCATATTATACTTTGATCTCTCTCTCTCTCTCTCTCTCTCTCTCTCTCTCTCTCTCTCTCTCTCTCTCTCTCTCTCTCTCCCCCAGTTTTTTCGTAAATTATTTTTAAAGCTCTCTTAAATTGCTAAAATAATGAGGGGTTCAATAAGAATTCTGGATATTTAGAAAAACAAAGATATGAGAAAAAAGCTCGTATCGAGAAGAATCTTTACAAAATGAAATGTACTAATAAAGATCTGCAGGCTAGGTCTACTGGGGCTCCATGCCCTCAGGATTCTCTGTCTCTGGCCCGGCCCTACATCCACATCCTTTGCCTGGGTCTCTTCTGTAGAAGCCTTCTTGGCTATGAATCAAAGCTTTTTCTTTGGTGGCGTACCCTTTTTGCCAACCTTCTCAGGGGTTCCTTGCTTAAAGATAAAATGCTTAAAATTTGAATGCATAGGCATTCTTTTCTTCTTTGATGTAGAGGCTTCACCTTTTGGACGTGGCGAGTCAAGGTCTTTCAGTGTAATTGCATTATCAAGTATAATATTAATTGCCTTCGCTCGCACGCTCCACAACCAAAATTCAGGCGTACCAAGAGAATGATTGCTTTAAAAATAAAAATGGCTCAAAATTAAATATTACCATTTGAAAAAATCAAATCTAAAAAATGATAAAAACTATAAAGTGAATATGTGAGATTATATTAACAACAATGATAAAACATAAAATAAATAAAGTGGGTGCTTACTTCTCTACATATGGCAAAACCGCAAAGCAGCACGCCCTTGGATTCAGTCCTTTGAAATATGGAATAATATGTGAGGTGGTCCTCGTGGGGTCCGAAAGGACTAATGACACAAGGGGATCACAAATGAATATCTCCTTTGGCTGGTTTGGCAGAAGGGGTTTCAAAAGTGCCCTAAACTTGAAGAAAAGCTTTAGAAAAAAGGATAATACATACAAAGCTTTAGAAAAAAGGATAATACATACAAAGCCTTATATGGATGAAAGAAATACAGACCTTAGTGATCATCTTCCATTGTGAAGGATACATTACAAATGAGTTGCCTAGGTACTTTCGCAAGCCTCTCATCATTCTCTTTCTCTAACTGCAGAAGGTTGGATAAACTCTCGTCCACTTTAGATTCTCTTACACATCAACATTTTGTTCTCTTTCCTCACCCTTCAAGTCTTTCTATCTTACCGACCTCTGAGTCCTCCGTAATGGACTTGGGGACGTGACTTCTTTCAACCTTAACCTCATCTTTCTTTTTTCGTTTCAAAGAAAGAGGAATAACTGGGATCTCAATAGCCTTTCTATCTCTAAATGGCAAGGGAGCAATAATTTTATCAAACCTATACCTGACCCTGCTCTGCTGACAACTGTCATGATCTTTCCTATGGGTTCGACCAGGGGAACTAAAGGAACTTTTCTGACTGTCTGTTTTGTACGAGCCATCATCAACGATACTGAAATCATTAAAAAAGAGTAGTGTCATAAGTGGACATTGATCAAAAGGGTGCATTGCAGTAAAGATAGAAATTATAAAAAAATCCCCATCCACAGTGGCGATAAGCATGTTCGGACAAAGACCAAACTTCCTCATCGCACCTTGGGATGCGGCCAAGTTGGAAGAGGATGAGAACTAAAAAGTAATCAATCCCATATATAAATGCAGATTGAACTTACTGATGGCTTAGGATATTTTATGTTATCTTTTTATGTTTCCAAGAGTTCATGTTGTCAAGCCTTTTATGTCAATGCATATAGAGCTTGATGATGCAGACAGCTTCCTGGGACATGGTGGAGCTGCTCGTGCAAGAGTGGGGCAAGATTCCGCTCTTGCACACTACATCTCATCTATTGACAAGGATATTTTTATTGTCTATCACACAGCAAGTATTCTAAGGATGTCGAAATTCCGTTACTAGCATTCAAGGCACTACCTAGATATACAGGTTATGCATTTGTCTCTTACAATTCACATAAGGTCATGCTCATATAGAGAAATGTGCTGCCATTCGTATTTTTGGATATGGTCCTGGATTTTGGCCTTCTAGAACCGGATACTTCCTTTGCTATGCTAGCTATGCCCTAGGTGCCGCAGTAGATGCCAAAACACTCAAGGGTTATAGTTGCAAAGAAGTTTCTGTGTTATAGAGGAGAAATGCCTAAAGGGGATGAAGAAGAAGAGAACAGATTGGAAAGCAAGTAGATCTTGTATTTTGTACATAAACTAGATTTTGTAATCAGCTTTTTTTAATTTTATGAAATGAAAACCATGTTTTGGCTAGATAAACAAAATTCCATGTTTTGTGTTGGTATTCAAAGTGCTGTGTGTTTACAATCCAAGTTCTTAGTACTATGAAACCTTCCAAATTTTTCCTGCTCGACTTCGTGAAGATCTCCATGCCGCATGACGTGTTGGTCGGTCCTATGCCAGCTTTCCACTTCGATGATCTCCTTATTTTTGCATGATTTCTTGCTGTCCTTGCTAAATTGCTAATACGAGCCCTTTTCCCATGGATACTTTCCATCCAAAAGTGTATTTGAAAAACCAGTTAAAGATGCATCTCCTTGAGGTAATTTGTACGAGTCTTCCCCCCTCCATATGTGATAGGTGTTTTTAAAATATACGCCTCTAGCTGGATAGTGAGATTTCTCCATTCCTTGGGTACTCCACATGTCAAGAGAACCATACTCATCCATGAAGTATATACCATGAGCATAGTGAATGTGCTATAGGAAAATAAAAGAAAATCGACTGTACAATCAGTACCCAAGCAGCCCATTCTCACCTTCTCCAACAAATTGAATGAATGATGGTAGATCTGTGAAAGGTGGAGAGCAGGTCTCGAAGAAGGATCATTGGGATATAAATATCCATCAACCCAAAGATCCACATTACTCCGGCCCTGTTATCTTCTTTCTCGCTTGTCCTGTGCATTAAGACGTTCTTTTTTGATAGGTGCATATTCATTCAATATGCGAACATGCAAGTTTACCTTCCTCACTTGTGATGGATTATCTGTGGTGTTTGTTACTTCTCTGAGTGCCATCACAACAAGAATTGGGGGTCTATGAATATGTATGTATGAAATAGTAACTCTATGGTAGCTCTAACGAGAGAGAGAGAGAGAGAGAGAGAGAGAGAGAGAGAGAGAGAGAGAGAGAGAGAGAAAATATCTTCACATGGAAAAGGAGAGCTTGGGAGAGACTCAAACAGATGGCTCAGATACTGTAGGAATGGGAGAAAGAGAGAGAATCATATTGCAGGTGTGGAAAGTTGGGAGAATGAATGAAAACGATTTTTGAGGTTGATGTGGAATTTGGTGGGAATTTCAAATACGGCATTAAAGTGCAGTAAATAAGATTGAAAGGGTAGAATTGAAAGTAAATAGATTTTTCCTATTTTTGGGCCCCACTAATGGATGAGATTGATGATGTGGAAAGAGAAAAAGATACAAAAATCCTAGAGAGGGAAACGAGAGCCTAGAGAGGGGGAAACCTAGAGAGATCCCCTGCTTTTAGCAAGAAAGTATGCTTCTTTATGAGCTGTCTCCTTATGCCACAACAAAATCAGTCTTAGTTCCTTAAAATTAGGGATTCTTATAGGGCCCTTTTTATGCTCAAATGCCCCCTAATGATGAAGCTAATCTTGGTTTAAAACATAAAAAATACTAATGTATACTAATTTCTTAATTAATATAAGGCTAATGCTCATGAAATCAACCAAGTGGAAAGATTACCTACTTTAATCACACCCAAAAGATCTTGCTCTTTGTTCCATCACTCTTGTGAGATAAAGAATAGATCTAGTTAATCAACAAAGAAAAACACACAAAAAGGATTAGGGTTAGAAAGAAAGCCTACTCTAGTTGCACAAATTCACTCACAAACACACAAATCACACACATAATCACTCAAATCAACTTAATATCCTACTCTAGAACACATTTTCCTAACATTCAACCGGCGATTTGTATCCAAGAGCAAGATAAAGTGAGAAAAATATAAGATTTTTTACAAGATGGTAGCTCTACTTCCTTCCCTTATCCAAGACTAGTTCGATCCCCATTCGATCCTTGACAGCAGCAGCACCATTTGTTTATGTCAAGAACCTTCATGCCCTCTTATAATAAGGAATCATAGTGATAGTGGTTAAATCTCTTATCGTGGATCGTAGAAGTCCTAATGGGAAAGGAAAAAGAGTGTCAACTCTTGTTTAAGCTCTTCCTCTAAGGAAGGAATCATTCCAAAGGGCAATGGTTAAGCTAGAAAGCTTGAACCACCCTCCTCACTCGAGATCAATCACACTCTCACTCAAGTTAGCAAGCATGCACACTCCACACACTCCAACCACACACAAGCACGAACACTACAATCAAGTAAGCAAGGTAAGAGCATGGACATTACAATCAAGCAAGCAAGAAGGTAAGAGTGTGAGAGAAGAAGAAAGCTTTATAGACTTAAGAAATGATAGATTCTCCCCGTTCACATTATCAAAAGTTGTATATATACATAAAAGCTTTGCTTGACCACCCAAGTTAAGTGGGTGACCATTGCCTATCTCTACTCATATATACAAGGCTTGCTTTCGTTACATCATTGGGACTCATAGCTATACATGATGTGAAATGCTCATAGGCTCTATAGAGGCAGGGATTTTAGATGCACGGAATGTGTGAAGAACAATAACCACACACAAATACTAGCCATTCCAATCATACCTTGCTGCATCATTGGGACCCATAGCTATACATGATGTGAAATGCTCATAGGCTCTATAGAGGCAGGGATTTTAGATGCACGGAATGTGTGAAGAACAATAACCACACACAAATACTAGCCATTTCAATCATACCTTGATGGTCCCTTTTTTTCCCCTTCTCTTGTCCTTAAAAATTTATCTAATTAATTACTCACAAATGAGTAAACAAAATACCACATACAAGTAGATTTTTACTTATTGTTCCTACTTACTATATACGCATCTCAAAACTTAGTACGAAATACACACATACATCAAGGTTTACTTAAATTAATTTTTCTAATCTTATGTTTTTATAAACTTACTAAATTGCACATGATAGCAAATATATTATTTCATTATTTACTCATCATACTAAATATAGTGCTGCTACTTAACCACACACAAATACTAATTAAGGATTACAACTCTTATCTTAGAGGCATGCTGGCACATATATCAATATGATTTGCGTAATGAAAATCTTGATATACAAAGGTTACATGTTCATCTCCCAATGCGCAATAATGTACTATTCAATGACCAGGATGACTTGCGTGATGTGATTAGTTGTGATAGAAACCAAAGAACGTATCTCACCGAACGGTTCAGAGCTAATCAATTGTATGCGGTTGCAAACAGCTTACTATATGTTGATTTCCCTTGCAAGTGGGCGTGGAATTCGGCTCTTTGCTCATTAGGGGACATTTGAACGTATTTTGGGCCTTTTACTAATGAAAGTAATTAGTAACGGACCAATAAGAATAGAGGAGTGTGTACATTTGGTCTCCTTTGCATATAGGGAGAGACGCTGGGCAGTAGGGAGGGGGACTAGGCTTTCGGCACTTATAATTACATTTGTCTCCTACAAAAAGTAGGGGGTTAGAGTAGGTAGGTGTGGTCCCACAATTTTTGTGGCTCATTATTCTAAAAAAGTGACTTTTTCTCCCCAAAACCTCATCTCAAACTTGATTATAGAGACCAAAATCTCATTCTCAAGTCCGCTTAGCTTGTTGAACATCCAAACTATACTCTCGTTAATCTCTTCCCTTCTTTCATCTCTTCATTCTCCAAGGCTCCTCCAAAACCCTAATCTACAGATCTCATTCTAGAATATTCACCCAATCCTAACCTTTCGCACAACAAGCTTTACCTTTAGCTTCAGGTTGACATGGTCGCACCAAGAAGACCAAAAGATGAGAATTGAGGAGATATCGCTAGGAAGGATGATGATGGTGCTTGGGTGGGAGAGGCATTTTGCAAGGGTTCTTGGGTTTATCTACAGCCTGCTGAAACTGGTCCCCATCGAGTTTGACGGCGAGATTTGATAGAGCTTCATTGGGAAAGGTCGTTTATAGGGTTTCAAAAAGGCGAGCAATGGAGAACTAGTGGCCATGGTACAACACGCTTACACAGCACAAGATATCCATCTTTGCCAACAAACTAAGTTTCCATGCAACTGTAAATATCATGAGTTTGAAAGGAGTATATGATTTCATGACTACCAGAAGTTTCTTTCTTTCTAAGTCATCGTATTTCTTGTTTGTAGACATTTTCCCCTCAAACTTGGTAGAGGAGCAACCATTACGCAGTCTTACTGGAACATTTCATGCATTACATGGAGATATCAGTGAAGCAAGGTTTTCTTGTAGAAACAGTGCAGAACTTTTACTGGCACCCCTATGTGGTTCCAAGGCATGATGGTGGTTTTGGTAAGTTACAGATGATAATATGTCCCCGTCTCTCTTCTATTGAATGGCCAATCCTCCTCCCAGATGCTTGGACTGTAATGGTCATGAAATCAAGGATGCTTTGTGATATACAAGGGTCTTTAAAGTTTGCAAAGCCCTCTCAATCTATGGGTCTTAGTTGGATATGCCCAATTACATCTTTTTGCTAAGATGCTCAATCAATTTACCTTCTCACACACGTATACCATGGTTGTGTGCAAGAAAGTACTAGGTGATGACATGGTTGCCTTGCTTGGAGAGCACTAGAGTATTATAGAGGGGGTGCATAAAAATGACATATTTAAGTGTAATATAGTAGACTCATTTCGGTATCTCAAAGCTCGTTCCACGTTATACATACGCTTTTATTATGAGCGGTGGATGAAAAAGAACAGTAGGCAGATGAACAAGTTATTTTTCCTGTTGACATACATGTTCAATTGCCAAGTGGTGTGGTGGGAAGTTGCAAGTGCAAGTAGACATTGGAGCCTCCTAAATGTTAGGGAGCACCTTCAAATCGTAGGAGGTGAGGATATTAGCAAGGCACAATTCAAGGTGAATAATAGGAAGATTCATAAGCGAATGGAGCCGATGGATGGCCTTGGTAGATATACCGAGACTGGGAGGCTGAGGGTATATCGATGAGTTAATGAACTCTAGAACGATACCTTCCAAGCTTCATTTTTAAAATCATTTTTCTAAAATCTTTTATGATTTACCAATCAAAAAGTGCAATGTGTATTTTAATATATTTTCTTGGATTGTAGAAAGCTATCCCATGGATGCAAATTCTTATAACACATGAATGGTCATGACATTCATTGTAGGTTGGGAAAATGGTTTTATGGCACACATGATTGGAGATGACAGTTGTTCAAAAGTAGGGTGGTTTTATGGCACACAGGATTGTAGAACATGGTTTTCAACAGTATATAAAGACATCCTACATATGAAAGTTGTGACATTATTTCTTACTCATAGCTCATAACAAAAGCCATGCTCCCATGGATGCAAATTCTTCTTGTGATAAGGATGCTCCTGGCAAGGTTGCTACGCCCCCTCCAGTCTCACAAGATGACTCAGTGTATTCCTCTCTTGGGGATACAGATGATAAATCTATCGTGTACTCTGAAAACAGACAGAAAGACCTTGAAGATGTAGAAAAACTGATTAGCTGAAGCCAAAGCCGTGTATTAAGGGATCCTTCAAAAGACCTGAAACAAGCCAATTGAAGAAAAGCCTACTCAGCACGATGATTAGGAATTTTAGGAATGTTTTGTATTGAGGACTTGGGCTCAAAACAATTTGTATCTGAATGTTACTTTGATGGAAAAGATCTTGTGACATTTCAATTTATTTGTGTACTCGTATTATACTTTGATCTCTCTCTCTCTCTCTCTCTCTCTCTCAGTTTTTTTGTAAATTATTTTTAAAGCTGTCTTAAATTGCTAAAATAATGAGGGGTTCAATAAGAATTCTGGATATTAAAAAAAACAAAGATATGAGAAAAAAGCTCATATCGAGAAGAATCTTCACAAAATGAAATGTACTAATAAAGATCTGCAGGCTAGGGTTGCTAGGGCTCCATGCCCTCAGGATTCTTTGTCTTTGGCTCAGCCCTGCATCCACATCCTTTGCTTGGGTCTCTTTTGTAGAAGCCTTCTTGCCTACGAATCGAAGCTTGTTCTTTGGTGGCGTACCTTTTTTGCCAACTTTCTCAAGGGTTCCTTGCTTAAAGATAAAATGCTTAAAAGGTGAATGCACATGCATTCTTTTCTTCTTTGATGTAGAGGCTTCACCTTTTGGACGTGGCGAGTCAAGGTCTTTCGGTGTAACTGCAATTAATCGTCTTTGCTCGCATGCTCCACAACCAAAAATCAGGCGTACCAAGAGACTAACTGCATTAAAAATAAAAATGGCTCAAATTTGAATATTGTAAAAGAGGTGAAAGCAACAAAAATGGGAGAACGAGTAACGTAACTTACACTACTATCAAGTTCAGTGTACTTGGAAAGAATGAATTTCCATACATTGGCAATAACATGCCACCCACCACAGGAGCGTGAATCCTTTTGAAGAGGAATGCGTTGATTTAAAAACTTATACTATGTCTTCTTTTTTAACTGAGGATACAGAGCTTTAATGGTAGCAACCGCTCTCTTAGATGCCCTGTATCAAAATTAAAAGAACTTAAGTGGTATGGTACAAATCATACAAACTAGTACTTACAATTTACGTTCTCCATGCATTCCAGCCATGCCATTCATGAGTAGAACTCGGCACTTCACCAAATTAATAATGCAGCAGCCACTCCAATGCCCTCTGCCATTTGAAAAAACCAAATCTAAATAATGATAAAAACTATAAAATAAATACGTGAGATTATATTAACAACAATGATAAAACATAAAAAAAATACATGAGATTATATTAACAACAATGATAAAACATAAAATAAATAAAGTGGGTGCTTACTTCTCTACATATGGCAGAACCGCAAAGCAGCATGCCCTTGGATTCAGTCCTTTGAAATATGGAATAATATCTGAGGTGGTCCTCCTGGGGTCCGAAAGGACTAATGACACAAGGGGATCACAAATGAATATCTCCTTTGCCTGGTTTGGCAGAAGGGGTTTCAAAAGTGCCCTAAAATTGAAGAAAATCTTTAGAAAAAAGGATAATACATACAAAGCTTTAGAAAATATAAAGCCTTATATGGATGAAAGAAATACAGACCTTAGTGATCATCTTCCATTGTGAAGGATACATTACAAATGAGTTGCCCAGAGGTACTTTCGCAAGCCTCTCATCATTCTCTTTCTCTAACTGCAGAAGGTTGGATAAACTCTCGTCCACTTCAGATTCTCTTACACATAACATTTTGTTCTCCTTCCTCACCCTTCAAGTCTTTCTGTCTTATCAACCTCCGAGTCCTCCGTAATGGACTTGGGGATGTGACTTCTTTCAACCTTAACCTCATCTTTCTTTTTCCGTTTCAAAGAAAGAGGAATAGCTGGGATCTCAACAGCCTTTCTATCTCTAAATGGCAAGGGAGCAATAATTTTATCAAACTTATACCTAACCCTACTGACAACTGTCGTCGTGATCTTTTCTATGGTTTGGGGGGGAACTAAAGGAACTTTTCTGACTGTCTATTTTGTACGAGCCATCATCAACGATACTGAAATCATTAAAAAAGAGTATTGTCATAAGTGGACATTGATCAAAAGGGTGCATTGCAGTAAAGATAGAAATCATAAAAAAATTCCCCATCCACAGTGGCGATAAGCATGTTCGGCAGAGACCAAACTTCCTCATCGCACCATGGGAGAGGTGACTTTTAGAAGCGTGCAGCAATAGAGATAAAAATCATGCGAAATTTCCCTTTTTCCTTCCACAGTGCAATAAGTGAGTTGTTCAGACAGAGAACAAATTTTCTTATCGCACCGTGGAAGGTGACTTTCAGCAGTAGAGATAAAAATCACACAAATTCCCTTACTAGCATTCAAGGCACTACCTAGATATACAGGTTATGCATTTGTCTCTCTTACAATTCACATAAGGTCATGCTCATATAGAGAAATGTGCTGCCATTCGTATTTTTGGATATGGTCCTGGATTTTGGCCTTCTAGAACCGGATACTTCCTTTGCTATGCTAGCTATGCCCTAGGTGCTGGAGTAGATGCCAAAACACTCAAGGGTTATAGTTGCAAAGAAGTTTCTGTGTTATAGAGGAGAAATGCCTAAAGGGGATGAAGAAGAAGAGAACAAATTGGAAAGCAAGTAGATCTTGTATTTTGTACACAAACTGGATTTTGTAATCAACTTTTTTTAATTTTATGAAATGAAAACCATGTTTTGGCTAGATAAACAAAATTCCATGTTTTGTGTTGGTATTCAAAGTGCTATGTGTTTACAATCCAAGTTCTTACTACTATGAAACCTTCCAAATTTTTCCTGCTCGACTTCGTGAAGATCTCCATGCCGCATGACGCGTTGGTCCTATGCCAGCGTTCCACTTCGATGATCTCCTTATTTTGGCATGATTTCTTGCTGCCCTTGCTAATGTAACATACCCATTGTAAATAACAATGTACTTGCTTCAGAGTTCAAAAGTATAACTTAGTTTGTCATTTTTACGATCAAAAAACTTCTATTTTTGGAAAAGGAGCCATTTTTGCTTAGAAATTTGTAAATTTGAATCCAAATTTGAAATCTACGCGTAATTTAACGCTTAAAATAGTTTTTTTTTGAACTAAAAATGGGTACCCGGATTGGGTTTAATTAAGCTTTTAAGCCTTTAATCTGTGAACTTCCAACCTAAAATAGTAACTATCCAGGCGTCTAATCAACGAACGGAACACGCCCCCATGGTCACGAGGCAAGGCCGGACATTTCCGTCAAAAAATTTTTTGACCCCTCGGGGCGACGGCGGGCAGCCGGCGTGGGCCCAACCACGGGCGCCGCCCGTGAAAAAAACCGACAATCCACCCGAGACACCCAAGCGTGTACACGACCTAGACGCACACTCCAGCACACCCCTACACGTACCCCCTCCTCCCAGAACCCTCTATCCACAGGTGTTGCACTCTCTCTCTCTCTTGGGGACACCTCCACCCCCATGTGTCACACTTTCTCTCTCCTCGAGACACCTCCACCCCCAAGTGTCTCACGCCCACACTCTCTTCCGGAAACCTACACCACCCAGGTGTCACCTTCCCGCACCCAGACGTCCACCCTCCAGCACCTATAAAAGGAACCTCCCAGCCCCCTTCTCCAGACAAGCCCCCAGCAAGGCCCTACGCGCAAGCCCTCCCTCAAGCTCTAGGACATGTCCTACAGTCTTCTGCCCCCCGTGTGAATAGACTTAAAGTGTGCTTCTCCTCCAACCCTTGCCTTACTCTTCCCTAGACCTCCCTAGTCGTACACTCTTCTCAAGAGCTCTCTAAGTTAAGGACACCCTCTCAATTCCCCCCCCCCATATGCGGCGACTTAAACTTAGGCTAAGAGGTCGTTCCTACCCATAAGCCCAACAAGCTTTTCCTACCCCAAACGGACTCCGTTTTTGAATTCGTTTGAACCAGTAGAATTCTCTCTTTTCCCTCCAAGTTCCCAACCTCTTATATTCACCCCATTCTCTCTCTATCCTCTTAAAACTCTAGTGCTCCTATGGTGCTGAAATGCCGCCGAATTGAAGAACCACGCGCTGCCCAAGGAGGGAATGAAGCAAATCGCGTCCTTGCAATCGACTTCGCCCCTCTTGAAGCGAATAGGCACGAAAACGATAACCAAGTTGGTCATTTAACAAGTTTAAGTAAAATTCTCTCTTATGAAGCTTAATGCAAAGATTCGAAATAATAGGAAAAGAACCAAGGTTAAACCCCTAGTATAGATGGCCTAAAGTACCTTATGGTTACTCTTAAGTAAAGTTATAGGAAAATAATCTTGCTTTTGAATCATTGTCTTTCCGAAACGATGGTTTTTGTTAATGTGTGAATTCATTGAATAAAGGCTATGTCTCTTTTTATTAGATACACTATTGGTTTATTGCTAACATGCAGGTACAGCTTCTCCCCCCCTTAGCTAACTCCGTGCTTGCCTGTGTAGCCGGGCGGAGGATATAGTGAGGCTGGGAGTCGGCCCAGGGCAATCCCCTCCTATGCCACTGGGATTTGGATTTCACCACCAGGGTGATGTATATATGCTGCCTAGTTCTGTGGGTCCAGGCTAGTGCGGTGACTTAAACCCCAACTCATGAGGAGACGTCCCCTCCGAAGGGCGAGAGGGTTTGGTACAAGCGGCAGTACCTGAGGGGGTGACAGGACGGCTTGGCCCTCATCGGCTGGCTGACGACGAGGGGAGACGGTCCGTGAGGTTTACCCAGCTGGTTGAGGCTGGAAGATCGAATTCTAGATCATCGGTGTGGTTGTGATTGGATTGTGGTTATGGTTATGGTTATGGTTTGGACATGAAGTTGGATTGGAATATCGGCCCGGTTCCAGGGTCTTTGTAAATATTTTTCACTGTAAGTATGTTTGTTGATTTCAATGTTGTGCTAAGGAAGATTTCTTTTAAGGAATCAAGTGTAATTAATTAACAAAGAAATTTGTTTTTAAGTGTTTCACAGTGTGGTAGGACTTAATTAGAAAACAATTGAACGGGTGAGTGTGTGGAAAGTGGGAGAATGGATGCCCTGACGGTACCATTCTTAGGATGGGTGGACCCGATCAGTCGGGTAGCTTTCTACTAGTCGTAACTTACGATACTTAGGGAATAGTAGAGTCACGAACAAGACTTGTTTTAGGGGACCGAGCCAGCGACCGTGCCTCATGAAATACGGGGGAAAAAGGTTTTGGCTTTCTTGAACCAAGTGTGGGTCTTGTTCCATCTCCACGCACATTTTGTGCTGGGGATTAGAATTTCCTTTAGGATGACTATGCTTCCCCTGCGAGATAGAGTTAGGTCCCTCCGTTTGCTCGTAACCTCGTATTTCTATGAGATCGAGGTGTCGTCAATCGAAAAATAACATGAGACTTAACCGCCTATCAAAAGGATTCCCCCGCCCTACGGGTCGAGGTCCTTACACGTGGTATCAGAGCAGGTTTAGACTTGGGAGATTTTATATTGTATTCTCTTGTTGCTCTAGGAATTCTTGTTAAACTAATCTAGTTACAGCTGGACGCAGGAGGTCCCCCGCCCTACGGGTCGAGGTCCTTACACGTGGTATCAGAGCAGGTTTAGACTTGGGAGATTTTATATTGTATTCTCTTGTTGCTCTAGGAATTCTTGTTAAACTAATCTAGTTACGGCTGGACGCAGGAGGACGAGATGGATCCCTATTCTCGCTTCCTGGTATTCCAATGCATGTTCATGACTGCTTGTCGCTCTTCCGAATTTGAGTTCCGTGACACTATGATGCACATTGAAGACAAGCTAACCCTTCCTCTTTACACTCGCATCGAAAGGGGATGGAACAGAGCTGAGTATTGGCATCGTCGATCTACCTATTTCATCATTCAAGCTGAGCACGTCGGCAATCTCACCAACGACTTGAGGCGGATCCGATATGCCGAGATGTTGCGGATGGTTCGCCTATTCTGGTTTATTGGCACTCCTCGTAACACCTATGTCACTATCGATGGGAATCGCATGTTGCAGAATCGATGGGTTTATGATAGGGTGACTCAAGTTGTATCCCCTGATAGAGTAGCCGTTACCCGTCTTTCTAGACGAGGTTTACCTCCCCTACCAGAGACTTATCGAGTTCTTGAAACCATGGGAGAACCCCCCTACTTTGTCAATGCTACCACCGTAGATCTTTATTAGGTTCCCTAGAGGACTACCATGTAAATAAATAAGATTGGATTTAGTCCAATCCTTGTAAATGGCTTGGTTTACTTGTAAATATTAAAGCTTGGAATAAAAGGTTTTGATTTTCACACTCATTGTCTTATGTGTATTAAACCGCCTAAGTGACATGATTCTAAATTTAGCTTCATATTGATAACCAAGATCGTCAACTTCTTGCTCCCAATGCATTATATACAGATACACAGGAGAAGAAGCTTCTCCTCAAACAAATGCAACCTCCCTCATTTAATGGGGCAGGTTCAAAGATTGAAAGGGATGCAAAATTTTGGATAGAAGCCATGGACGATTACTTTTTGGCTGCTGGTACAAGAATTGGGAATCAATCTATGCTTGCCAGATTCCGTCTTACCGGGGACGCCAAACTTTGGTGGAAGCAATGGTGCCGAGATAAGGGCGTCACTGAAGATACCCAAACCTGGAGTGACATTAAGTAAGTTGTGAAGGGCCGTTATCTTCCCCCATCTCATGAATCTATTAAGATGAACGAGTTCTTCAGCCTCAAGCAGCTTAGCTTAACCTTGGAGGAATACTACTCAAAATTTGTCACACTTGGCAAATATGCTCCACCTATGTCAATCACTCAACAAGTGCCCCGATTTTGCCAAGGGCTGAATGAACCTTTGGATTCTCACCTTGAAGCAATGAGGCCAACTACCTTGCAAGATGCTCTTACCCGAGCCAAACCTCTGGCTAAAGAAGTAAAGAGTGGTCAAGCATAGAAGAGAGTCTATCCTGAGTCTAACCCAAGGGGGCGCCTTCAGAGGAATTACCAATCGAATTTCCACCACAACACTATTGGTCAGTACCCCAATAATTTTATCCCCCGCAGTTATGCTAATTCCACTTTAGAATCCTATGGGGACCAAAGGTGCTTTTATTGCAATGAAATTGGCCACTTCCGGAATGAATGCCCCAAACTTGCAAGACCCTCTCTCAATCCTAGTGTCACTGCTGCTCCACAAGGCGGCCGGGTAGTTCAAAGTCGTGGGATTCCTAATAACCGCCAGGCTAGACGAGGTGGTGGTGGACGTGGTAGAGGTTGTGGAGTGACTGCCCGTGTCTGCTCTATGATTGGTGAACCGACTTTAGAGATGGAAGAAGAAGAGCAAGCCACCATTCATGCAGCTATAGAACATCAAGGACCTAATCAGCAGTTTTCTGTTATCCAAGCTCTGGCTACTTATCAAGGTAGATCTTTCCAGCTCTTGATTGATTGTGGTAGTACGCATTCATTTCTTTCTCCAAAATGCTTGCGTAAGTTACATTTAGATCAAAAACCAGCCCAAGCAATGATTGTTGAGTGGCTAGGTGGAAAAGAAGAAGTATCCCGACATTGTGTGGGAGATCTTGAATTTGAATTGGGTGGTGAATCAACCCATGGGTATTTCAGAAGCTTACCATTAGGGATTTATGATGGAATCCTTGGTATGGACTGGTTAATTGCAAACAATGCTGACATTCACATGGACAGGTAGTATCAGCCCAGGGAAAAACAGGTAAACCCAAATTTCATTTGGTCAAAGCTAATCGCCTTCTTAAGGGAGTGCGCAAGGGCCAACAGATCTTCCTTGTCAAACTCAACAAGGTAGAAGAAAGCAACCCAGATTTAGAACCCTCTTGGCTCCAGGAGTTTTCAGATATCTTTCCAGAGGAACTTACAAAACTACCCCCATCTCGAGAAGTAGATCATGGGATTGAGTTAATCCCTGGGGCTGAATCAGTTTCAAGGAGACCTTACAAAATGTCTCTTCCTGAAGCCATAGAGCTCAAGGAACAACTTAGGCAGCTATTTGAGCAAGGATTCATTCGCCCTAGTAATTCCCCATGGGGAGCGCCTGTTCTTTTCCAGAGAAAGAAGGATGGCACGCTTTGTCTTTGTATTGACTACTACCGAGGCCTAAACAAGGTCACTGTCAAAAACAAATACCCCATTCCTCGCATCGACAAACTTCTTGACAGACTTTATGGATCCAAAGTTTTCTCCAAGATGGATTTAAGGTCTGGCTACTATCAAATTAGGATCAAGGAATCAGATATCTCCAAAACCGCTTTCAATACCCGCTATGGCCACTATGAATTTACAGTCATGCCATTCGGACTAACCAATGCTCCTTCAACCGCCTGATGCAGGATATCTTCCGACCCTACTTAGATGAATTTGTCCTTGTCTTCTTTGATGACATCTTGGTCTATTCTCAGTCAAAAGAGGAACATGAGGAGCATGTACGCAAAGTATTGCAAATACTGCGCGAACATAAGCTCTATGCCAAGAAAAGCAAATGTACCTTCTTCACTTCCCAAATTGAATATCTAGGGTTCATTGTCTCCTCAGAGGGCATCTCAGTAGACCCTGCCTAAGTCAAGGATATATTGGAATGGCCACCCCCTAGGACAGTCAAAGAAATCCGTGGGTTTCTAGGCATCACAGGATGGTATAGGATCTTCATCAAGGATTATGCCAAGATAGCCCACCCTTAACTGATCTCCTCAAGAAGGAATGTAAGATAGTATGGTTACCAATCCACCAAATCAGTTTTAGCCAACTTAAGACTATCCTCACCTCAGCACCAGTTCTGAAGCTCCCTGACTTCACCAAAGAGTTTGAGGTTGTCACTGATGCTAGTGGCCTTGCACTTGGTGGTGTCTTAATTCAAGAAGGAAGGCCTGTGGCTTACACTTCTCGTAAGCTTAAATCCTATGAAGTCAATTATGCCACCCATGATTTGGAACTCCTTGCAGTTGTTCATTGTTTCAAGTTATGGAGACACTATCTCCTAGGCCGTAAGTTTCTGCTTGTAACTGACCACCAGAGCTTAAAGTGGATCTTCACCCAGCCCAATCTCAACATGAGGCAAAGGAGGTGGATTGAGATTCTGCAAGAGTTTGATTTTGATATCAAATTTTGTCCTGGAAAGGATAATGTTGTAGCAGATGCCCTCAGCCGCAAATCCTTCCTAAGTGCAATCTCTATGCCAAATAAACCCATCCTAGAGAAGGTAAAGCAGGTTTCACCTCATGACCCTGATTACCAAAAGCTAGTAAGCCTAGTTCACAAGGAGGCACCCACAGAAAAGGAAAATGTATTGATCAAGGGATACACCCTCGATGATGAATGCCTCTACTTCATGAATAGGTTATGTATTCCCAAAGATCTTACACTGAAGAAGATGATCTTGTATGAAGCTCATGATAGCCCCGTAGTAGCAGGACACCCAGGTTATGCAAAAACCTTGAATGCCTTAAGGAGAAGTTACTTTTGGCCTAGAATGAAGAGAGATATCCTTCAATACATCAGACAATGCCTTTCATGTCAAAGGATTAAAGCTGAAAGAATCAAAATGCCCGAGAAACCCCAACCTCTGGACATTCCTCAGATGAAGTGGAAATGTATCAGTATGGATTTTGTCACAAGTCTTCCCACAACACAAGGAGGATATGATTCTATTTTAGTAGTTGTGGATATGCTTACCAAAAAGAAGACATTTAAATCTTCTGATATTGCCTACCTTTTCATCAAGGAAATCTTTAGGCTTCATGGATTGCCAAAAAGAATAGTCAGTGATGACCGGGACTCTGACTTCACTTCAAAGTTCTGGACATCATTATTCCAAGCTATTGGAACACAACTTTGTTTCAGTACAGCTTACCACCCAGAAACAGATGGTAAAACTGAGAGAGTTAATCAGGTTATAGAAGACATCCTGAGAGCCTATTGTGGGCGTGAACCAAAGAAGTGGATTCAGTATCTCCCTCTAGTGGAATTCTCTTACAATACATCCTATCACCAAAGCATAGGGATGTCACCATTCAAAGCTCTTTATGGTCAGGAATGTTTGTCTCCCTTAAATTTCTCTGACCCCACACTAAAGGTTGAAGCCTCCAGGATAATGCTTGAAGAAATGGAAGAACAAACCAAAGCTATTTGTAAGGATATTAAAGCCGCCCAGGATCGACAGAAGCATTATGCTGATACCAAAAGATCTGAAAGAATCTTTCAGCAACAAGGAGACAAAGTTTTTCTTCGAGTGCGGCCAAAGAGAAGTTCTTTATCTCTTGGAAAATTTAGGAAGCTGAGTCCAAGGTATTGTGGGCCTTATGAAGTCATCAAATGTTTGGAAAAACATGCCTACAAACTTCGCCTCCCGACCCACCTCAAAATCCATGATGTATTCCATGTAAGCTTACTAAAGCCATATGTGGCTCATCCTGATCATGTTCTTGATGATGAACAAGTTATAATGCCAACTCAGGGAGTCCTTGAAATGAGACCTAATAGAATCATCGACTCTAGGGAAAGAGTGCTTCGCAATAGAATCCTTAGGGAACATTCAGTGGAATGGAAAGATTACCCTGAGGAGGATGCCACTTGGGAGGAAGAGTCAACCCTCCAAAAGAATTACCCAGAATTTGTGCCGAGATGAGGACATCTCGAGTTCTTTTAGTAGGGAAGGATGTAACATACCCATTGTAAATAACAATGTACTTGCTTCAGAGTTGAAAAATATAACTTAGTTTGTCATTTTTACGATCAAAAAACTTCTATTATTGGAAAATGAGCCATTTTTGCTTAGAAATTTGTAATTTTGAATCCAAATTTAGAATCTATGCGTAATTTTATGCTTAAAATAGTTTTTTTGAACTAAAAACGGGTACCCGAAATGGGTTTAATTAAGCTTTTAAGCCTTTAATCTGCGAACTTTCGACCTAAAATAGTAACTATCCAGGCGTCTAATCAACGAACGGAACACGCCCCCATGGTCACGGGGCAAGGCTGGACATTTTCGTCAAAAAAAATTTTGACCCCTCAGGGCGACGGTGAGCGGCCGGCGTGGGCCCCACCACGGGCGCCGCCCGTGAAAAAACCCGACAATCCACCCGAGACACCCAAGCGTGTACCCGACCTAGACGCACCCTCCAGCACACCCCTACACGTACCCCCTCCTCCCAGAACCCTCTATCCACAGGTGTCGCGCTCTCTCTCTCTTGGGGACACCTCCACCCCCATGTGTCACACTTTCTCTCTCCTCGAGACACCTCCACCCCGGGTGTCTCACGCCCACACTCTCTTCCGGAAACCTACACCACCCAGGTGTCACCTTCCCGCACCTATAAAAGGACCCTCCCAGCCTCCTTCTCCAGACAAGCCCCCAGCAAGGCCCTACCCGCAAGCCCTCCCTCAAGCTCTAGGACATGTCCTACACTCTTCCCCCCCGTGTGAATAGACTTAAAGTATGCTTCTCCTCCAACCCTTGCCTTACTATTCCCTAGGCCTCCCTAGACGTACACTCTTCTCAAGAGCTCTCCAGGTTAAGGACACCCTCTCAATTCCCCCCCCCCCCATATGCGGCGACTTAAACTTAGGCTAAGAGGTCGTTCCTACCCATAAGCCCAACAAGCTTTTCCTACCCCAAACGGACTCCGTTTTCGAATCCGTTTTTGAACCAGTAGAATTCTCTCTTTTCCCTCCAAGTTCCCAACCTCTTATATTCACCCCGTTCTCTCTCTATCCTCTTAAAACTCTAGTGCTCCTACGCTGAAACGCCGTCGAATTGAAGAACCACGTGCTCCCAAGGAGGGAATGAAGCGAATCGCGTCCCTGCAATTGACTTCGCCCCTCTTGAAGCGAATAGGCACGAAAACGATAACCAAGTTGGTCATTTAACAAGTTTAAGTAAAATTCTCTCTTATGAAGCTTAATGCAAAGATTCGAAATAATAGGAAAAGAACCAAGGTTAAACCCCTAGTATAGATGGCCTAAAGTACCTTATGGTTACTCTTAAGTAAAGTTATAGAAAAATAATCTTGCTTTTGAATCATTGTCTTTCCAAAACGATGGTTTTTGTTAATGTGTGAATTCATTGAATAAAGGCTATGTCTCTTTTTATTAGATACACTACTGGTTTATTGCTAACATGCAGGTACAGCTTCTCCCCCCCTTAGCTAACTCCGTGCTTGCCTGTGTAGCTGGGCGGAGGATATAGCAAGGCCGGGAGTCGGCCCAGGGCAATTCCCTCCTATGCCACTGGGAATTGGATTTCACCACCAGGGTGATGTATATATGCTGTCTAGTTCTGTGGGTCCAGGCTAGTGCGGTGACTTAACCCCCACCTCATGAGGAGACATCCCCTCCGAAGGGCGAGAGGGTTTGGTACAAGCGGCAGTACCTGAGGGGGTGATAGGACGGCTTGGCCCTCATCGGCTGGCTGACGACGAGGGGAGACGGTCCGTGAGGTTTACCCAGCTGGTTGAGGCTGGAAGATCGAATTCTAGATCATCGGTGTGGTTGTGGTTGTGGTTGTGATTGGATTGTGGTTATGGTTATGGTTATGGTTATGGTTTGGACATGAAGTTGGATTGGAATATCAGCCCGATTCCAGGGTCTTTGTAAATATTTTTCACTGTAAGTATGTTTGTTGATTTCAATGTTGTGCTAAGGAAGATTTCTTTTAAAGAATCAAGTGTAATTAATTAACAAAGGAATTTGTTTTTAAGTGTTTCACAGTGTGGTAGGACTTAATTAGAAAACAATTGAACGGGTGAGTGTGTAGAAAGTGGGAGAATGGATGCCCTGACGGTACCATTCTAAGGATGGGTGGACCCGATCAGTCGGGTAGCTTTCTACTAGTCGTAACTTACGATACTTAGGGAATAGTAGAGTCACGAACAAGACTTGTTTTAAGGGACCGAGCCAGTGGACATGCCTCATGAAATACGAGGGAAAAAGGCATTGGCTTTCTTGAACCAAGTGTGGGTCTTGTTCCATCTCCACGCACATTTTGTGCTGGGGATTAGAATTTCCTTTAGGATGACTATGCTTCCCCTGCGAGATAGAGTTAGGTCCCTCCGTTTGCTCGTAACCTCGTATTTCTACGAGATCGAGGTGTCGTCAATCGAAAAATAACACGAGACTTAACCGCCTATCAGAAGGATTCCCCCGCCCTACGGGTGGGGGTCCTTACAGCTAAATTGCTAGTATGAGCCCTTTTCCCATGAATACTTTCCATCCAAAAGTGTATTTGAAAAACCAATTAAAGATGCATCTCCTTGAGGTAATTTGTACGAGTCTTCCCCCCTCCATATGTGATGGGTGTTTTTAAAATATACGCCTCTAGCTGGATAGTGAGATTTCTCCATTCCTTGGGTACTCCATACTCATCCATGAAGCATGCACCATGAGCATACAGAATGTGCTGTAGGAAAATAAAAGAAAATCGACAGTACAATCAGTACCCAAGCAGCCCATTCTCACCTTCTCCAACAATTGAATGAATGATGGTAGATCTGTGAAAGGTGGAGAGTAAGTCTCAAAGAAGGATCATTGGGATATAAATATCCATCAACCCAAAGATCCACATTACTCCGCCACATTACTCCGGCCCTGTTGTCTTCTTTCTCGCTTGTCCTGTGCATTAAGACGTTCTTTTTTGATAGGTGCATATTCATTCAATATACGAATATGCAAGTTTACCTTCCTCACTCATGATGGATTATCTGTGGTGTTTGTTACTTCTCTGAGTGCCATTACAACAAGAATTGGGGGTATAGCCTATGAATATGTATGTATGAAATAGTAACTATAAGATGGTAGCTCTAAAGAGAGAGAGAGAGAGAGAGAGAGAAAATATCTTCACATGGAAAAGGAGAGCTTGGGAGAGACTCAAACAGGTGGCTCAGATACTGCAGGAATGGGAGAAAGAGAGAGAATCGTATTGCAGGCGTGGAAAGTTGGGAGAATGAATGAAAACGATTTTTGAGGTTGATGTGGAATTTGGTGGGAATTTCAAATACGGCATTAAAGTGCAGTAAATAAGATTGAAAGGGTAGAATTGAAAGTAAATAGATTTTTCCTATTTTTGGGCCCCACTAATGGATGAGATTGATGGTGGAAAAAGAAAAAGATACGAAAATCCTAGAGAGGGAAACTAGAGCCTAGAGAGGGGAAAACCTAGAGAGATCCCCTGCTTTTAGCAAGAAAGTACGCTTCTTTATGAGCTGTGTCTCCTTATGCCACAACAAAATCAGTCTTAGTTCCTTAAAATTAGGGATTCTTATAGGGCCCTTTTTATGCTCAAATGCCCCCTAATGATGAAGCTAATCTTGGTTTAAAACATAAAAATACTAATGTATACTAATTTCTTAATTAATATAAGGCTAATGCTCATGAAATCAACCAAGTGGAAAGATTACCTACTTTAATCACACCCAAAAGATCTTGCTCTTTGTTCCATCACTCTTGTGAGATAAAGAATAGATCTAGTTAATCAACAAAGAAAAACACACACAAAGGATTAGGGTTAGAAAGAAAGCCTACTCTAGTCGCACAAATTCACTCACAAACACACAAATCACACACATAATCACTCAAATCAACTTAATATCCTACTCTAGAACACATTTTCCTAACATTCAACCGGCGATTTGTATCCAAGCGCAAGATAAAGTGAGAAAAATATAAGATTTGTTACAAGATGGTAGCTCTACTTCCTTCCCTTATCCAAGACTAGTTTGATCCCCATTCGATCCTTGACAGCAGCAACACCATTTGTTTATGTCAAGAACCTTCATGCCCTCTTATAATAAGGAATCATAGTGATAGTGGTTATACCTCTTATCGTGGATCGTAGAAGTCCTAATGGGAAAGGAAAACGAGTGTCAACTCTTGTTTAAGCTCTTCCTCTAAGGAAGGAATCATTCCAAAGGGCAATGGTTAAGCTAAAAAGCTTGAACCACCCTCCTCACTCTAGATCAATCACACTCTCACTCAAGCTAGCAAGCATGCACACTCCACACACTCCAACCACACACAAGCATGAACACTACAATCAAGTAAGCAAGGTAAGAGCATGGACATTACAATCAAGCAAGCAAGAAGGTAAGAGTGTGAGAGAAGAAGAAAGCTTTATAGACTTGAGAAATGATAGATTCTCCCCATTCACATTATCAAAAGTTGTATATATACATAAAAGCTTTGTCTGACCACCCAAGTTAAGTGGGTGCCCATTGCCTATCTCTCTACTCATATATACAAGGCTTGCTTTCGTTACATCATTGGGACCCATAGCTATACATGATGTGAAATGCTCATAGGCTCTATAGAGGCAGGGTTTTTAGATGCACGGAATGTGTGAAGAACAATAACCACACACAAATACTAGCCATTCCAATCATACCTTGATGGTCCCTTTTTTTCCCCTTCTCTTGTCCTTAAAAATTTATCTAATTAATTACTCACAAATGAGTAAACAAAATAACCACATACGAGTAGACTTTTACTTATTGTTCCTACTATATACGCATCTCAAAACTTAGTATGAAATACACACATACATCAAGGTGTACTTAACATAATTTTTCTAATCTTGTGTTTTTATAAACTTACTAAATTGCACATGATAGCAAATATATTATTTCATTATTTACTCATCATACTTAATATAGTGCTACTTAACCACACACAAATACTAATTAAGGATTACAACTCTTATCTTAGAGGCATGTTGGCGCATATATCAATATGATTTGCGTAATGAAAATCTTGATATACAAAGGTTACAGGTTCATCTCCCGATGCACAATAATGTACTCATTCAATGACTAGGATGATTTGCGTGATGTGATTAGTTGTGATAGAAACCAAAGAACGTATCTCACCGAACAGTTCAGAGCTAATCAATTGTATGCAGATGCAAATAGCTTACTGTATGTTGATTTCCCTTGCAAGTGGGCGTGGAATTTGGCTCTTTGCTCATTAGGGGGCATTTGAACGTATTTTGGGCCTTTTACTAATGAAAGTAATTAGTAACGGACCAATAAGAATAGAGGAGTGTGTACATTTGGTCTCCTTTGCATATAGAGACAGACACTGGGCAGTAGGGAGGGGGACTAGGCTTTCGGCACTTATAATTACATTTGTCTCCTACAAAAAGTAGGGGGTTAGAGTAGGTAGGTGTGGTCCCACAATTTTTGTGGCTCATTATTCCAAAAAAGTGACTTTTCCCCCCCAAAACCTCATCTCAAACTTGATTATAGAGACCAAAATCTCATTCTCAAGTCTGCTTAGCTTCTTGAACATCCAAACTATACTCTCGTTAATCTCTTCCATTCTTTCATCTCTTCATTCTCCAAGGCTCTTCCAAAACCCTAATCTATAGATCTCATTCTAGGACATTCACCCAATCCTAACCTTTTGCACAACAAGCTTCACCTTTAGCTTCAGGTTGATATGGCCGCACCAAGAAGACCAAAAGATGAGAATTGAGGAGATATCACTACACAACAGGAAGGATGACGATGCTGCTTGGGTGGGAGAGGCACTTTGCAAGGGTTCTTGGGTTTATCTACAGCCTGCTGCAACAACTGGTCCCCATCGAGTTTGACGGCGAGATGTGATGGAGCTTCATTGGGAAAGGTCGTTTACAGGGTTGCAAAAAGGCGAGCAATGGAGAACTAGTGGCCATGGTACAACACGCTTACACAGCACGAGATATCCATCTTTGCCAACAAACTAAGTTTCCATGCAACTGTAAGTATCATGAGTTTGAAAGGAGCATATGATTTCATGACTGCCAGAAGTTTCTTTCTTTCTAAGTCATCTTATTCTTGTTTGTAGACATTTTCCCTCAAACTTGGTAGAGGAGCAGCCATTACGCAGTCTTACTGAAACATTTCATGCATTACATGGAGATATCAGTGAAGCAAGGTTTTCTTGTAGAAACAGTGCAGAACTTTTACTGGCACTCCTATGTGGTTCCAAGGCATGATGGTGGTTTTGGTAAGTTACAGATGATAACATGTCCCCCCCCATCTCTTCTATTGAATGGCCAAGCTTCATTTTCAAAGTCATTTTTGTAAAATCTTTTATGATTTACCAATCAAAAAGTGCAATGTGTATTTTAATATATTTTCTTGGATTGTAGAAAGCTGTCCCATGGATGCGAATTCTTATAATACATTAATGGTCATGACATTCATTGTAGGCTGGGAAAATGGTTTTATGGCACACATGATTGGAGATGATAGTTGTTCAAAAGTAGGGTGGTTTTATGGCACACAGGATTGTAGAACCTGGTTTTCCAGCAGTATATAAAGACATCCTACATATGAAAGTTGTGACATTATTTCTTACTCATAGCTCATAACAAAAGCGAGCCTCCGATGGATGCGAGTTCTTCTTGCGATAAGGATGCTCCTAGCAAGGTTGCTACGGCCCCTCCAGTCTCACAAGATGACTCAGTGCATTCCTCTCTTGGGGATACAGATGATAAATCTGTCGTGTACTCTGAAAACAGACAGAAAGACCTTGAAGATGCAGAAAAACTGATTAGCTGAAGCCAAAGCCATGTATCAAAGGATCCTTCAGAAGACTCGAAACAAGCCAACTGAAGAAAAGCCTACTCAGCAAGATGATTAGGAATTTTAGGAATGTTTTGTATTGAGGACTTGGGCTCAAAACAATTTGTATCTCAATGTTACTTTGATGGAAAATATCTTGCGACATTTCAATTTATCTGTGTACTTGTATTATACTTTGATCTCTCTCTCTCTCTCTCTTAGTTTTTTCGTAAATTATTTTTAAAGTTGTCTTAAATTGCGAAAATAATGAGGGGTTCAAAAAGAATTCTGGATATTTAAAAAAATAAAGATATGAGAAAAAAGCTCGTATCGAGAAGAATCTTCACAAAATGAAATGTACTAATAAAGATCTGCAGGCTAGGGCTGCTGGGGCTCCATGCCCTCAGGATTCTTTGTCTTTGGCCTGGCCCTGCATCCACATCCTTTGCTTGGGTCTCTTCTGTAGAAGCCTTCTTGCCTACGAATCGAAGTTTCTTCCTCGGCGGGGTACACTTTTTGCCAACCTTCTCAGGGGTTCCTCGCTTAAAGATAAAATGCTTAAAAGGTGAATGCAGGCATTCTTTTCTTCTTTGATGTAGAGGCTTCACCGTTTGGATGTGGCGATTCAAGGTCTTTCGGTGTAATTGCATTATCAAGTATAATAATAATCGCCTTCGCTCGCACGCTCCACAACCAAAAATCAGGCGTACCAAGAGACTGACTGCATTAAAAATAAAAATGGCTCAAAATTGAATATTGTAAAAGAGGTGAAAGCAACAAAAATGGGAGAACGAGTAACGTAACTTACACTACTATTAAGTTCAGTGTACTTGGAAAGAATGAATTTCCATACATTGGCAATAACATGCCACCCACCACACAGGAGCGTGAATCCTTTTGAAGAGGAATGCGTTGATTTAAAAACTTATACTATGTCTTCTTTTTTAACTGAGGATACAGAGCTTCAATGGTAGCAACCGCTCTCTTAGATGCCCTGTATCAAAATTTCAATGTTCAAAATTAAAAGAACTTAAGTGGTATGGTACAAATCATACAAACTAGTACTTATAATTTACGTTCTCCATGCATTCCAACCATGCTATTCATGAATAGAACTCGGCACTTCACCAAATTAATAATGTAGCACAGCCACTCCAATGCCCTCTGCCATTTGAAAAAACCAAATCTAAATAATGATAAAAACTATAAAATAAATACGTGAGATTATATTAACAACAATGATAAAACATAAAATAAATAAAGTGGGTGCTTACTTCTCTACATATGGCAGAACCGCAAAGCAGCACACCCTTGGATTCAGTCCTTTGAAATATGGAATAATATCTGAGGTGGTCCTCCTGGGGTCCGAAAGGACTAATGACACAAGGGGTCACAAATGAATATCTCCTTTGCCTGGTTTGGCAGAAGGGGTTTCAAAAGTGCCCTAAAATTGAAGAAAAGCTTTAGAAAAAAGGATAATACATACAAAGCTTTAGAAAATATAGAGCCTTATATGGATGAAAGAAATACAGACCTTAGTGATCATCTTCCATTGTGAAGGATACATTACAAATGAGTTGCCCAGAGGTACTTTCGCAAGCCTCTCATCATTCTCTTTCTCTAACTGCAGAAGCTTGGATAAACTCTCGTCCACTTCAGATTCTCTTACACATCAACATTTTGTTCTCCTTCCTCGTCCTTCAAGTCTTTCTGTCTTACTGACCTCCGAGTCCTCTGTAATGGACTTGGGGATGTGACTTCTTTCAACCTTAACCTCATCTTTCTTTTTCCGTTTCAAAGAAAGAGGAATAGCTGGGATCTCAACAGCCTTTCTATCTCTAAATGGCAAGGGAGCAATAATTTTATCAAACCTATACCTGACCTTGCTGACAACTGTCATGATCTTTCCTATGGTTTGGGGGGAACTAAAGGAACTTTTCTAACTGTCTGTTTTTATCCTAAAATTCCTAATCATCCTGCTGAGTAGGCTTTTCTTCAGTTGGCTTGTTTCAGTTCTTCTGAAGGATCCTTTGATACATGGCTTTGGCTTCAGCTAATCAATTTTTCTGCATCTTCAAGGTCTTTCTGTCTGTTTTCAGAGTACACGACAGATTTATCATATGTATCCCCAAGAGAGGAATACACTGAGTCATCTTGTAACACTGAAGGGGGCATAGCAACCTTGCTAGGAGCATCCTTATTGCAAGAAGAATTCACATCCATGGGAGGCTGGCTTTTGTTATGAGCTATGAGTAAGAAATAATGTCACAACTTTCATATGTAAGATGTCTTTATATACTGCTGAAAACCATGTTCTACAATCCTGTGTGCCGCCATAAAACCACCCTACTTTTGAACAACTATCATCTCCAATCATGTGTGCCATAAAACCATTTTTCCAGCCTACAATGAATGTCATGACCATTCATGTGTTATAAGAATTCGCATTCATGGGACAGCTTTCTACCATCCAAGAAAATATATTAAAATACATATTGCACTTTCTGATTGGTAAATCATAAAAGATTTTACAAAAATGATTTTGAAAATGAAGCTTGGAAGGTATCGTTCTAGAGAAGTTCATTAACTCATCGATATACCCTCAGCCTCCCAGTCGGTATATCTACCAAGGCCATCCATCGATATACCCTCCCAGTCAGTATATCTACCAAGGCCATCCATCGCCTCCATTCGCTTATGAATCTTACTATTATTCACCTTGAATTGTGCCTTGCTAATATCCTCACCTTGAATTGTGCCTTGCTAATATCCTCACCTCCTACGATTTGAAGGTGCTCCCTAACATTTAGGAGGCTCCAATGTCTACTTGCACTTGCAACTTCCCATTACACCACTTGGCAACCGAACACGTATGTCAACAGGAAAAACAACTTGTTCATCTGCCTGCATTAGAACTAGATAACTGTTCTTTTTCATCCACCGCTCATAATAAAAGCGTATGTATAACGTGGAACGAGCTTTGAGATACCGAAATGAGTCTACAATATTACACTTGAATGTGTGATTTTTATGCACCCCCTCTACAATACTCCAGTGCTCTCCAAGCAAGGCAACCATGTCATCACCTACTAGCACTTTCTTGCACACAACCATGGTATATGTGTGTGAGAAGGTAAATTGATTGAGCATCTTAGCAGAAAGATGTAATTGGGCATATCCAACTAAGACCCACAGATTGAGAGGGCTTTGCAAACTTTAAAGACCCTTGTATATCACAAAGCATCCTTGATTTCATGACCATTATAGTCCAAGCATCTAAGAGGAGGATTGGCCATTTAATAGAAGAGAGGGGGAGACATGTTATCATCTGTAACTTACCAAAACCACCATCATGCCTTGGAACCACATAGGAGTGCCAGTAAAAGTTCTGCACTGTTTCTACAAGAAAACCTTGCTTCACCGATATCTCCATGTAATGCATGAAATGTTCCAGTAAGACTGCATAATGGCTGCTCCTCTACCAAGTTTGAGGGGAAATTTTCTACAAATAGGAAATAAGATAACTTAGAAAGAAACTTCTGGCAGTCATGAAATCATATGCTCCTTTCAAACTCATGATACTTACAGTTGCATGGAAACTTAGTTTGTTGGCAAAGATGGATATCTCGTGCTGTGTAAGCGTGTTGTACCATGGCCACTAGTTCTCTATTGCTCGCCTCTTGGAACCCCTGTAAACGACCTTTCCCAATGAAGCTCCATCACATCTCGCCGTCGAACTCGATGGGGACCAGTTGCAGCTGGCTGTAGATAAACCCAAGAACCCTTGCAAAATGCCTCTCCCACCCAAGCACCATCGTCATCCTTCCTATTGTGCAGCGATATCTCCTCAATTCTCATCTTTTGGTCTTCTTGGTGTGGCCATATCAACCTGAAGCTAAAGGTGAAGCTTGTTGTGCGAAAGGTTAGGATTGGGTGAATGTTCTGGAATGAGATCTGTAGATTAGGGTTTTGGAGGAGCCTTGGAGAATGAAGAGATGAAAGAAGGGAAGACATTAACGAGAGTATAGTTTGGATGTTCAAGAAGCTAAGCGGACTTGAGAATGAGATTTTGATCTCTTTAATCAAGTTTGAGATGAGGTTTTGGGGGAGAAAAGCCACTGTTTTTGAATAATGAGCCACAAAAATTGTGGGACCACACCTTCCTACTCTAACCCCCTACTTTTTGTAGGAGACAAATGTAATTATAAGCGCCGAAAGCCTAGCCCCCTCCCTACTGCCTAGTGTCTCTCCCTATATGCAAAGGAGACCAAATGTACACACTTCTCTATTCTTATTGGTCCGTTACTAATTACTTTCATTAATAAAAGGCCCAAAATACGTTCAAATAATGATGCTGATTCTAGAATTTGATCCACCATAGCTCATCACATTGCTGTGAATTTAAGCAAAGAGCCGAATTCCACGCCCAGTTGCAAGGGAAATCAACATACAGTAAGCTATTTGCATTTGCATACAATTGATTAGCTCTGAATCGTTCGGTGAGATACGTTCTTTGGTTTCTATCACAACTAATCACATCACGCAAATCATCCTGGTCATTGAATAGTACAATATTGTGCATCGGGAGATGAACCGATAACCTTTGTATATCAAGATTTTCATTACGCAAATCATATTGATATATGCGCCAGCATGCCTCTAAGATAAGAGTTGTAATCCTTAATTAGTATTTGTGTGTGGTTAGGTAGCACTATATTAAGTATGATGAGTAAATAATGAAATAATATATTTGCTGTCATGTGCAATTTAGTAAGTTTATAAAAACACAAGATTAGAAAAATTAATTTAAGTAAACCTTGATGTATGTGTGTATTTTGTACTAAGTTTTGAGATGCGTATATAGTAGGAACAATAAGTAAAAATCTACTTGTATGTGGTTATTTTGTTTACTCATTTGTAAGTAATTAATTAGATAAATTTTTAAGGACAACAGAAGGGGAAAAAAAGGGACCATCAAGGTATGATTGGAATGGCTAGTATTTGTGTGTGGTTATTGTTCTTCACACATTCTTTGCATCTAAAATCCCTGCCTCTATAGAGCCTATGAGCATTTCACATCATGTATAGCTATGGGTCCCAATGATGTAACGAATACAAGCCTTGTATATATGAGTAGAGAGATAGGCAATGGGCACCCACTTAACTTGGGTGGTCAGGCAAAGATTTTATGTATATATACAACTTTTGATAATGTGAACGGGGAGAATCTATCATTTCTCAAGTCTATAAAGCTTTCTTCTTCTCTCACACTCTTACCTTCTTGCTTGCTTGATTGTAATGTCCATGCTCTTACCTTGCTTACTTGATTGTAGTGTTCATGCTTGTGTGTGGTTGGAGTGTGTGGAGTGTGCATGCTTGCTAGCTTGAGTGAGAGTGTGATTGATCTAGAGTGAGGAGGGTGGTTCAAGCTTTCTAGCTTAACCATTGCCCTTTGGAATGATTCGTTCCTTAGAGGAAGAGCTTAAACAAGAGTCGACACTCTTTTTCCTTTCCCATTAGGACTTCTACAATCCACGATAAGAGGTTTAACCACTATCACTATGATTCCTTATTATAAGAGGGCATGAAGGTTCTTGACATAAAAAAATGGTGCTGCTATCAAGGATCGAATGGGGATCGAACTAGTCTTGGATAAGGGAAGGAAGTAGAGCTACCATCTTGTAAAAAATCTTATATTTTTCTTACTTTATCTTGCTCTTGGATACAAATCGACGGTTGAATGTTAGGAAAATGTGTTCTAGGGTAGGATATTAAGTTGATTTGAGTGATTATGTGTGTGATTTGTGTGTTTGTGAGTGAATTTGTGCGACTAGAGTAGGCTTTCTGTCTAACCTTAATCCTTTTTGTGTGTTTTTCTTTGTTGATTAACTAGATCTATTCTTTATCTCACAAGAGTGATGGAACAAAGAGCAAGATCTTTTGGGTGTGATTAAAGTAGGTAATCTTTCCACTTGGTTGATTGCATGAGCATTAGCCTTATATTAATCAAGAAATTAGTATACATTAGTAATTTTTATGTTTTAAACCAAGATTAGCTTCATCATTAGGGGGCATATGAGCATAAAAAGGGTCCTATAAGAATCCCTAATTTTAAGGAATTAAGAGTGATTTTGTTGTGGCATAAGGAGACACAGCTCATAAAGAAGCGTACTTTCTTGCTAAAAGCAGGGGATCTCTCTAGGCTCCCCCCCCCTCTAGGCTCTAGTTTCCCTCTCTAGGATTTTCGTATCTCTTTCTCTTTCCACATCATCAATCTCATCCATTAGTGGGGCCCAAAAATAGGAAAAATCTATTTACTTTTAATTCTACCCTTTTAATCTTATTTACTGCACTTGAATGCCGTATTTGAAATTCCCACCAAATTCCACATCAACCTCAAAAATCGTTTTCATTCATTCTCCCAACTTTCCACGCCTGCAATACGATTCTCTCTCTTTCTCCCATTCCTGCAGTATCTGAGCCATCTGTTTGAGTCTCTCCCAAGCTCTCCTTTTCCATGTGAAGATATTCCCTCTCTCTCTCTCTCTCTCTCTCTCTCTCTCTAGAGCTACCATCTTAGAGTTACTATTTCATACATACATATTCATAGACCCCCCCAATTCTTGTTGTAATGGCACTCCGAGAAGTAACAAACACCACAGATTATCCATCACGAGTGAGGAAGGTAAACTTGCATGTTCGCATATTGAATGAATATGCACCTATCAAAAAAGAACGTCTTAATGCACAGGACAAGTGAGAAGAAGACAACAGGGCCGGAGTAATGTGGATCTTTCCGTTGATGGATATTTATATCCCAATGATCCTTCTTCAAGACCTGCTCTCCACCTTTCACAGATCTACCATCATTCATTCAATTTGTTGGAGAAGGTGAGAATGGGCTGCTAGGGTACTGACTGTACTGTCAATTTTCTTTTATTTTCCTGCAGCAAATTCTGTATGCTCATGGTGCATACTTCATGGGATGAGTATGGTTCTCTTGACATGTGGAGTACCCAAGGAATGGAGAAATCTCACTATCCAGCTAGAGGCATATATTTTAAAAACACCCATCACATATGGAGGGGGGAAGACTCGTACAAATTACCTCAAGGAGATGCATCTTTAACTGGTTTTTCAGATACACTTTTGGATGGAAAGTATTCATGGGGAAAGGGCTCGTACTAGCAATTTAGCAAGGGCAGCAAGAAATCATGCCAAAATAAGGAGATCATCGAAGTGGAAAGCTGGCATATGACCAGCACGTCATGCGGCATGGAGATCTTCGCGAAGTGGAGCAGGAAAAATTTGGAAGGTAAATAGACAGCACTTTGAATACCAACACAAAACATAGAATTTTGTTTATCTAGCCAAAACATGGTTTTCATTTCATAAAATTAAAAAAAGCTGATTACAAAATCCAGTTTGTGTACAAAATACAAGATCTACTTGCTTTCCAATCTGTTCTCTTCTTCTTCATCCCCTTTAGGCATTTCTCCTCTATAACACAGAAACTTCTTTACGACTATAACCTTTGAGTGTTTTGGCATCTACTCCGGCACCTAACGCATAGCTAGCATAGCAAAGGGAGTATCCGGTTCTAGAAGGCCAAAATCTAGGACCATATCCAACCAAAAATACGAATGGCAGCATATTTCTCTATATGAGTATGACCTTATGTGAATTGTAAGAGAAAAATGCATAACCTGTATATCTAGGTAGTGCCTTGGATGCTAGTAAGGGAATTTCAACATCCTTAGAATACTTGCTGTGTGATGACAATAAAAATATCCTTGTCAATAGATGAGATGTAGTGTGCAAGAGCGGAATCTTGCCTCACTCTTGCACGAGCAGCTCCACCACGTCCAAGGAAGCTGTTTGCATCATCAAGCTCTATCTGCATTGACATAAAAGGCTTGACAACATGAACTCTTGGAAACATAAAAAGATAACATAAAATATCCTAAGCCATCAGTAAGCTCAATCTGCATTTATATATGGGATTGATTACCTTTTAGTTCTCATCCTCTTCCAACTTGGCCGCATCCCAAAGGTTAACGGATCCTTCTTCATTGTCTTGATCAAGCTGAGGCAAAGGCCCTCGACCAAACTTTGTAAGCCCCATCTCCTTTTGAAGACTCTGAAACTCCTCTTCACTAGAAATAGAAGCTTCTCTCTCTTTAGCTTTGTCAAAGGATGAAGACATTTCATTCTCTACATCAAGTTATCCTCTGGCAGCTTCACAACCGTCTGCTATAACTGCCAGGCAGTAATCTTTCCTAAAATTACAGAGCTTTTGAATGTGGGAAAGAAGCAAATAACTCTTCCCATTTATAAGGAAAGAGGGAAGCCCAGGGATGACAAAATTTGACTTTATGTGCTCTCCCTGCATAGAACAACCCT
Organism: Cibotium barometz; assembly: GCF_041138505.1. Taxonomy (NCBI): domain Eukaryota; kingdom Viridiplantae; phylum Streptophyta; class Polypodiopsida; order Cyatheales; family Cibotiaceae; genus Cibotium; species Cibotium barometz. The sequence continues at coordinate 57,442,549 of NC_141062.1, forward strand.
CATCAATGAATGACTGCAGATAACACTGTGCTTGGAATGCAATCATCATCAGATAAAAGGTCCATGACCTCTCCGTCTACAGACTCACTTTTTAAAACAAAAGGCTCTTGTGTGGAGCATTCTCACTCTGCAGTTTGTTCTCTGACACCGAACAAGCTTATCGCACCGTGGGAAGGGAAACATTGTGAAGGAAAATTTTATCTCTACTCCGCCCTTTTGAAAGTCACCTTCCACGGTGCAATAAGGAATTTTCTTCTCTGTCCGAACAAGCTTATTATCACACCGTGAAGGAAAATTTATGTGATTTGTGATTTTTATCTCTACTGCACGTGCCATTTTGAAAGTCACATTCCCCACGGTGCGATAAGGAAGTTTGTTCTCTGTCCGAACTCGCTTACTCGCACCGTGGAAGGGAAAAGGGAAAATTTGTGTGAGTTTTATCTCTACTGCTGAAAGTCACCTTCCACGGTGCGATAAGAAAGTTTGTTCTCAGAGGTCCAAACAACTCGCTTATCGCACTGTGGAAGGGAAAAGGGAAATTTTGGGTGATTTTTATCTCTATTGCACGCTTCTAAAAGTCACCTCTCCCACGGTGCGATGAGGAAGTTTGGTCTCTGCTCGAACATGCTTATCGCCACTGTGGATGGGAAATTTTTTTATAATTTCTATCTTTACTGCAATGCGCCCTTTTGATCAATGTCCCCTTATGACAATACTCTTTTTTCATGATTTCAGTATCATTGATGATGGCTCGTACAAAACAGACAGTCAGAAAAGTTCCTTTAGTTCCCCTAGTCGAACCCATAGGAAAGATCATGACAGTTGTCAGTAGTAGCAGGATCAGGTATAGGTTTGATAAAATTATTACTCCCTTGCCATTTAGAGATAGAAAGGCGGTTGAGATCCCAGCTATTCCTCTTTCTTTGAAACGAAAAAAGAAAGATGAGGTTAAGGTTGAAAGAAGTCACGTCCCCAAGCCCATTACGGAGGACTCAGAGGTCGGTGAGATAGAAAGACTTGAAGGGTGAGGAAAGAGAACAAAATGTTGATGTGTAAGAGAATCTGAAGTGGATGAGAGTTTATCCAACCTTCTGCAGTTAGAGAAAGAGAATGATGAGAGGCTTGCAAAAGTACCTGGGCAACTCATTTGTAATGTATCCTTCACAATGGAAGATGATCACTAAGGTCTGTATTTCTTTCATCCATATAAGGCTCTCTATTTTCTAAAGCTTTGTATGTATTATCCTTTTTTCTAAAGCTTTTCTTCAATTTTAGGGCACTTTTGAAACCCCTTCTGCCAAACCAGCCAAAGGAGATATTCATTTGTGATCCCCTTGTGTCATTAGTCCTTTCGGACCCCAGGAGGACCACCTCACATATTATTCCATATTTCAAGGGCGTGCTGCTTTGCAGTTCTGGCATATGTAGAGAAGTAAGCACCCACTTTATTTATTTTATGTTTTATCATTGTTGTTAATATAATCTCATGTATTTCTTTTATAGTTTTTATCATTTTTAAGATTTGGTTTTTTCAGATGGCAATATTCAATTTTGAGCCATTTTTATTTTTAATGCAGTCAGTCTCTTGGTACGCCTGATTTTTGGTTGTGGAGCGTGCGAGCGAAGGCGATTAATATTATACTTGATAATGCAATTACACCGAAAGACCTTGACTCACCACGTCCAAAAGGTGAAGCCTCTACATCAAAGAAGAAAAGAATGCCTATGCATTCACCCTGAGAATGTTGGCAAAAAGGGTACGCCCCGCCGAAGAAGAAGCTTCGATTCGCAGGCAAGAAGGCTTCTACAGAAGAGCCCGAGGCAAAGGATGTGGATGCAGGGCCGGGCCAGAGACACAGAATCCTGAGGGCATGGAGCCCCAGTAGCCCTAGCCTGCAGATCTTTATTAGTACATTTCATTTTGTAAAGATTCTTCTCGATACGAGCTTTTTTCTCATATCTTTGTTTTTTTAAATATCCAGAATTCTTATTAAACCACTCATTATTTTAGCAATTTAAGACAGCTTTAAAAACAATTTACGAAAAAACTAGGAGAGAGAGAGAGAGAGAGAGAGAGAGAGAGAGAGAGAGAGAGAGAGAGAGAGAGAGAGAGAGATCAAAGTATAATACGAGTACACAGATAAATTGAAATGTTGCAAGACATTTTCCATCGAAGTAACATTGAGATACAAATTGTTTTGAGCCCAAGTCCTCAATACAAAACATTCCTAAAATTCCTAATCATCCTGCTGAGTAGACTTTTCTTCAGTTGGCTTGTTTCGGTTCTTTTGAAGGATCCTTTGATACACGGCTTTGGCTTCAGCAAATCAATTTTTCTGTATCTTCAAGGCCTTTCTATCTATTTTCAGAGTACACGACAGATTTATCATCTGTATCCCCAAGAGAGGAATACACTGAGTCATCTTGTGAGACTGGAGGGGGCGTAGCAACCTTGCTAGGAGCATCCTTATCGCAAGAAGAATTCGCATCCATGGGAGGCTGGCTTTTGTTATGAGCTATGAGTAAGAAATAATGTCACAACTTTCATATGTAGGATGTCTTTATATACTGCTGGAAATCATGTTCTACAATCCTGTGTGCCATAAAATCACCCTACTTTTGAACAACTATCATCTCCAATCATGTGTGCCATAAAACCATTTTTCTAGCCTACAATGAATGTCATGACCATTCATGTGTTATAAGAATTTGCATCCATGGGACAACTTTCTACAATCCAAGAAAATATATTAAAATACACATTGCACTTTTTGGTAAATCATAAAAGATTTTACAAAAATGATTTTGAAAATGAAGCTTGGAAGGTATCGTTCTAGAGAAGTTCATTAACTCATCGATATACCCTCAGCCTCCCAATCGCGGTATATCTACCAAGGCCATCCATCGGCTCCATTCGCTTATGAATCTTCCTATTATTCACCTTGAATTGTGCCTTGCTAATATCCTCACCTTGAATTGTGCCTTGCTAATATCCTCACCTCCTACGATTTGAAGGTGCTCCCTAACATTTAGGAGGCTCCAATGTCTACTTGCACTTGCAACTTCCCACCACACCACTTGGCAACCGAACACGTATGTCAACAGGAAAAACAACTTGTTCATCTGCCTGCATTGGAACCCGATAACTATTCTTTTTCATCCACCGCTCATAATAAAAGCGTATGTATAACATGGAACGAGCTTTGAGATACCGAAATGAGTCTACAATATTACACTTGAATGTGTCATTTTTATGCACCCCCTCTACAATACTCCAGTGCTCTCCAAGCAAGGCAACCATGTCATCACCTAGTACTTTCTTGCACACAGCCATGGTATATGTGTGTGAGAAAGTAAATTGATTGAGCATCTTAGCAGAAAGATGTAATTGGGTATACCCAACTAAGACCCACAGATCGAGAGTGCTTTGCAAACTTTAAAGACCCTTGTATATCACAAAGCATCCTTGATTTCATGACCATTATAGTCCAAGCATTTGGGAGGAGGATTGGCCATTCAATAGAAGAGAGGGGGGGACATGTTATCATCTATGTAACTTACCAAAACCACCATCATGCCTTGGAACCACATAGGAGTGCCAGTAAAAGTTCTGCACTGTTTCTACAAGAAAACCTTGCTTCACCGATATCTCCATGTAATGCATGAAATGTTCCAGTAAGACTGCATAATGGCTGCTCCTCTACCAAGTTTAAGGGGAAAATGTCTACAAACAAGAAATAAGATAACTTAGAAAGAAAGAAACTTCTGGCAGTCATTAAATCATATGCTCCTTTCAAACTCATGATACTTACAGTTGCATGGAAACTTAGTTTGTTGGCAAAGATGGATATCTCCTGCTGTGTAAGCGTGTTGTACCATGGCCACTAGTTCTCATGATGCTTACAGTTGCATGGAAACTTAGTTTGTTGGCAAAGATGGATATCTCCTGCTCCTTTCAAACTCACGATACTTATAGTTGCATGGAAACTTAGTTTGTTGGCAAAGATGGATATCTCCTGCTGTGTAAGCGTGTTGTACCATGGCCACTAGTTCTCCATTGCTCGCCTTTTTGAAACCCTGTAAACAACCTTTCCCAATGAAGCTCCATCACATCTCGCCGTCGAACTCGATGGGGACCAGTTGTAGCTGGCTGTAGATAAACCCAAGAACCCTTGCAAAATGCCTCTCCCACCCAAGCACCATCGTCATCCTTCCTATTGTGCAGCGATATCTCCTCAATTCTCATCTTTTGGTGTTCTTGGTGCGGCCACATCAACGTGAAGCTAAAGGTGAAGCCTGTTGTGCAAAAGGGTAGGATTGGGTGAATGTTCTAGAATGAGATCTGTAGATTAGGGTTTTGGAGGAGCCTTGGAGAATGAAGAGATGAAAGAAGGGAAGAGATTAATCAGAGTATAGTTTGGATGTTCAAGAAGGTAAGCGGACTTGAGAATGAGATTTTGGTCTCTATAATCAAGTTTGAGATGAGGTTTTAGGGGGGAAAAGTCACTGTTTTCGAATAATGAGACACAAAAATTGTGGGACCACACCTACCTACTCTAACCCCCTACTTTTTGTAGGAGACAAATGTAATTATAAGTGCCGAAAGCCTAGTCCCCCTCCCTACTACCTAGTGTCTCTCCCTATATGCAAAGGAGACCAAATGGTCTATTACTAATTACTTTCATCAGTAAAAGGCCCAAAATACATTCAAATGCCTCCTAATGAGCAAAGAGCCGCATTCCACGCCCACTTGCAAGGGAAATCAACATACAGTAAGCTATTTTCATCCGCATACAATTGATTAGCTCTGAACCGTTCGATGAGATACGTTCTTTGGTTTCTATCACAACTAATCACATCATGCAAATCATCCTGGTCATTGAATAGTACATTATTGTGCATCAAGAGATGAACCTGTAACCTTTGTATATCAAGATTTTCATTACGCAAATCATATTGATATATGCGCCAACATGCCTCTAAGATAAGAGTTGTAATCCTTAATTAGTATTTGTGTGTGGTTAAGTAGCACTATATTAAGTATGATGAGTAAATAATGAAATAATATATTTGCTGTCATGTGCAATTTAGTAAGTTTATAATAACACAAGATTAGAAAAATTAATTTAAGTAAACCTTGATGTATGTGTGTATTTCGTACTAAGTTTTGAGATGCCTTTTGATAATGTGAACGGGGGGGAGAATCTATCATTTCTCAAGTCTATAAAGCTTTCTTCTTCTCTCACACTCTTACCTTCTTGCTTGCTTGATTGTAATGTCCATGCTCTTACCTTGCTTACTTGATTGTAGTGTTCATGCTTGTGTGTGGTTGGAGTGTGTGGAGTGTGCATGCTTGCTAGCTTGAGTGAGAGTGTGATTGATCTAGAGTGGGGAGGGTGATTTAAGCTTTCTAGCTTAACCATTGCCCTTTTGAATGATTCCTTCCTTAGAGGAAGAGCTGAAACAAGAGTTGACACTCTTTTTCCTTTCCCATTAGGACTTCTATGATCCATGATAAGAGGTTTAACCACTATCACTATGATTCCTTATTATAAGAGGGCATGAAGGTTCTTGACATAAACAAATGGTGCTGCTGTGTCAAGGATCGAATGGGGATCAAACTAGTCTTGGATAAGGGAAGGAAGTAGAGCTACCATCTTGTAAAAAATCTTATATTTTTCTCACTTTATCTTGCTCTTGGATACAAATTGCCAGTTGAATGTTAGGAAAATGTGTTCTAGAGTAGGATATTAAGTTGATTTGAGTGATTATGTGTGTGATTTGTGTGTTTGTGAGTGAATTTGTGCGACTAGAGTAGGCTTCCTTTCTAACCTTAATCCTTTTTGTGTGTTTTTCTTTGTTGATTAACTAGATCTATTCTTTATCTCACAAGAGTGATGGAACAAAGAGCAAGATCTTTTGGGTGTGATTAAAGTAGGTAATCTTTCCAGTTGGTTGATTGCATGAGCATTAGCCTTATATTAATTAAGAAATTAGTATAGATTAGTATTTTTTATGTTTTAAACCAAGATTAGCTTCATCATTAGGGGGCATTTGAGCATAAAAAGGGCCCTATAAGAATCCCTAATTTTAAGGAATTAAGACTGATTTTGTTGTGGCATAAGGAGGCATAGCTCATAAAGAAGCATTCTTTCTTGCTAAAAGTAGGGGATCTCTCTAGGCTCCCCCCCCTCTAGGCTCTAGTTTCCCTCTCTAGGATTTTCGTATCTTTTTCTCTTTCCACATCATCAATCTCGTCCATTAGTGGGACCCGAAAATAGGAAAAATCTATTTACTTTCAATTCTACCCTTTCAATCTTATTTACTGCACTTTAATGCCGTATTTGAAATTCCCACCAAATTCCACATCAACCTCAAAAATCGTTTTCATTCATTCTCCCAACTTTCCACGCCTGCAACAACGATTCTCTCTCTTTCTCCCATTCCTGCAGTATCTGAGCCATCTATTTGAGTCTCTCCCAAGCTCTCCTTTTCCATGTGAAGATATTCTCTCTCTTTCTCTCTCTCTCTCTCTCTCTCTCTCTCTCTCTAGAGCTACCATCTTAGAGTTACTATTTCATACATACATATTCATAGACCCCCCCAATTCTTGTTGTAATGGCACTTCGAGAAGTAACAAACACCATAGATAATCCATCACGAGTGAGCAAGGTAAACTTGCATGTTCGCATATTGAATGAATATGCACCTATCAAAAAAGAACGTCTTAATGCACAGGACAAGCGAGAAAGAAGACAACAGGGCCCGAGTAATGTGGATCTTTGGGTTGATGGATATTTATATCCCAATGATCCTTCTTCAAGACCTGCTCTCTGTAAGATCCTTGCCCCCACCGCACAACGGATTCGGATGCAAGCAGCGGAAGTAGCACATCTTGCGCGAGGCAGGGTCCCACACTCGGAGCCTCGTCCACGAATATCCGGACAAGAGACTAATCCGTCGGTTTTTCCAAAACCGCACCCGAAAAAACTTCCCTTATCCGGAAAGCACGGACGATTCCACCAAGATAACTTTTTACTCTAACGTAGTCAAGACCATTACTGATCAAACTGATCCGACTACACCTATAAAGGTACTCGGTCAAATCAAGGAAGAAACTTGCACTTGGATCCTTGGGATCAACGCTTTTTTCCCCATCAAGAGGCACAGCCGTTGATTCCTATCCATAGAACAATTACTATCCGGGATTTACTTCATCTATCATCATAACAGAAATTGAGTCTCGATTTACGGATCCATCAGTCCAGCCTAACCCCATCCAGTCCCATGGGTTAGCCAACCGCCCAACCACTGTAGTGATGGGATCCAATTAAGAATTTGGTTAGGTTTTGTCCCGGGTACTAAGAAAAAGAGTACCAAGGCCCCCTAGCCAGAAGTTCATGCAAACATAAAACTAGTCATACCACTTATACACCCAATATAAAATTTCCTTTTTCTTAGCATCAGCTAACTTTAAAACAATACTTTAATGAAATCATTATGTCACTGATGACAATTCTCAAAGTCTCTGGTTGAATCCTTATTTTCAGTCATTCATTCATTGGTATACTTATGGCATCATTGGCAACCAGAACGCTCAACCACCTGTTCACTCAGCGGCCTTTTCCATAGTTCCTAGCTCATAGTAGTAACCGACAATATATTCATATAATAGAATGGAATCTCTGTGGAAGATCAGCAAGATCAACCCATAGATCCATATAAAAGAGCCATGGACTCATCCATTGAGGACCAACAAGGTCAATCAACCAGATCCATGCTCTGTTTCAGAAAACAATTCTTGTTGTTTATTCCAATATCTTCCACGACGCACATGTAGATATCTTCGGCGACCCAAAGCCCGAGCACCATATGGTCAGCACCCTCTAGGATCCTTCGCAGGTGACCTAGCGCTTCACTCATAGGCCGCTTCCTTGGTCCCTAATCCACCGTACCGGAAGCTCACAATTTAAATCAAACCGAGGCTGGTCAAGACTTCGGCCGACCTTGCTACGCGAGACGTCATCCATTGACTCTCCGTCAGCAGTTGCAACTTTATCAGTTAGGTCTCCATGACCTTAATCCATAAGACGGTCAAAATGCTTCCCCAGCATTCTTGACATAAAATAGTCATTTACAAACAGGTCACAAAATACAGTTTCTATATCGACTCTCGTCTTTCCACTATCCCTCCTCAGTCCACATTACTTATTCCATTTTCCATTCATATGTGTACTCATTCTCATCCATTCACTCATATCGACAACACATTATTTCACATACACATTCACATTTATTATTCTACATTCACCTCCATATTCGTACATCCACATCATACCTCCAATCCCACATCCACATACATACATCCACATCTGCATTCACACATCTACATCTACATGCATACGTCCACATCTCCATGCATACATCCACATCCACGTTCTCATTCACATCCATACATCTACATCTACATGCATACATCCACATCTCCATGTATACATCCACATCCACATTCTCATTCACATCCATACTTCTACATCTACATGCATACATCCACATCTCCATGTATACATCCACATCCACATTCTCTTTCACATTCATACATCTACATCTACATGCATACATCCATATCTCCATGTATACATCCACATCCACATTCTTTTTCACATCCATACATCTACATCTACATGCATACATCCACATCTCCATGTATACATCCACATCCACATTCTCATTCACATCCATACTTCTACATCTACATGCATACATCAACATCTCCATGTATACATCTACATCCACATTCTCATTCACATCCATACATCTACATCTACATGTATACATCCACATCTCCATGTATACATCCACATCCACATTCTCGCCTTATCACAACCCATATACATCTTATCCCATCACATACACTTCTTATCTCATCCCATACACATCTTCTCACATCTTAACTCATCTTATCACATCCTAACTCATCTCCTATGCATCTTATCACATCTTATCACATCTCATACACCTCTTATCATATCCTAACTCATCTCATATACATCTTATCACATCTCATACATCTCTTATCACATCCTATCCCTTTCCATATCTATTTATAGAATACAAGGGAATTCTTATATTGATATAAGATTTCTTTACGCATCTAATTATGCATAAATTCCATTTAAGGAGACTAACACTTTCGAAATAAAAATCAATCTTTTATGCATCTTCCTATGCATAAATTCATTTTAAATGAGAATGATACTTTGAATTAAAATTCAATCTTTTATGCATCTTCCTATGCATAAATTCAATTTAGATGAGAATGACACTTTTAAATTAAAATCAATCTTTTATGCATCTTCCTATGCATAAATTCACTTTAGATGAGGATGACACTTTTGAATTAAAATCAATCTTTTATGCATCTTCTTATGCATAGAATTCAAATGTGATAAAAGTAACACTTTTACAATAAAATAATTAATTTTTTTTGCAACATTTTTATAATAAAATAATAATTTATTTTTTTCACCTCTATGCACGAATTTCAATATGATAAAAGTAACATTTTTCTAATAAAATAATTATTTTTTTTCTTTACAGTTTTATAATAAAATAATCATTTTTTTTCATACCTCTGTGCATGAAATTCAATATGCTAAAAGTAACACTTTTGTAATAAAATATTCATCTTTTATGCATACCTCTATGCATGAAATTCAATTATGCTAAAAGTAACACTTTTATAATAAATTATTCATCTTTTATGCATACCTCTATGCATGAAATTCAATTAGGTTAAAAGTAATACTTTTATAATAAAATATTCATCTTTTATGCATACCTCTATGCATCAAATTCAATTATGTTAAAAGTAACACTTTTATAATAAAATAATCATTATAAAAACTTAATATTAATCAATTAACCATTCACCTAGGATAGAGAATGGTTGGTTTTGTTAGAAAAGAGAGGGAAATACCTTTTTGTAATGAGGTATAATATTTTTAGAGAAGACATAAAACATAAGAACCATTAAAGCCATAAAAATCATAAAATAAGTGAAAAGAAGAATCACTAACTTACTAATGACTTTGAAGGCTTTCCTTTGGCTTGATGGTTTGAGGGTTCAACTCTTGTTTGGACAAGAGTGGCCAACCAATCTTTGGAAGAGGGAAATGTCAAAAACTAATGAATTATTAATAAATTCATAGTTCTTGGCTTGGGTGAAATAGAGTAACAATGCCTTAAACACTATCTATTTTCAACAAGGGGGAGGCTTTTATTTATAGGAAAAATTGAGCTCCTAACCAAACAAACTGATTCTAGAATTTTCCAAGTCAGTTTGGTCAATTTTTGACCATTTTTAGGTCAGTTAAGCTAACTTTTTAGAACTAGACTTGAATGAGGAGAGAGAAGAGATGAAATATCTCAATTTTTGATGATAAAAAACTCAATTTGCCCATGTGAAGTAGGCGCCTCATTGAAGGCCCTCCCCTTCCTTACATATGTGTCAAAAATGGAATCATTATACTCAAAATATCTCATATTTTGATATTACTCATAGTTTTTTACTAATAAACCTTGTGCACTTTCAACTCTTCATCTTATGTGAGAATTGAAGGGACTCCCCTTCCTTAAATATGTGTCAAAATGGAATCATTATACCCAAAATATCTCATATTATTAAAATTACTCATAGTTTCTTATTAATAAACCTTGTACATATTCAACTCTTCACCTTATTTGAGCATTTACTCATTTTTGGGTATCTTCTTTTACAAAATTGGATCCCCACACATGGATTGATCTTATTGGTCCATAAGTACCTTAATTGGACCATAATCCAAGATTTTTGAAAATCTAGACCCTTAGGCTAAGGTCCTTTATACCCATTTCCAATTAATTCCAATTGCACATTGGAAAGTTCTTTCTGAATTTCTGTTACAGGGAAATTTATTTTAATAATATGAGAAATTTTTCTATTCTCTCTCTAGAATATTTTCTCTCTCTAAGTCAAAACAGCCAGAGACAAGATCTTTTATATTTCTGAAGAGGGAATTGATTACAGGGGAAGATACTAGACATTAAAAAGGGGTTAGAGGAGGAATCTTACATTCTACCCCACTTAAAAAACGTGAGATGTCCTCATCTCGCAGGTGGAGTATGATCTTCTTCTTCTTCAATCACTTCCAATGTTACGCCTTGGAAGTGAACGGCTGATTTATCCCTGGTATTCTGCTGGAGTATGGATGATTTAAGAACTGTCGGTTAAGCCCTTGGTTTTCAATTGCAGTATAGATCTGCCCTTTTTCCTTCTTCTACTTCTTCTGAAATTGTGACTGCTCTGGTTGCTGTAGTCTAAGGTGGAATTCTTTCTCTTTGGTTGCCCCTGTTCTGGAAAGGAGTTATGAGGTTACTCTGGACAGAGGCAGATGGTTGAGTTGGAGTTCTTCTAGGGTTACCTTGGCTTGGGCGAGACTGGTATGAAGGGATTGGTCTCTGAATTTGGGGTCCTAGACTTCCCTGTCCCCTTGACATGGCAGGAGTTGGGCAGTCTTTTAACTGATGACCAAAACCTTGGCATCCAAAACACCGGTTCTCACTTCTGAGCTCATCGTTCTAAATCCTTAAAATAGGTGGGCCTCCTAAGAAAGTATTCTGGGAGAAGGGTCTCCCTTCACTTTGGAATCTTCCTGCATCTTGATTCTGAATCGGCCCTTGCTGCCTCTTTGGGGGTGGAAAGTTTGAAGTACTTTCCTGGGCTTGGAATCTTTTAAAGTGAGAGGGTGCAGGCTTTGGTGAGATCTTTACTACAAAGGCTTTGGCAAAATCCTTTGCCATTTTTACTGCTTCAGCCATGGACACTGGTTTGGCATTTTTGACCAGTGTGTCCAAGGGTTCATTCATTGCCCAAATGAACCTGGCCATGAGCTGTTCTTCATCTAGAGGTGGTGAGTATTTGAGTAGAAGAGCAAAGGCCTGGTGATATTCTTCAATGGTTTTGTTCTCCTGCTTTAGCTCTAAAAATTTGTTCATTTTGGTTTCCAAAAATCCAGGGGGACAAAATCTCTTTCTCAAATAGGTTTTTAGGTCATCCCAGGATTGAGTATTTCTGCTCAGACGGTTGGTGTCACAGTGGTTCCTCCATGCTACCCTAGCTGTTTCCACTATTTTCAACCGGCCAAGAGCCATTTTGCTCAGCTCATTATAACCTGTGACGTCAAAATACTCTTCCATGGCTTCCACCCATTTCTCCACAGCCTTACCCAGGTTCTCCCCTTCTCCTTTGAAGGGTCCTGGCTGAGTCCTATGAAGGGCCTTGCGAACATCAGGGTTAAGTTTGTCATCTTCAGAGACAGGGTCTGGCTGCTGACCACGGTTTCCTCGTCTCATAATTCTGTCAAAAATTTATATATTAGAGAGAGAATAGTTATAAGATCAAAAAGGGAGGTTCTTACTCCTGTATACCTTGAAGGCTGGGGAGGAATCTTACATTCTACCCCACTTAAAAAAAGTGCGAGATGTCCTCATCTCGCAAGGTAGAGAACAACTCTTTTTCTTAAGATCCAATTTATTCTGGGATTCCTTATATTCTGGTCAACCCAACAGAATACTGGGATAAATATCCCTTATATAGAACTCATCATTAAATAACAATTCATTCAAATCATATCATTCATATCTTTAACATGATAATGGTCCTTTAGACCGAAAAATTTTCTTCTGAACATTCCTCTACGGGAATTTCAGTCAAGCAAGTTCTCAATTTGTCATTCCTTAACTTGATATACCGAGTCAAGTGTTAACAGTAGCAATCTGACAGCACAATCCACTAATCTCATAGTGATTCGCTGAAATCATTATCATCATTCTAGTTATGAATATCATCACAGGGACTCTTCCCATTCATCCTCATTGAGGTTTCGTTCAGCTTATTACATTTCAACCAAATTTCAGGGATCAACATTTTTCAATCAGAATCCAAACCAACTCATCAGTTCTCAAACATAATTAAAAATCATATCAACCACATTCGAATTCATCATCTGGATAGCATTAATGCTTATAATTTCAAGTCTTAAATTTACTCGTATATACTGTCGATAAAGAGCTGCAGTTATACCCTCGATATATACGGTTAGTCATGATACTTGGAATTATAAGGTAAATACCATCATGTCTAAGCCTCAAGCAAGTCAGGGTTCCATATAATTGCGGTACTTCCATTTGAAGACCCAATTACTAATTTATGAAATTAGTTTGAATATCAATTTGTATGAATTATATCACACAATTACAACCTTTTGGTGCTACTTGATAAATCTTTGACATATTTGGCTTCTCAGTTGATCTTTATTAGCCAATTCGCTCTGATACCAACTGTAAGATCCCTGCTCCCACCGCGCAACGGATTCAGATGCAAGCAGCAGAAGTAGCACATCTTGCGCGAGGCAGGGTCCCACACTCGGGGCCTTGTCCACGGATATCCAGATAAGAGACTAATCCGTCGATTTTTCCAAAACCGCACCCGAAAAAACTTCCCTTATCCGAAAAGCACGGACGATTTCACCAGGATAACTTTTTACTCGAACGTAGTCAAGACCATTACTGATCAAACTGATTCGACTGCACCTATAAAGGTACTCGATCAGATCAAGGAAGAAACTTGCACTTGGATCATTGGGATCAATGCTTTTTTCCCCATCAAGAGACACAGCCGTTGATTCCTATCCATAGAACAATTACTATCCGAGATTTACTTCATCTATCGTAATAACAAAAATTGAGTCTCGATTTATGGATCCATCAGTCCAGCCTAACCCCATCCAGTCCCATGGGTTAGCCAACCGCGCAACCACTGTAGTGATGGGATCCAATTAAGAATTTGGTTAGGTTTTGTCTCGGGTACCAAGGAAAAGAGTTCCACGGCCCCCTAGCCAGAAGTTCATGCAAACATAAAACTAGTCACACCACTTACACACCTAATATGAAATTTCCTTTTTCTTAGCATCAACTAACTTTAAAACAATACTTTAATGAAACCATTATGTCACTGATGACAATCCTCAAAGTCTCTGGTTGAATCCTTATTTCCAGTCATTCATTCATCGGTATACTTATGGCATCATTGGCAACCAGAACGCTCACCACCTGTTCACTCAGGGGCCTTTTCCACAGTTCCTAGCTCATAGTAACCAGAAAACCTTAACTCGCCACGTCCAAAAGGTGAAGCCTCTACCTCAAAGAAGAAAAGAAAGGCTTTTCTTCAGTTGGCTTGTTTTGGTTCTTCTGAAGGATCCTTTGATACACGGCTTTGGCTTCAGCTAATCAGTTTTTCTGCATCTTCAAGGTCTTTCTATCTGTTTTCAGAGTATACGACAGATTTATCATTTGTATCCCCAAGAGAGGAATACACTGAGTCATCTTGTGAGACTGGAGGGGGCGTAGCAACCTTGCTAGGAGCATCCTTATTGCAAGAAGAATTCGCATCCATGGGAGGCTGGCTTTTGTTATGAGCTATGAGTAAGAAATAATGTCACAACTTTCATATGTAGGATGTCTTTATATACTACTGAAAACCATGTTCTACAATCCTGTGTGCAATAAAACCACCCTACTTTTGAACAACTGTCATCTCCAATCATGTGTGCCATAAAAACATTTTCCCAGCCTACAATGAATGTCATGACCATTCATGTGTTATAAGAATTCGCATCCATGGGACAGTTTTCTACAATCCCAGAAAATATATATTAAAATACACATTGCACTTTTTGATTGGTAAATCATAAAAGATTTTACAAAAATGATTTTGAAAATGAAGCTTGGAAGGTATCGTTCTAGAGAAGTTCATTAACTCATCGATATACCCTCAGCCTCCCAGTCGGTATATCTACCAAGGCCATCCATCGGCTCCATTCGCTTATGAATCTTCCTATTATTCACCTTGAATTGTGCCTTGCTAATATCCTCACCTTGAATTGTGCCTTGGTAATATCCTCACCTCCTACGATTTGAAGGTGCTCCCTAACATTTAGGAGGCTCCAATGTTTACTTGCACTTGCAACTTCCCACCACACCACTTGGCAACCGAACACGTATGTCAACAAGAAAAACAACTTGTTCATCTGCCAGCATTGGAACCCGATAACTATTCTTTTTCATCCACCGCTTATAATAAAAGCGTATGTATAACGTGGAACGAGCTTTGAGATACCGAAATGAATCTACAATATTACACTTGAATGTGTCATTTTTATGCACCCCCTCTACAATACTCCAGTGCTCTCCAAGCAAGGCAACCATGTCATCACCTAGTACTTTCTTGCACACAACCATGGTATATGTGTGTGAGAAGGTAAATTGATTGAGCATCTTAGTAGAAAGATGTAATTGGTCATACCCAACTAAGACCCACAGATCGAGAGGGCTTTGCAAACTTTAAAGACCCTTGTATATCACAAAGCATCCTTGATTTCATGACCATTAAAGTCCAAGCATCTGGGAGGAGGATTGGCCATTCAATTGAAGAGAGGGGGGGGACATGTTATCATTTGTAACTTACCAAAACCACCATCATGCCTTGGAACCACATAGGAGTGCCAGTAAAAGTTCTGCACTGTTTCTACAAGAAAACCGTGCTTCACCGATATCTCCATGTAATGCATGAAATGTTCCAGTAAGACTGCAGAATGGCTACTCCTCTACCAAGTTTGAGGGGAAAATGTCTACAAACAAGAAATAAGATAACTTAGAAAGAAAGAAACTTCTGGCAGTCATGAAATCATATGCTCCTTTCAAACTCATGATACTTACAGTTGCATGGAAACTTAGTTTGTTGACAAAGATAAATATCTCGTGCTGTGTAAGCGTGTTGTACCATGGCCACTAGTTCTCCATTGCTCGCCTTTTTGAAACCCTATAAACGACCTTTCCCAATGAAGCTCCATCACATCTCATCGTCGAACTCGATGGGGACCAGTTGCAGCTGGCTGTAGATAAACCCAAGAACCCTTGCAAAATGCCTGTCCCACCCAAGCACCATCGTCATCCTTCCTATTGTGCAGCGATATCTCCTCAATTCTCATCTTTTGGTCTTCTTGGTGCGGCCATATCAACCTGAAGCTAAAGGTGAAGCTTGTTGTGCGAAAGGTTAGGATTGGGTGAATGTTCTAGAATGAGATCTGTAGATTAGGGTTTTGGAGAAGCCTTAGAGAATGAAGAGATGAAAGAAGGGAAGAGATTAACGAGAGTATAGTTTGGATGTTCAAGAAGCTAAGTGGACTTGAGAATGAGATTTTGATCTCTATAATCAAGTTTGAGATGAGGTTTTGGGGGGGAAAAGTCACTATTTTCGAATAATGAGCCATAAAAATTGTGGGACCACACCTACCTACTCTAACCCCCTACTTTTTGTAGGAGACAAATGTAATTATAAGTGCCGAAAGCCTAGTCCCCCTCCCTACTGCCTAGTCTCTCTCCCTATATGCAAAGGAGACCAAATGTACACACTCCTCTATTCTTATTGGTCCATTACTAATTACTTTTATTAGTAAAAGGCTTAAAATATGTTCAAATGCCCCCTAATGAGCAAAGAGCCAAATTCCACGCCCACTTGCAAGGGAAATCAACATACAGTAAGCTATTTGCATCCGCATACAATTGATTAGCTCTGAACTGTTCGGTGAGATACGTTCTTTGGTTTCTATCATAACTAATCACATCACGCAAATCATCCTGGTCATGGAATAGTACATTATTGTGCATCACGAGATGAACCTGTAACTTTTGTATATCAAGATTTTTATTACGCAAATCATATTGATATTTGCACCAGCATGCCTCTAATATAAGAGTTGTAACCCTTAATTAGTATTTGTGTTTGGTTAAGTAGCACTATATTAAATATGATGAGTAAATAATGAAATAATATATTCGCTCTGTCATTTGCAATTTAGTAAGTTTATAAAAACACAAGATTAGAAAAATTAATTTAAGTAAACCTTGATGTATGTGTGTATTTCATACTAAGTTTTGAGATGCATATATAGTAGGAACAATAAGTAAAAATCTACTTGTATGTGGTTATTTTCTTTACTCATTTGTGAGTAATTAATTAGATAAATTTTTAAGGACAACAGAAGGGGAAAAAAAGGGACCATCAAGGTATGATTGGAATGGCTAGTATTTGTGTGTGGTTATTGTTCTTCACACATTCCGTGCATCTAAAATCCCTGCCTCTATAGAGCCTATGAGCATTTCATATCATGTATAGCTATGGGTCCCAATGATGTAACGAAAGCAAGCCTTGTATATATGAGTAGAGAGATAGGCAATGGGCACCCACTTAACTTGGGTGGTCAGGCAAAGCTTTTATGTATATATACAACTGTTGATAATGTGAACGGGGAGAATCTATCATTTCTCAAGTCTATAAAGCTTTCTTCTTCTCTCACATTCTTACCTTCTTGCTTGCTTGATTGTAATGTCCATGCTCTTACCTTGTGTGCATGCTTGCTAGCTTGAGTGAGAGTGTGATTGATCTAGAGTGAGGAGGGTGGTTCAAGCTTTCTAGCTTTACCATGGCCCTTTGGAATGATTCCTTCCTTAGAGGAAGAGCTTAAACAAGAGTTGACACTCTTTTTCCTTTCCCATTAGGACTTCTACGATCCACGATAAGAGGTTTAACCACTATCACTATGATTCCTTATTATAAGAGGGCATGAAGGTTCTTGACATAAACAAATGGTGCTACTGTCAAGGATCGAATGGGGATCGAACTAGTCTTGGATAAGGGAAGGAAGTAGAACTACCATCTTGTAAAAAATCTTATTTTTTTCTCACTTTATCTTGCTCTTGGATACAAATCGTCGGTTGAATGTTAGGAAAATGTGTTCTACAGTAGGATATTAAGTTGATTTGAGTGATTATGTGTGTGATTTGTGTGTTTGTGAGTGAATTTGTGCGACTAGAGTAGGCTTTTTTTCTAACCTTAATCCTTTTTGTGTGTTTTTCTTTGTTGATTAACTAGATCTATTCTTTATCTCACAAGAGTGATGGAACAAAGAGCAAGATCTTTTGGGTGTGATTAAAGTAGGTAATCTTTCCACTTGGTTGATTGCATGAGCATTAGCCTCATATTAATTAAGAAATTAGTATACATTAGTATTTTTATGTTTTAAACCAAGATTAGCTTCATCATTAGGGGGCATTTGAGCATAAAAAGGGCCCTATAAGAATCCCTAATTTTAAGGAATTAAGACTGATTTTGTTGTGGCATGACACACAGCTCATAAACAAGCGTACTTTCTTACTAAAAGCAGGGGATCTCTCTAGGCTCCCCCCCCCCTCTAAGCTCTAGTTTCCCTCTCTAGGATTTTCGTATCTCTTTCTCTTTCCACATCATCAATCTCGTCCATTAGTGGGGTCCAAAAATAGGAAAAATCTATTTACTTTCAATTCTACTTTTCAATCTTATTTACTGCATGTTAATGCCGTATTTGAAATTCCCACCAAATTCCACATCAACTTCAAAAATCGTTTTCATTCATTCTCCCAACTTTCCACGCCTGCAATACGATTCTCTCTTTCTCCCATTCGTGCAGTATCTGAGCCATCTGTTTGAGTCTCTCCCAAGCTCTCCTTTTCCATGTGAAGATATATTCTCTCTCTCTCTCTCTCTCTCTCTCTCTCTCTCTCTCTCTCTAGAGCTACCATCTTAGAGTTACTATTTCATACATACATATTCATATACCCCCCCAATTCTTGTTGTAATGGCACTCCGAGAAGTAACAAACACCATAGATAATCCATCAGGAGTGAGGAAGGTAAACTTGCATGTTCGCATATTGAATGAATATGCACCTATCAAAAAAGAACGTCTTAATGCACAGGACAAGTGAGAAAGAAGATAACAGGGTTGGAGTAATGTGGATCTTTGGGTTGATGGATATTTATATCCCAATGATCATTCTTCGAGACATGCTCTCCACCTTTCACAGATCTACCATCATTCATTCAATTTGTTGGAGAAGGTGAGAATGGGCTGCTTGGGTACTAACTGTACTGTCGATTTTCTTTTATTTTCCTACAGCACATTCTGAATGCTCATGGTGCATACTTCATGGGATGAGTATGGTTCTCTTGACATGTGTCTTGACATGTGCAGTACCCAAAGAATGGAGAAATCTCACTATCCAGCTAGAGGCATATATTTTAAAAACACCCCCTCCATCACATATGGAGGGGGGAAGACTCGTACAAATTACCTCAAGGAGATGCATCTTTAACTGGTTTTTTAGATACACTTTTGGATGGAAGGTATTCATGGGGAAAGGGCTCGTACTAGCAATTTAGCAAGGGCAGCAAGAAATCATGCCAAAATAAGGAGATCATCGAAGTGGAATGCTGGCATAGGACCAGCACGTCATGCGGCATGGAGATCTTCACGAAGTGGAGCAAGAAAAATTTGGAAGGTTTCATAGTACTAAGAACTTGGATTGTAAACAGACCACTTTGAATACCAACACAAAACATGGAATTTTGTTTATCTAGCCAAAACATGGTTTTCATTTAATAAAATTAAAAAAAGCTGATTACAAAATCCACTTTGTGTACAAAATATAAGATCTACTTGCTTTCCAATCTGTTCTCTTCTTCTTCATCCCCTTTAGGCATTTCTCCTCTATAACATAGAAACTTCTTTGCAACTATAACCCTTGAGTGTTTTGGCATCTACTCCGGTACCTAGGGAATAGCTAGCATAGCAAAGGAAGTATCCGGTTCTAGAAGGCCAAAATCTAGGACCATATCCAAAAATACGAATGGCAGCACATTTCTCTATATGAGCATGACCTTATGAGACAAATGCATAACCTGTATATCTAGGTAGTGCCTTGAATGCTAGTAAGGGAATTTTGACATCCTTAGAATACTTGCTGTGTGATAGACAATAAAAATATCCTTTGTCAATAGACAAGATGTAGTGTGCAAGAGCAGAATCTTGCCCCACTCTTGCACGAGCAGCTCCACCACGTCCAAGGAAGCCGTATGCATCATCAAGCTCTATCTGCATTGACATAAAAGGCTTGACAACATGAACTCTTGGAAACATAAAAAGATAACATAAAATATCCTAAGCCATTAGTAAGCTCAATCTGCATTTATATATGGGATTGATTACCTTTTAGTTCTCATCCTCTTCCAACTTGGCCACATCCCAAAGGTTTACGGATCCTTCTTCATTCATTGTCTTGATCAAGGTGAGGCAAAGGCCCTCGACCAAACTCTGTAAGCCCCATCTCCTTTTGAAGACTCTGAAACTCCTCTTCACTAGAAATAGAAGCTTCTCTCTCTTTAGCTTTGTCAAAGCATGAAGACATTTCATTCTCTACATCAAGTTATCCTCTGGTAGCTTCACAACCGTCTGCTATAACTGCCAGGCAGTAATCTTTCCTAAAATTATAGAGCTTTTGAATATGGGAAAGAAGCAAATAACTCTTCCCATTTATAAGGAAAGAGGGAAGCCCAAGGATGACAAAATATGACTTTATGTGCTCTCCCTGCATAGAACAACCTTCATCAATGAATGACTACATATGCCTTCATCAGAGCCGCATCCAACACTGTGCTTGGAATGCAATCATCATCAGATAAAAGGTCCATGACCTCTCCGTCTACAGACTCACTTTTTAAAACAAAAGGCTCTTGTGTGGAGCATTCTCACTCTGCAGTTTGTTCTCTGACATCGAACAAGCTTATCGCACCGTGGGAAGGGAAACACTGTGAAGGAAAATTTTATCTCTACTCCACCCTTTTGAAAGTCACCTTCCACGGTGCGATAAGGAATTTTCTTCTCTGTCTGAACAAGCTTATTATCACACCGTGAAGGAAAATTTATGTGATTTGTGATTTTTATCTCTACTGCACGTGCATTTTGAAAGTCACATTCCCCACGGTGCAATAAGGAAGTTTGTTTTCTGTCCGAACTCGCTTAGTTGCACCATGGAAGGGAAAAGGGAAAATTTGTGTGATTTTTATCTCTACTACTGAAAGTCACCTTCCACGGTGCGATAAGAAAGTTTGTTCTCTGTCCGAACAACTCGCTTATCGCACCGTGGAAGGGAAAAGGAAAATTTTGCGTGATTTTTATCTCTATTGCACGCTTCTAAAAGTCACCTCTCTTATGGTGTGATGAAGAAGTTTGGTCTATATCCGAACATGCTTATCACCACTGTGGATGAGGATTTTTTTTATAATTTCTATCTTTAATGCAATGCACCCTTTAGAGTAATGTCCCCTTATGACAATACTCTTTTTTAATGATTTCAGTATCGTTGATGATGGCTCGTACAAAATAGACAGTCAGAAAAGTTCCTTTAGTTCCCTTGGTCGAACCCATAGGAAAGATCATGACAGTTGTCAGCAGGGTCAGGTATAGGTTTGATAAAATTATTGCTCCCTTGCCATTTAGAGATAGAAAGGCTGTTGAGATCCCAGCTATTCCTCTTTCTTTGAAACAAAAAAAGAAAGATGAGGTTAAGGTTGAAAGAAGTCACGTGCCCAAGTCCATTACGGAGGACTCGGAGGTCAGTGAGACAAAAAGACTTGAAGGGTGAGGAAAGAGAACAAAATGTTGATGTGTAAGAGAATCTGAAGTGGACGAGAGTTTATCCAACCTTTTGCAATTAGAGAAAGAGAATGATGAGAGGCTTGCAAAAGTACCGGGGCAACTTATTTGTAATGTATCTTTCACAATGGAAGATGATCACTAAGGTCTGTATTTCTTTCATCCATATAAGGCTCTATATTTTCTAAAGCTTTGTATGTATTATCCTTTTTTCTAAAGCTTTTCTTCAATTTTACGGCACTTTTGAAACCCCTTCTGCCAAACTAGCCAAAGGAGATATTTATTTGTGATCCCCTTGTGTCATTAGTCCTTTCAAACCCCAGGAGGACCACCTCACATATTATTCCATATTTCAAAGGACTAAATCCAAGGGCGTGCTGCTTTGCGGTTCTGTTATATGTAGAGAAGTAAGCACCCACTTTATTTATATTGTCGTTAATATAATCTCACGTATTTATTTTATAGTTTTTATCATTTTTTAGATTTGGTTTTTTCAAATGGCAATATTCAATGTTGAGCCATTTTTATTTTTAATGCAGTCAGTCTCTTGGTACGCTTGATTTTTGGTTGTGGAGCGTGCGAGTGAAGGCGATTGATATTATACTTGCTATTGCAATTACACCAAAAGACCTTGACTCGCCACGTCCAAAAGGTGAAGCCTCTACATCAAAGAAGAAAAGAATGCCTATGCATTCACCTTTTAAGCATTTTATCTTTAAGCAAGGAACCCCTGAGAAGGTTGGCAAAAAGGGTACGCCGCCAAAGAAGAAGCTTTGATTCGCAGGCAAGAAGGCTTCTACAGAAGAGACCCAAGCAAAGGATGTGGATGGAAGGCCGGGCCAGAGGCAGAGAATCTTGAGATCATGGAGCCCCAGTAGCCCTAGCCTGCAGATCTTTATTAGTACATTTCATTTTGTAAAGATTCTTCTCGATACGAGCTTTTTTTCTCATATCTTTGTTTTTTTAAATATCCAAAATTCTTATTGAACCCCTCATTATTTTAGCTATTTAAGATAGCTTTAAAAATAATTTACAAAAAAACTGGGAGAGAGAGAGAGAGAGAGAGAGAGAGAGAGAGAGAGAGAGAGAGAGAGAGAGAGAGAGAGAGAGAGATCAAAGTATAATACGAGTACACAGATAAATTAAAATGTCGTAAGATATTTTCCATCAAAGTAACATTGAGATACAAATTGTTTTAAGCCCAAGTCCTCAATACAAAACATTCGTAAATTTCCTAATCATCTTGCTGAGTAGGCTTTTCTTCAGTTGGCTTGTTTCGCTTCTTCTGAAGGATCCTTTGATACACGGCTTTGGCTTCAGCTAATCAGTTTTTTTGCATCTTCAAGGCCTTTCTGTCTATTTTCAGAGTACACGACAGATTTATCATCTGTATCCCCAAGAGAGGAATACACTGAGTCATCTTGTGAGACTGGAGGGGGCGTAGCAACCTTGCTAGGAGCATCCTTATTGTTGCAAGAAGAATTCGCATCCATGGGAGGCTGGCTTTTGTTATGAGCTATGAGTAAGAAATAATGTCACAACTTTCATATGTAGGATGTCTTTATATACTACTGAAAACCATGTTCTACAATCCTCTGTGCCATAAAACCACCCTACTTTTGAACAACTATCATCTCCAATCATGTGTGCCATAAAACCATTTTCCTAGCCTACAATGAATGTCATGACCATTTATGTGTTATAAGAATTCGCATCCATGGGATAGCTTTCTACAATCCAAGAAAATATATTAAAATACACATTGCACTTTTTGATTGGTAAATCATAGAAGATTTTACAAAAATGATTTTGAAAATGAAGCTTGGAAGGTATCGTTCTAGAGAAGTTCATTAACTCATTGATATACCCTCAGCTTCCAGTCGGCATATCTACCAAGGCCATCCATCGGCTCCATTCGCTTATAAATCTTCCTATTATTCACCTTGAATTGTGCCTTGCTAATATCCTCACCTTGAAATGTGCCTTGCTAATATCCTCACCTCCTATGATGAAGGTGCTCCCTAACATTTAGGAGGCTCCAATGTCTACTTGTACTTGCAACTTCCCACCACACAACTTGGCAACCGAACACATATGTCAACAGGAAAAACAACTTGTTCATCTGCCTGCATTGGAACCCGATAACTGTTCTTTTTCATCCATCGCTCATAATAAAAGCGTATGTATAACGTGGAACGAGCTTTGAGATACCGAAATGAGTCTACAATATTACACTTGAATGTGTCATTTTTATGCACCCCCTCTACAATACTCCAGTGCTCTCCAAGCAAGGCAACCATGTCATCACCTAGTACTTTCTTGCACACAACCATGGTAGATGTGTGTGAGAATGTAAATTGATTGAGCATCTCAGCAGAAAGATGTAATTGGGCATACCCAACTAAGACCCACAGATCAAGAGGGCTTTGCAAACTGTAAAGACCCTTGTATATCACAAAGCATCCTTGATTTCATGACCATTATAGTCCAAGCACCTGGGAGAAGGATTGGCCATTCAATTGAAGAGAGGGGGGGGGACATGTTATCATCTGTAACTTATTAAAACCACCATCATGCCTTGGAACCACATAGGAGTGCCAGTAAAAGTTCTGCACTGTTTCTACAAGAAAACCGTGCTTCACCGATATCTCCATGTAATGCATGAAATGTTCCAGTAAGACTGCATAATGGCTTCTCCTCTACCAAGTTTGAGGGGAAAATGTCTACAAACAAGAAATAAGATAACTTAGAAAGAAAGAAACTTCTGGCACTCATGAAATCATATGCTCCTTTCAAACTCATGATACTTACAGTTGCATGGAAACTTAGTTAGTTGGCAAAGATGGATATCTCGTGCTCTGTAAGTGTGTTGTACCATGGCCACTAGTTCTCCATTGCTCGCCTTTTTGAAACCCTATAAATGACCTTTCCCAATGAAGCTCCATCACATCTCGCCATTGAACTTGATGGGGACCAGTTGCAACTGGCTGTAGATAAACCCATTGAACTTGATGGGGACCAGTTGCAACTGGCTGTAGATAAACCCATGAACCCTTGCAAAATGCCTTTCCCACCCAAGCACCATCGTCATCCTTCCTATTGTGCAGCGATATCTCCTCAATTCCTTTTGGTCTTCTTGGTGCGGCCATATCAACCTGAAGCTAAAGGTGAAGCTTGTTGTGCGAAAGGTTAGGATTGGGTGAATGTTCTAGAATGAGATCTGTAGATTAGGGTTTTGGAGGAGCCTTGGAGAATGAAGAGATGAAAGAAGGGACGAGATTAACGAGAGTAAGTTTGGATATTCAAGAAGCTAAGCGGACTTGAGAATGAGATTTTGGTCTCTATAATCAAGTTTGAGATGAGGTTTTGGGGGGCAAAAGTCACTGTTTTCAAATAATGAGCCATAAAAATTATGGGACCACACCTACGTACTCTAACACCCTACTTTTTGTAGGAGACAAATGTAGTTATAAGTGCCGAAAGCCTAGTCCCCCTCCCTACTGCCTAGTGTCTCTCCCTATATGTAAAGGAGACCAAATGTACACACTCCTCTATTCTTATTGGTCCGTTTCCTAATACTTTCACTAGTAAAAGGCCCAAAATATGTTCAAATGTCCCCTAATGAGCAAAGAGCCGAATTCCACGCCCACTTGCAAGGGAAATCAACATATAGTAAGCTATTTGCATCCGCATACAATTGATTAGCTCTGAACCGTTCGGTGAGATACGTTCTTTGGATTCTATCACAACTAATCACATCACACAAATCATCCTGGTCATTGAATAGTACATTATTGTGCATCGGGAGATGAACCTGTAACCTTTGTATAACAAGATTTTCATTACGCAAATCATATTGATATATGCGCCAGCATGCCTCTAAGATAAGAGTTGTAATCCTTAATTAGTATTTGTGTGTGGTTAAGTAGCACTATATTAAGTATGATGAGTAAATAATGAAATAATATATTTGCTATCATGTGCAATTTAGTAAGTTTATAAAAACACAAGATTAGAAAAATTAATTTAAGTAAACCTTGATGTATGTGTGTATTTCGTACTAAGTTTTGCGATGCGTATATAGTAGGAACAATAAGTAAAAATCTACTTGTATGTGGTTATTTTGTTTACTCATTTGTAAGTAATTAATTAGATAAATTTTTAAGGACAACAGAAGGGGAAAAAAAGGGACCATCAAGGTATGATTGGAATGGCTAGTATTTGTGTGTGGTTTTATTGTTCTTCACACATTCCGTGCATCTAAAATCCCTGCCTCTATAGAGCCTATGAGCATTTCACATCATGTATAGCTATGGGTCCCAATGATGTAACGAAAGCAAGCCTTGTATATATGAGTAGAAAGATAGGCAATGGGCACCCACTTAACTTGGGTGGTCAGGCAAAGCTTTTATCTATATATACAACTTTTGATAATGTGAATGGGGAGACTCTATCATTTGCCTCTAAGATAAAAGCTTTGCCTCTATCATTTGCCTCTATCATTTGCCTCTAAGATAAAAGCTTTGCCTCTAAGATAAGAGTTGTAATCCTTAATTAGTATTTGTGTGTGGTTAAGTAGCACTATATTAAGTATGATGAGTAAATAATGAAATAATATATTTGCTGTCATGTGCAATTTAGTAAGTTTATAATAACACAAGATAACCACTATCACTATGATTCCTTATTATAAGAGGGCATGAAGGTTCTTGACATAAACAAATGGTGCTGCTGTCAAGGATCGAATGGGGATCGAACTAGTCTTGGATAAGGGAAGGAAGTAGAGCTACCATCTTGTAAAAAATCTTATATTTTTCTCACTTTATCTTGCTCTTGGATACAAATCGTCGGTTGAATGTTAGGAAAATGTGTTCTACAGTAGGATATTAAGTTGATTTGAGTGATTATGTGTGTGATTTGTGTGTTTGTGAGTGAATTTGTGTGACTAGAGTAGGCTTTTTTTCTAACCTTAATCCTTTTTGTGTGTTTTTCTTTGTTGATTAACTAGATCTATTCTTTATCTCACAAGAGTGATGGAACAAAGAGCAAGATCTTTTGGGTGTGATTAAAGTAGGTAATCTTTCCACTTGGTTGATTGCATGAGCATTAGCCTTATATTAATTAAGAAATCAGTATACATTAGTATTTTTATGTTTTAAACCAAGATTAGCTTCATCATTAGGGGGCATTTGAGCATAAAAAGGGCCCTATAAGAATCCCTAATTTGAAGGAATTAATATTGATTTTGTTGTGGCATAAGGAGACAAAGCTCATAAAGAAGCGTACTTTCTTGCTAAAAGCAGGGGATCTCTCTAGGCTCCCCCCCCCTCTAGGATCTAGTTTCCCTCTCTAGGATTTTCATATCTCTTTCTCTTTCCACATCATCAATCTCGTCCATTAGTGGGGCCCAAAAATAGAAAAATCTATTTACTTTCAATTTTACCCTTTCAATCTTATTTTACTACACTTTAATGTCGTATTTGAAATTCCCACCAAATTCCACATCAACCTCAAAAATCATTTTCATTCATTCTCCCAACTTTCCACGCCTGCAATATGATTCTCTCTTTCTCCCATTCCTGCAGTATCTGAGCCATCTCTTTTAGTCTCTTCCAAGCTCTCCTTTTCCATGTGAAGATATTTTCTCTCTCTCTCTCTCTCTCTCTCTCTCTCTCTCTCTCTCTAGAGCTACCATCTTAGAGTTACTATTTCATACATACATATTCATAGACCCCCCCCCCCCCCAATTCTTGTTGTAATGGCACTCCGAGAAGTAACAAACACCACAGATAATCCATCACAAGTGAGGAAGGTAAACTTACATGTTCACATATTAAATGAATATGCACCTATCAAAAAAGAACGTCTTAATGCACAGGACAAGCGAGAAAGAAGACAACAGGGCCGGAGTAATGTGGATCTTTGGGTTGATCGATATTTATATCCCAATGATCCTTCTTCGAGACCTACTCTCCACCTTTCACAGATCTACCATCATTCATTCGATTTGTTGGAGAAGGTGAGAATGGGCTGCTTGGGTACTGACTGTACTGTCGATTTTCTTTTATTTTCCTGCAGCACATTCTGTAAGCTCATGGTGCATACTGCATGGGATGAGTATGGTTCTCTTGACATGTGGAGTACCCAAGAAATGGAGAAATCTCACTATCCAGCTAGAGGTGTATTTTTTTAAAACACCCATCACATATGGAGGGGGGAAGACTTACAAATTACCTCAAGGAGATGTATCTTTAACTGGTTTTTCAAATACACTTTTGGATGGAAAGTATTCATGGGGAAAGGGCTCATACTAGCAATTTAGCAAGGGCAGCAAGAAATCATGCCAAAATAAGGAGATCATCGAAGTGGAAAGCTGGCATAGGACCAGCACGTCATGCAGCATGGAGATCTTCACAAAGTGGAGCAGGAAAAATTTGAAAGGTTTCATAGTACTAATAAGAACTTGGATTGTAAACAGACAGCACTTTGAATACCAACACAAAACATCCCCTTTAGGCATTTTTCCATTATAACACAAAAACTTCTTTGCGACTATATCCCTTGAGTGTTTTGGCATCTACTCCGGCACCTAGGGCAGGTTCTAGAAGGAAGTATCTGGTTCTAGAAGGCCAAAATATAGGACCATATCCAAAATTACAAATGGCAGCACATTTCTCTATATGAGCATGACCTTATGTGAATTGTGAGAGAAAAATGCATAACCTGTATATCTAGGTAGTGCCTTGAATGCTAGTAAGGGAATTTCGACATCCTTAGAATACTTGCTGTGTGATAGACAATAAAAATATCCTTGTCAATAGACGAGATGTAGTGTGCAAGAGTGGAATCTTGCCCCACTCTTGCACGAGCAGCTCCACCACATCCAAGGAAGCCGTCTGCATCATCAAGCTCTATCTGCATTGACATAAAAGGCTTGACAACATGAACTCTTGGAAACATAAAAAGATAACATAAAATATCCTAAGCCGTCAGTAAGCTCAATCTGCATTTATATATGGGATTGATTACCTTTTAGTTCTCATCCTCTTCCAACTTGGCCGCATCCCAAAGGTTAACGGATCCTTCTTCATTGTCTTGATCAAGCTGAGGCAAAGGCCCTTGACCAAACTCTGTAAGCCCCAACTCCTTTTGAAGACTCTCAAACTCCTCTTCACTAGAAATAGAAGCTTCTCTCTCTTTAGCTTTGTCAAAGCATGAAGACATTTCATTCTCTACATCAAGTTATCCTCTGGCAGCTTCACAACCGTTTGCTATAACTACCACGCAGTAATCTTTCCTAAATTTATAGAGCTTTTGAATATGGGAAAGAAGCAAATAACTCTTCCCATTTATAAGGAAAGAGGGAAGCCCAGGGATGACAAAATTTGACTTTATGTGCTCTCCCTGCATAGAACAACCCTTATCAATTAATGACTGCAGATGCCTTCAGCACAGCCGCATCCAACACTATGCTTGGAATGCACTCATCATCAGATAAAAGGTCCATGACCTCTCCGTCTACAGACTCACTTTTTAAAACAAAAGGCTCTTGTGTGGAGCATTCTCACTCTGCAGTTTGTTCTCTGACACCGAACAAGCTTATCGCACCGTGGGAAGGGAAACACTGTGAAGGAAAATTTTATCTCTACTCCACCCTTTTGAAAGTCACCTTCCTCGGTGCGATAAGGAATTTTCTTCTCTGTCTGAATAAGCTTATTATTGCACCGTGAAGGAAAATTTATGTGTTTTGTGATTTTTATCTCTACTGCACGTGCCATTTTTAAAGTCACATTCCCTACGGCGCGATAAGGAAGTTTGTTCTGTGTCCGAACTCGCTTACTCGCATCGTGGAAGGGAAAAGGGAAAATTTGTGTGATTTTTATCTCTACTGCTGAAAGTCACCTTCCACGGTGCGATAAGAAAGTTTGTTCTCTGTCCGAACAACTCGTTTATCGCACCGTGGAAAGGAAAAGGGAAATTTTGTGTGATTTTTATCTCTATCTAAAAGTCACCTCTCCCACGGTGCGATGAGCAAGTTTGGTCTCTGTTCGAACATGCTTATTGCCACTGTGGATGGGAAACTTTTTTATAATTTCTATCTTTACTGCAATGCACCCTTTTGATCAATGTGCACTTATGAAATACTCTTTTTTAATGATTTCAGTATCGTTGATGATGGCTCGTACAAAACAGACAGTCAGAAAAGTTCCTTTAGTTCCCCTGGTCGAACCCATAGGAAAGATCATGACCGTTGTCAGCAGGGTCAGGTATAGGTTTGATGAAATTATTGCTCCCTTGCCATTTAGAGATAGAAAGGCTGTTGAGATCCCAGCTATTCCTCTTTCTTTGAAACAAAAAAAGAAAGATGAGGTTAAGGTTGAAAGAAGTCACTTCCCCAAGTCCATTACGGAGGACTCAGAGGTCGGTAAGACAGAAAGACTTGAAGGGTGAGGAAAGAGAACAAAATGTTGATATGTAAGAGAATCTGGAGTGGACGAGAGTTTATCCAACCCTCTGCAGTTAGAGAAAGAGAATGATGAGAGGCTTGCGAAAGTACCTGGGCAACTCATTTGTAATGTATCCTTCACAATGGAAGATGATCACTAAGGTTTGTATTTCTTTCATCCATATAAGGCTCTGTATTTTCTAAAGCTTTGTATGTATTATCCTTTTTTCTAAAGCTTTTCTTCAATTTTAGGGCACTTTTGAAACCCCTTCTGCCAAACCAGCCAAAGGAGATATTCATTTGTGATCCCCTTGTGTCATTAGTCCTTTCGGACCCCAGGAGGACCACCTCACATATTATTCCATATTTCAAAGGACTGAATCCAAGGGTTTGCTGCTTTGCGGTTCTGCCATATGTAGAGAAGTAAGCACCCACTTTATTTATTTTATGTTTTATCATTGTTGTTAATATAATCTCACGTATTTATTTTATATTTTTTTTTATTTTTTAGATTTGGTTTCTTCAAATGGCAATATTCAATTTTGAGCCATTTTTATTTTTAATGCAGTCAATCTCTTGGTATGCCTGATTTTTGGTTATGGAGCGTGCGAGGAGCGAAGGCGATTAATATTTTACTTGATAATGCAATTACATCGAAAGACCTTGACTCGCCACATCCAAAAGGTGAAGCCTCTACATCAAAGAAGAAAAGAATGCCTATGCATTCACCTTTTAAGCATTTTTTCTTTAAGCAAGGAACCCTTGAGAAGGTTGGCAAAAAGGGTACGCCGCCAAAGAAGAAGCTTCGATTCGCAGGCAAGAAGGCTTCTACAGAAGAGACCCAGGCAAAGGATGTGGATGCAAAGCCAAGCCAGAGACAGAGAATCCTGAGGGCATGGAGCCCCAGTAGCCCTAGCCTACAGATCTTTATTAGTACATTTCATTTTGTAAAGATTCTTCTCGATACGAGCTTTTTTCTCCTATCTTTGTTTTTTTAAATATCCAAAATTCTTATTGAACCCCTCATTATTTTAGCAATTTAAGACAGCTTTAAAAATAATTTACGAAAAAACTGAGAGAGAGAGAGAGAGAGAGAGAGAGAGAGAGAGAGAGAGAGAGAGAGAGAGAGAGAGAGAGAGATCAAAGTATAATACGAGTACACACATAAATTGAAATGTCGCAAGATATTTTCCATCAAAGTAACATTGGAATACAAATTGTTTTAAGCCCAAGTCCTCAATACAAAACATTCCTAAAATTTCTAATCATTCTGCTGTGAGTAGGCTTTTCTTCAGTTGGCTTGTTTGGGTTCTTCTGAAGGATCCTTTGATAAACGGCTTTGGCTTCAGCTAATTAGTTTTTCTGCATCTTCAAGGTCTTTCAGTCTGTTTCAGAGTACATGAAAGATTTATCATCTGTATTCGAAGAGAGGAATACACTGACTCATCTTGTGAGACTGGAGGGGGCATAGCAACCTTGCTAGGAGCATCCTTATCACAAGAAGAATTCGCATCCATGGGAGGCTGGCTTTCATATGTAGGATGTCTTTATATACTGCTGAAAACCATGTTCTACAATCCTGTGTGCCATAAAACCACCCTACTTTTGAACAACTGTCATCTCCAATCATGTGTGCCATAAAACCATTTTCCCAGCCTACAATGAATGTCGTGACCATTCGTGTGTTATAAGAATTCGCATCCATGGGACAGCTTTCTACAATCCAAGAAAATATATTAAAATACACATTGCACTTTTTGATTGGTAAATCATAAAAGATTTTACAAAAATGATTTTGAAAATGAAGCTTGGAAGGTATCGTTCTAGAGAAGTTCATTAACTCAGCGATATACCCTCAGCCTCCCAGTCGGTATATCTACCAAGGCCATCCATCGGCTCCATTCGCTTATGAATCTTCCTATTATTCACCTCGAATTGTGCCTTGCTAATATCCTCACCTTGAATTGTGCCTTGCTAATATCCTCACCTCCTATGATTTGAAGGTGCTCCCTAACATTTAGGAGGCTCCAATGTCTACTTGCACTTGCAACTTCCCACCACACCACTTGGCAACCGAACATGTATGTCAACAGGAAAAACAACTTGTTCATCTGCCTGCATTGGAACTCGATAACTGTTCTTTTTAATCCACCGCTCATAATAAAAGCGTATGTATAACGTGGAACGAGCTTTGAGATACCGAAATGAGTCTACAATATTACACTTGAATGTGTCATTTTTATGCACCCCCTCTACAATACTCCAGTGCTCTCTCCAAGCAAGGCAACCATGTCATCACCTAGTACTTTCTTGCACACAACCATGGTATATGTGTGTGAGAATGTAAATTGATTGAGCATCTTAGCAAAAAGATGTAATTGGGCATACCCAACTAAGACCCACAGATCGAGAGGGCTTTGCAAACTTTGAAGACCCTTGTATATCACAAAGCATCCTTGATTTTATGACCATTATAGTCCAAACATCTGGGAGGAGGATTGGCCATTCAATAGAAGAGAGGGGGGGGACATGTTATCATTTATAACTTACCAAAACCACCATCATGGCTTGGAACCACATAGGAGTGCTAGTAAAAGTTCTGCACTGTTTCTACAAGAAAACCTTGCTTCACTGATACCTCCATGTAATGCATGAAATGTTCCAGTAAGACTGCATAATGGCTGCTCCTCTACCAAGTTTGAGTGGAAAATGTGTGGAGTGTGTGGAGTGTGCATGCTTGCTAGCTTGAGTGAGAGTGTGATTGTTCTAGAGTGAGGAGGGTGGTTCAAGCTTTCTAGCTTAACCATTGCCCTTTGGAAAGATTCCTTCCTTAGAGGAAGTGCTTAAACAATAGTTGACACTCTTTTTCCTTTCCCATTAGGACTTCTACGATCCACGATAAGAGGTTTAACCACTATCACTATGATTCCTTATCATAAGAGGGCATGAAGGTTCTTGACATAAACAAATGGTGCTGCTATCAAGGATCGAATGGGGATCGAACTAGTCTTGGATAAGGGAAGGAAGTAGAACTACCATCTTGGATGCAAATCGCCGGTTGAATGTTAGGAAAATGTGTTCTAGAGTAGGATATTAAGTTGATTTGAGTGATTATGTGTGTGATTTGTGTGTTTGTGAGTTAATTTGTGCGACTAGAGTAAGCTTTCTTTCTAACCTTAATCCTTTTTGTGTGTTTTTCTTTGTTGATTAACTAGATCTATTCTTTATCTCACAAGAGTGATGGAACAAAGAGCAAGATCTTTTGGATGTGATTAAAGTAGGTAATCTTTTCACTTGGTTGATTGCATGAGCATTAGCCTTATATTAATTATTTTTTATGTTTTAAACCAAGATTAGCTTCATCATTAGGGGGCATTTGAGCATAAAAAGGGCCCTCTAAGAATCCCTAATTTTAAGGAATTAAGATTGATTTTGTTGTGGCATAAGGAGACACAGCTCATAAAGAAGCGTACTTTCTTGCTAAAAGCAGGGGATCTCTTTAGGCTCCCCCCCTCTAGGCTCTAGTTTCCCTCTCTA
This sequence comes from Cibotium barometz, assembly GCF_041138505.1. NCBI lineage: Eukaryota > Viridiplantae > Streptophyta > Polypodiopsida > Cyatheales > Cibotiaceae > Cibotium > Cibotium barometz. The sequence continues at coordinate 57,476,160 of NC_141062.1, forward strand.
GGATTTTCGTATCTCTTTCTCTTTCCACATCATCAATCTCGTCCATTAGTGGGGCCCAAAAATAGAAAAATCTATTTACTTTCAATTCTACCCTTTCAATCTTATTTACTGTACTTTAATGCCGTATTTGAAATTCCCACCAAATTCCACATCAACCTCAAAAATCATTTTCATTCATTCTCCCAACTTTCCACGCTTGCAATACGATTCTCTCTCTTTCTCGCATTCCTACAGTATCTGAGCCATCTGTTTGAGTCTCTCCCAAGCTCTCCTTTTCCATGTGAAGATATTCTCTCTCTCTCTCTCTCTCTCTCTCTCTCTCTCTCTCTCTCTCTCTCTAGAGCTACCATCTTAGAGTTACTATTTCATACATACATATTCATAGACCCCCCCAATTCTTGTTGTAATGGCACTCCGAGAAGTAACAAACACCACAGATAATCCATCACGAGTGAGGAAGGTAAACTTGCATGTTCGCATATTGAATGAATATGCACCTATCAAAAAAGAACGTCTAAATGCAAAGGACAAGTGAGAAAGAAGATAATAGGGCTGGAGTAATGTGGATCTTTGGGTTGATGGATATTTATATCCCAATGATCGTTCTTCGAGACATGCTCTCCACCTTTCACAGATCTACCATCATTCATTCAATTTGTTGGAGAAGGCGAGAATGGGCTGCTTGGGTACTGACTATAGTGTCGATTTTCTTTTATTTTCCTACAGCACATTTTGTATGCTCATGGTGCATACTTCATGGGATGAGTATGGTTCTCTTGACATGTGTCTTGACATGTGGAGTACCCAAGGAATGGAGAAATCTCACTATCCAGCTAGAGGCGTATATTTTAAAAACACCCATCACATATGGAGGGGGGAAGACTCGTACAAATTACCTCAAGGAGATGCATCTTTAATTGGTTTTTCAGATACACTTTTGGATGGAAAGTATTCATGGGGAAAGGGCTCGTACTAGCAATTTAGCAAGGGCAGCAAGAAATCATGCCAAAATAAGGAGATCATCGAAGTGGAATGCTGGCATAGGACCAGCATGTCATGCAGCATGGAGATCTTCACGAAGTGGAGCATGAAACATTTGGAAGGTTTCATAGTACTAAGAACTAAGAACTTGGATTGTAAACAGACAGCACTTTGAATACCAACACAAAACATGGAATTTTGTTTATCTAGCCAAAACATGGTTTTCATTTCATAAAATTAAAAAAAGCTGATTACAAAATCCAGTTTGTGTACAAAATACAAGATCTACTTGCTTTCCAATCTGTTCTCTTCTTCTTCATCCCCTTTAGGCATTTCTCCTCTATAACACAGAAACTTCTTTGCGACTATAACCCTTGAGTGTTTTGGCATCTACTCCGGCACCTAGGGCATAGCTAGCATAGCAAAGGAAGTATCCAGTTCTAGAAGGCCAAAATCTAGGACCATATCCAAAAATACGAATGGCAGCACATTTCTCTATATGAGCATGACCTTATGAGACAAATGCATAACATGTATATCTAGGTAGTGCCTTGAATGCTAGTAAGGGAATTTCGACATCCTTAGAATACTTGCTGTGTGATAGACAATAAAAATATCCTTTTGTCAATAGACGAGATGTAGTGTGCAAGAGCGGAATCTTGCCCCACTCTTGCACGAGCAGCTCCACCACGTCCAAGGAAGCCGTCTGCATCATCAAGCTCTATCTTCATTGACATAAAAGGTTTGACAACATGAACTCTTGGAAACAAAAAAAGATAACATAAAAAGCTTCTCTCTCTTTAGCTTTGTCAAAGCATGAAGACATTTCATTCTCTACATCAAGTTATGCTCTGGCAGCTTCACAACCGTATGCTATAACTGTAGTAATCTTTCCTAAAATTATAGAGCTTTTGAATATGGGAAAGAAGCAAATAACTCTTCCCATTTATAAGGAAAGAGGGAAGCCCAGGGATGATAAAATTTGACTTTATGTGCTCTCCTTGCATATAACAACCCTCATTAATGAATGACTACAGATGCCTTCATCAGAGCTGCATCCAATCATCATCAGATAAAAGGTCCATGACCTCTCCGTCTCTACAGACTCACTTTTTAAAACAAAAACCTCTTGTGTGGAGCATTCTCACTCTGCAGTTTGTTCTCTAACACCGAACAAGCTTATCGCACCGTGGGAAGGGAAACACTGTGAAGGAAAATTTTATCTCTACTCCACCCTTTTGAAAGTCACCTTCCACAGTGTGATAAGGAATTTTCTTCTCTATCCGAACAAGCTTATTATCACACCGTGAAGGAAAATTTATGTGATTTGTGATTTTTATCTCTACTGCACATGCCATTTTGAAAGTCACATTCCTCACGGTGCGATAAGGAAGTTTGTTCTCTGTCCGAACTCGCTTACTCACATCGTGGAAGGGAAAAGGGAAAATTTGTGTGATTTTTATCTCTACTGCTGAAAGTCACCTTCCACGGTGCAATAAGAAAGTTTGTTCTCTGTCCGAACAACTCGCTTATCGCACCGTGGAAGGGAAAAGGGAAATTTTGTGTGATTTGTATCTCTATCTAAAAGTCACCTCTTCTACGATGCGATGAGGAAGTTTGGTCTCTGTCTGAACATGCTTATCGCCACTGTGGATGGGGAATTTTTTTATAATTTCTATCTTTACTGCAATGCACCCTTTTGATCAGTGTCCACTTATGACAATACTCTTTTTGAATGATTTCAGTATCGTTGATGATGGCTCGTACTAAACAGACAGTCAGAAAAGTTCCTTTAGTTCCCCTGGTCGGACCCATAGGAAAGATCATGATAGTTGTCAGCAGGGTCAGGTATAGGTTTGATAAAATTATTGCTCCCTTGCCATTTAGAGATAGAAAGGCTGTTGAGATCCCAGCTATTCCTCTTTCTTTGAAACGAAAAAAGAAAGATGAGGTTAAGGTTGAAAGAAGTCACGTACCCAAGTCCATTACGGAGGACTCGGAGGTCGGTAAGACAAAAAGACTTGAAGGGTGAGGAAAGAGAACAAAATGTTGATGTGTAAGAGAATCTGAAGTGGACGAGAGTTTATCTAACCTTCTGCAGTTAGAGAAAGAGAATGATGAGAGGCTTGCGAAAGTACCTAGGCAACTCATTTGTAATGTATCCTTCACAATGGAAGATGATCACTAAGGTCTGCATTTCTTTCATCCATATAAGGCTCTGTATTTTCTAAAGCTTTGTATGTATTATCCTTTTTTCTAAAGCTTTTCTTCAATTTTAGGGCACTTTTGAAACTCCTTCTGCCAAACCAGCCAAAGGAGATATCTATTTGTGATCCCCTTGTGTCATTAGTCCTTTCGGACCCCAGGAGGACCACCTCACATATTATTCCATATTTCAAAGGATTGAATCCAAGGGCGTGCTGCTTTGCGGTTCTGTCATATGTAGAGAAGTAAGCACCCACTTTATTTATTTTATGTTTTATCATTGTTGTTAATATAATCTCACGTATTTATTTTATAGTTTTTATCATTTTTTAGATTTGGTTTTTTCAAATGGCAATATTCAATTTTGAGCCATTTTCATTTTTAATGCAGTCAGTAACTGATTATTGGTTGTGGAGCGGGCAAGCGAAGGCGATTAATATTATACTTGATAATGCAATTACACCGAAAGACCTTGACTCGCCACGTCCAAAAGGTGAAGCCTCTACATCAAAGAAGAAAAGAATACCTATGCATTCACCTTTTAAGCATTTTATCTTTAAGCAAGGAACCCCTGAGAAGATTGGCAAAAAGGCTACGCCACCAAAGAAGAAGCTTCGATTTGCAGGCAAGAAGGCTTCTACAGAAGAGACCTAGGCAAAGGATGTGGATGCAGGGCCGGGCCAGAGGCAGAGAATCCTGAGGGCATGGAGCCCCAGTAGCCCTAGCCTGCAGATCTTTATTAGTACATTTCATTTTGTAAAGATTCTTCTCGATACGAGCTTTTTTCTCATATCTTTGTTTTTCTAAATATCCAGAATTCTTATTGAACCCCTCATTATTTTAGCAATTTAAGAGAGCTTTAAAAATAATTTACGAAAAAACTGGGGGGGAGAGAGAGAGAGAGAGAGAGAGAGAGAGAGAGAGAGAGAGAGAGAGAGAGATCAAAGTATAATACGAGTACACAGATAAATTCAAATGTCACAAGATATTTTCCATCAAAGTAACATTGAGATACAAATTGTTTTGAGCCCAAAGTCCTCAATACAAAACATTCCTAAAATTCCTAATCATCCTGCTGAGTAGGCTTTTCTTCAGTTGGCTTGTTTCGGTTCTTCTGAAGGATCCTTTGATACACGGCTTTGGCTTCAGCTAATCAATTTTTCTGCATCTTCAAGGTCTTTCTGTCTGTTTTCAGAGTACACGATAGATTTATCATCTGTATCCCCAAGAGAGGAATACATTGAGTCATCTTGTGTGAGACTGGAGGGGGCGTAGCAACCTTGCTAGGAGCATCCTTATCGCAAGAAGAATTTCCATCCATGGGAGGCTGGCTTTTGTTATGAGTTATGAGTAAGAAATAATGTCACAACTTTCATATGTAGGATGTCTTTATATACTGCTGAAAACCATGTTCTACAATCCTGTGTGCCATAAAACCACCCTACTTTTGAACAACTGTCATCTCCAATCATGTGTTATAAGAATTCGCTTCCATGGGACAACTTTCTAGAATCCAAGAAAATATATTAAAATACACATTGCACTTTTTGATTGGTAAATCATAAAAGATTTTAGAAAAATGATTTTGAAAATGAAGCTTGAAGGGTAACGTTCTAGAGAAGTTCATTAATTCATCGATATACCCTCAGCCTCCTAGTCGGTATATCTACCAAGGCCATCCATCGGCTCCATTCGCTTATGAATCTTCCTATTATTCACCTTGAATTGTGCCTTGCTAATATCCTCACCTCCTACGATTTGAAGGTGCTCCCTAACATTTAGGAGGCTCCAATGTCTACTTGCACTTGCAACTTCCCACCACACCACTTGGCAACCAAACACGTATGTCAATAGGAAAAACAACTTGTTCATCTGCCTGCATTGGAACCCGATAACTGTTCTTTTTCATCCACCGCTCATAATAAAAGCGTATGTATAACATGGAATGAGCTTTGAGATACCGAAATGAGTCTACAATATTACACTTGAATGTGTCATTTTTTTGCACCCCCTCTACAATACTCCAGTGCTCTCCAAGCAAGGAAACCATGTCATCACCTAGTACTTTCTTGCACACAACCATGGTATATGTGTGTGAGAATGTAAATTGATTGAGCATCTTAGCAGAAAGATGTAATTGGGCATACCCAACTAAGACCCACAGATTGAGAGGGCTTTGCAAACTTTAAAGACCCTTGTATATCACAAAGCATCCTTGATTTCATGACCATTATAGTCCAAGCATCTGGGAGGAGGATTGGCCATTCAATAGAAGAGAGGGGGGGGGACATGTTATCATCTGTAACTTACCAAAACCACCATCATGCCTTGGAACCACATAGGAGTGCCAGTAAAAGTTTTGCACTGTTTCTACAAGAAAACCTTGCTTCACCGATATCTCCATGTAATGCATGAAATGTTCCAGTAAGACTACATAATGGCTGCTCCTCTACCAAGTTTGAGGGAAAAATGTCTACAAACAAGAAATCAGATAACTTAGAAAGAAAGAAACTTCTGGCAGTCATGAAATCATATGCTCCTTTCAAACTCATGATACTTACAAATGCATGGAAACTTAGTTTGTTGGCAAAGATGGATATCTCGTGCTGTGTAAGCGTGTTGTATCATGGCCACTAGTTCTCCATTGCTCGCCTTTTTGAAACCCTGTAAACGACCTTTCCCAATGAAGCTCCATCACATCTCACTGTCGAACTTGATGGGGACCGATTGCAGCTGGCTGTAGATAAACCCAAAACCCTTGCAAAATGCCTCTCCCACCCAAGCACCATCGTCATCCTTCCTATTGTGCAGCGATATCTCCTCAATTCCTTTTGGTCTTCTTGGTGCGGCCATATCAACCTGAAGCTAAAGGTGAAGCTTGTTGTGCGAAAGGTTAGGATTGGGTGAATGTTCTAGAATGAGATCTGTAGATTAGGGTTTTGGAGGAGCCTTGGAGAATGAAGAGATGAAAGAAGGAAAGAGATTAACGAGAGTAAGTTTGGATGTTCAAGAAGCTAAGCGGAGTTAAGAATGAGATTTTGGTCTCTATAATCAAGTTTGAGATGAGGTTGTGGGGGGAAAAGGTCACTGTATTAGAATAATGAGCCACAAAAATTGTGGGACCACACCTACCTACTCTAACCCCCTACTTTTTGTAGGAAACAAATGTAATTATAAGTGCCGAAAGCCTAGTCCCCCTCCCTACTGCCTAGTGTCTCTCCCTATATGCAAAGGAGACCAAATGTACACACTCCTCTATTCTTATTGGTCTGTTACTAATTACTTTCATTAGTAAAAGGCCCAAAATACGTTCAAATGCCCCCTAATGAGCAAAGAGCCAAATTCCATGCCCACTTGCAAGGGAAATCAACATACAATAAGCTATTTGCATCCGCATACAATTGATTAGCTCTGAACTGTTCGGTGAGATACGTTCTTTGGATTCTATCACAACTAATCACATCACGCAAATCATCCTGGTCATTGAATAGTACATTATTGTGCATCAGGAGATGAATCTGTAACCTTTGTATATCAAGATTTTCATTACGCAAATCATATTGATACATGCGCCAGCATGCCTCTAAGATAAGAGTTGTAATCCTTGATTAGTATTTGTGTGTGGTTAAGTAGCACTATATTAAGTATGATGAGTAAATAATGAAATAATATATTTGCTATCATGTGCAATTTAGTAAGTTTATAAAAACACAAGATTAGAAAAATTAATTTAAGTAAACCTTGATGTATGTGTGTATTTCGTACTAAGTTTTGAGATGCGTATATAGTAGGAACAATAAGTAAAAATCTACTTGTATGTGGTTATTTTGTTTACTCATTTGTGAGTAATTAATTAGATAAATTTTTAAGGACAAGAGAAGGGGAAAAAAAGGGACCATCAAGGTATGATTGGAATGGCTAGTATTTGTGTGTGGTTATTGTTCTTCACACATTTCGTGCATCTAAAATCCCTGCCTCTATAGAGCCTATGAGCATTTCACATCATGTATAGCTATGGGTCCCAATGATGTAACGAAAGCAAGCCTTGTATATATGAGTAGAGAGATAGGCAATGGGCACCCACTTAACTTGGGTGGTCAGGCAAAGCTTTTATGTATATATACAACTTTTGATAATGTGAACGGGGAGAATCTATCATTTCTCAAGTCTATAAAGCTTTCTTCTTCTCTCACACTCTTACCGTCTTGCTTGCTTGCTTGTAATGTCCATGCTCTTACCTTGCTTACTTGATTGTCGTGTTCATGCTTGTGTGTGGTTGGAGTGTGTGGAGTGTGCATGCTCGCTAGCTTGAGTGAGAGTGTGATTGATCTAGAGTGAGGAGGGTGGTTCAAGCTTTCTAGCTTAACCATTGCCCTTTGGAATGATTCCCTCCTTAGAGGAATTGCTTAAACAAGAGTTGACACTCTTTTTCCTTTCCCATTAGGACTTCTACAATCCACGATAAGAGGTTTAACCACTATCACTATGATTCCTTATTATAAGAGGACATGAAGGTTCTTGACATAAACAAATGGTGCTGATGTCAAGGATCGAATGGGGATCGAATGGGGATCAAACTAGTCTTGGATAAGGGAAGGAAGTAGAGCTACCATCTTGTAAAAAATCTTATATTTTTCTCACTTTATCTTGCTCTTGGATACAAATCGCCGGTTGAATGTTAGGAAAATGTGTTCTAGAGTAGGATATTAAGTTGATTTGAGTGATTATGTGTGTGATTTGTGTGTTTGTAAGTGAATTTGTGCAACTAGAGTAGGCTTTCTTTCTAACCTTAATCCTTTTTGTGTGTTTTTCTTTGTTGATTAACTAGATCTATTCTTTATGTCACAAGAGTGATGGAACAAAGAGCAAGATCTTTTGGGTGTGATTAAAGTAGGTGATCTTTCCACTTGGTTGATTGCATGAGCATTAGCCTTATATTAATTAAGAAATTAGTATACATTAGTATTTTTATGTTTTAAACCAAGATTAGCTTCATCATTAGGGGGCATTTGAGCATAAAAAGGGCCCTATAAGAATCCCTAATTTTAAGGAATTAAGACTGATTTTGTTGTCGCATAAGGAGACACAGCTCATAAAGAAGCGTACTTTCTTGCTAAAAGCAAGGGATCTCTCTAGACTCCCCCCCTCTAGGCTCTAGTTTCCCTCTCTAGGATTTTCGTATCTCTTTCTCTTTCCACATCATCAATCTCGTCCATTAGTGGGGCCCGAAAATAGGAAAAATCTATTTACTTTCAATTCTACCCTTTTAGTCTTATTTAATGCCGTATTTGAAATTCCCACCAAATTCCACATCAACCTCAAAAATTGTTTTCATTCATTCTCCCAACTTTCCATGCTTGCAATACGATTCTCTCTCTTTCTCCAATTCTTGCAGTATTTGAGCCATTTGTTTGAGTCTCTCCCAAGCTCTCCTTTTCCATGTGAAGATATTTTCTCTCTCTCTCTCTCTCTCTCTCTCTCTCTCTCTCTCTCTCTCTCTCTCTCTCTCTAGAGCTACCATCTTAGAGTTACTATTTCATACATACATATTCATAGACCCCCCCAATTCTTGTTGTAATGGCCCTCCTAGAAGTAACAAACACCACAGATAATCCATCACGATTGAGGAAGGTAAACTTGCATGTTCGCATATTGAATGAATATGCACCTATCAAAAAAAAACGTCTTAATGCACAGGACAAGCGAGAAAGAAGACAACAGGGCCAGAGTAATGTGGATCTTTGGGTTGATGGATTTTTATATCCCAATGATCCTTCTTCGAGACCTGCTCTCCACCTTTCACAGATCTACCATCATTCATTCAATTTGTTGGAGAAGGTGAGAATGGGCTGCTTGGGTACTGACTGTACTGTCGATTTTCTTTTATTTTCCTGCAGCAAATTCTGTATGCTCATGGTGCATACTTCATGGGATGAGTATGGTTCTCTTGACATGTAAAGTACCCAAGGAATGGAGAAATCTCACTATCCAGCTAGAGGCGTATATTTTAAAAACACCCATCACATATGGAGGGGGGAAGACTCGTACAAATTACCTCAAGGAGATGCATCTTTAACTGGTTTTTCAGATACACTTTTGGATGGAAAGTATTCATGGGGAAAGGGCTCGTACTAGCAATTTAGCAAGGGCAGCAAGAAATCATGCCAAAATAAGGAGATCATCAAAGTGGAAAACTGGCATAGGACCAGCACGTCATGCAGCATGGAGATCTTCGCGAAGTGGAGCAGGAAAAATTTGGAAGGTTTCATAGTACTAAGAACTTGGATTGTAAACAGATAGCACTCTGAATACCAACACAAAACATGGAATTTGGTTTATCTAGCCAAAACATGGTTTTCATTTCATAAAATTAAAAAAAGCTGATTACAAAATCTAGTTTGTGTACAAAATACAAGATCTACTTGCTTTCCAATCTGTTCTCTTCTTCTTCATCCCCTTTAGGCATTTCTCCTCTATAACACAGGAACTTCTTTGCGACTATAACCCTTGAGTGTTTTGGCATCTACTCCGGCACCTAGGGCATAGCTAGCATAGCAAAGGAAGTATCCGGTTCTAGAAGGCCAAAATCTAGGACCATATCCAAAAATACGAATGGCAGCACATTTCTCTATATGAGCATGACCTTATGTGAATTGTAAGAGACAAATGCATAACCTGTATATCTAGGTAGTCCCTTGAATGCTAGTAAGGGAATTTTGATATCCTTAGAATACTTGCTGTGTGATAGACAATAAAGATATCCTTGTCAATAGATGAGATGTAGTGTGCAAGAGCGGAATCTTGCCCCACTCTTGCACGAGCAGCTCCACCATGTCCAAGGAAGCCGTCTGCATCATCAAGCTCTATCTACATTGACATAAAAGGCTTGACAACATGAACTCTTAGAAACATAAAAAGATAACATAAAATATCCTAAGCCATCAGTAAGCTCAATCTGCATTTATATATGGGATTGATTACCTTTTAGTTCTCATCCTCTTCAAACTTGGCTGCATCCCAAAGGTTAACGGATCCTTCTTCATTCATTGTCTTGATCAAGCTGAGGCAAAGGCCCTCGACCAAACTCTGTAAGCCCCATCTCCTTTTGAAGACTCTCAAACTCCTCTTCACTAGAAATAGAAGCTTCTCTCTCTTTAGCTATGTCAAAGCATGAAGACATTTTATTCTCTACATCAAGTTATCGTCTGGCAGCTTCACAACCGTCTGCTATAACTGCCAGGCAGTAATCTTTCCTAAAATTATAGAGCTTTTGAATATGGGAAAGAAGCAAATAACTCTTCCCATTTATAAGGAAAGAGGGAAGCCCAGGGATGACAAAATTTGACTTTATGTGCTCTCCCTGCATAGAACAACCCTCATCAATGAATGACTGCAGATGCCTTCATCAGAGCCGCATCCAACACTGTGCTTAGAATGCAGTCATCATCAGATAAAAGGTCCATGACCTCTCCATCTACAGACTCACTTTTTAAGACAAAAGGCTCGTGTGTGGAGCATTCTCACTCTGTAGTTTGTTCTCTGACACCGAACAAGCTTATTGCACCGTGGGAAGGGAAACACTATGAAGGAAAATTTTATCTCTACTCCACCCTTTTGAAAGTCACCTTCCACGGTGCGATAAGGAATTTTCTTCTCTGTCCGAACAAGCTTATTATCGCACCATGAAGGAAAATTTATGTGATTTGTGATTTTTATCTCTACTGCACGTGCCATTTTGACAGTCACATTCCCCATGATGCGATAAGGAAGTTTGTTCTGTGTCCGAACTCGCTTACTCGCACCGTGGAAGGGAAAAGGGAAAATTTGTGTGATTTTTATCTCTACTGCTGAAAATCACCTTCCACAGTGCAATAAGAAAGTTTGTTCTCTGTCCGAACAATTTGCTTATCGCACCGTAAAAGGGAAAAGGGAAATTTTGCGTGATTTTTATCTCTATCTAAAAGTCACCTCTCCCACGGTGCGATGAGGAAGTTTGGTCTCTGTCCGAACATACTTATCGCCACTGTGGATGGGGAATTTTTTTATAATTTCTATCTTTACTGCAATGCACCCATTTGATCAATGTCCACTTATGACAATACTCTTTTTGAATGATTTCAGTATCGTTGATGATGGGTCGTACAAAACAGACAGTCAGAAAAGTTCCTTTAGTTCCCTTGGTCGAACCCTTAGGAAAGATCATGACAGTTGTCAGCAGGGTCAGGTATAGGTTTGATAAAATTATTGCTCCCTTGCCATTTAGAGATAGAAAGGCTATTGAGATCCCAGCTATTCCTCTTTCTTTGAAACAAAAAAAGAAAGATGAGGTTAAGGTTGAAAGAACTCACGTCCCCAAGTCCATTACAGAGGACTCAGAGGTCGGTAAGACAGAAAGACTTGAAGGGTGAGGAAAGAGAATAAAATGTTGATGTGTAAGAGAATCTGAAGTGGACGAGAGTTTATCCAACCTTCTGCAGTTAGAGAAAGAGAATGATGAGAGGCTTGCGAACGTACCTGGGCAACTCATTTGTAATGTATCCTTCACAATGAAAGATGATCACTAAGGTCTGTATTTCTTTCATCCATATAAGGCTCTGTATTTTCTAAAGCTTTGTATGTATTATCCTTTTTTCTAAAGCTTTTCTTCAATTTTAGGGCACTTTTGAAACCCCTTCTACCAAACCAGCCAAAGGAGATATTCATTTGAGATCCCCTTATGTCATTAGTCCTTTCGAACCCCACGAGGACCACCTCACATATAATATATTCCATATTTCAAAAAGGACTAAATCCAAGGGCGTGCTGCTTGCGGTTCTGCCATATGTAGAGAAGTAAGCACCCACTTTATTTATTTTATGTTTTATCATTGTTGTTAATATAATCTCACGTATTTATTTTATAGTTTTTATCATTTTTTAGATTTGGTTTTTTCAAATGGCAATATTCAATTTTGAGCCATTTCTATTTTTAATGCAGTCAGTCTCTTGGTACGCCTGATTTTTGGTTGTGGAGCGTGCGAGCGAAGGCGATTAATATTATACTTGATAATGCAATTACATCGAAAGACCTTGACTCACCACGTCCAAAAGGTGAAGCCTCTACATCAAAGAAGAAAAGAATGCCTATGCATTCATCTTTTAAGCATTTTATCTTTAAGCAAGGAACCCCTGAGAAGGTTGGCAAAAAGGGTACGTCGCCAAAGAAGAAGCTTTGATTCGCAGGTAAGAAGGCTTCTACAAAAGAGACCCAGGCAAAGGATGTGGATGCAGGGCCGGGCCAGAGATAGAAAATTCTGAGGGCATGGAGCCCCTGTAGCCCTAGCCTGCAGATCTTTATTAGTACATTTCATTTTGTAAAGATTCTTCTCGATACGAGCTTTTTTCTCATATCTTTATTTTTTTAAATATCTAGAATTCTTATTGAACCCCTCATTATTTTAGCAATTTAAGACAGCTTTAAAAACAATTTACGAAAAAACTAGAAGAGAGAGAGAGAGAGAGAGAGAGAGAGAGAGAGAGAGAGAGAGAGAGAGAGAGAGAGAGAGAGATCAAAGTATAATACGAGTACACAGATAAATTGAAATGCCGCAAGATATTTTCCATCAAAGTAACATTGAGATACAAATTGTTTTGAGCCCAAGTCCTCAAAACAAAACATTCATAAAATTCCTAATCATCCTGTTGAGTAGGCTTTTCTTCAGTTGGCTTGTTTCGGTTCTTCTGAAGGATCCTTTGATACACGGCTTTGGTTTCAGCTAATCAGTTTTTCTGCATCTTCAAGGTCTTTCTGTCTGTTTTCAGAGTACACGACAGATTTATCATCTGTATCTCCAAGAGAGGAATACACTGAGTCATCTTGTGAGACTGGAGGGAGCGTAGCAACCTTGCTAGGAGCATCCTTATTGCAAGAAGAATTCGCATCCATGGGAGGCTGGCTTTTGTTATGAGCTATGAGTAAGAAATAATGTCACAACTTTCATATGTAGGATGTCTTTATATAATGCTGAAAACCATGTTCTACAATCCTGTGTGCCATAAAACCACCCTACTTTTGAACAACTGTCATCTCCAATCATGTGTGCCATAAAACCATTTTCCCAACCTACAATGAATGTCATGACCATTCATGTGTTATAAGAATTCGCATCCATGGGACAGCTTTCTACAATCCAAGAAAATATATTAAAATACACATTGCACTTTTTGATTGGGTAAATCATAAAAGATTTTAAAAAAATGATTTTGAAAATGAAGCTTGGAAGGTATCCTTCTAGAGAAGTTCATTAACTCATCGATATACCCTCAGCCTCCCAGTCGGTATATCTACCAAGGCCATCCATCGGCTCCATTCGCTTATGAATCTTCCTATTATTCACCTTGAATTGTGCCTTGCTAATATCCTCACCTTGAATTGTGTCTTGCTAATATCCTCACCTCCTACAATTTGAAGGTACTCCCTAACATTTAGGAGGCTCCAATGTCTACTTGCACTTGCAACTTCCCACCACACCACTTGGCAACCGAACACGTATGTCAACAGGAAAAACAACTTGTTCATCTGCCTGCATTGGAACCCGATAACTGTTCTTTTTCATCCACCGCTCATAATAAAAGCGTATGTATAATGTGGAATGAGCTTTGAGATACCTAAATGAGTCTACAAGAGTACACTTGAATGTGTCATTTTTTTGCACCCCCTCTACAATACTCCAGTGCTCTCCAAGCAAGGCAACCATGTCATCACCTAGTACTTTCTTGCACACAACCATTGTATATGTGTGTGAGAATGTAAATTGATTGAGCATCTTAGCAGAAAGATGTAATTGGGCATACCCAACTAAGACCCATAGATCGAGAGGGCTTTGCAAACTTTAAAGACCCTTGTATATCACAAAGCATCCTTGATTTCATGACCATTACAGTCCAAGCATCTGGGAGGAGGATTGGCCATTCAATAGAAGAGAGGGCCGGACATGTTATCATCTATAACTTACCAAAACCACCATCATGCCTTGGAACCACATAGGAGTGCCAGTAAAAGTTTTGCACTGTTTCTACAAGAAAACCTTGTTTCACCGATATCTCCATGTAATGCATGAAATGTTCTAGTAAGACTGCATAATGGCTGCTCCTCTACCAAGTTTGAGGGGAAAATGTCTACAAACAAGAAGTAAGATAACTTAGAAAGAAAGAAGCTTCTGGCAGTCATGAAATCATATGCTCCTTTCCAACTCATGATACTTACAGTTGCATGGAAACTTAGTTTGTTGGGTGGCAAAGATGGATATCTCGTGCTGTGTAAGCGTGTTGTACCATGGCCACTAGTTCTCCATTGCTCGCCTTTTTGAAACCCTGTAAACGACCTTTCCCAATGAAGCTCCATCGCATCTCGCCGTCGAACTCGATGGGGACCAGTTGCAGCTGTGTATAGATAAACCCAAGAACCCTCGTCATCCTTCCTATTGTGCAGCGATATCTCCTCAATTCTCATCTTTTGGTCTTCTTGGTGCGGCCATATCAACCTGAAGCTAAAGGTGAAGCTTGTTGTGCGAAAGGTTAGGATTGGGTGAATGTTCTAGAATGAGATCTGTAGATTAGGGTTTTGGAGGAGCCTTGGAGAATGAAGAGATGAAAGAAGGGAAGAGATTAACAGGAGTATAGTTTGGATGTTCAAGAAGCTAAGCGGACTTGAGAATGAGATTTTGGTCTCTATAATCAAGTTTGAGATGAGGTTTTGGGGGGGAAGTCACTGTTTTCGAATAATGAGCCATAAAAATTGTGGGACCACAGCTACCTAGTCTAACCCCCTACTTTTTGTAGGAGACAAATGTAATTATAAGTGCCGAAAGCCTAGTCCCCCTCCCTACTGCCTAGTGTCTCTCCCTATATGCAAAGGAGACCAAATGTACACACTCATTTATTCTTATTGGTCTGTTACAAATTACTTTCACTAGTAAAAGGCCAAAATACGTTCAAATGTCCCCTAATGAGCAAAGAGCTGAATTCCACGCCCACTTGCAAGAGAAATAAACATACAGTAAGCTATTTGCATCCGCATACAATTGATTAGCTCTGAACCGTTCGGTGAGATACGTTCTTTGGTTTCTATCACAACTAATCACATCACGCAAATCATCCTAGTCATTGAATGAGTACATTATTGTGCATCGGGAGATGAACCTGTAACCTTTGTATATCAAGATTTTCATTACGCAAATCATATTGATATATGCGCCAACATGCCTCTAAGATAAGAGTTGTAATCCTTAGTTAGTATTTGTGTCTGGTTAAGTAGCACTATATTAAGTATGATGAGTAAATAATGAAATAATATATTTACTGTCATGTGCAATTTAGTAAGTTTATAAAAACACAAGATTAGAAAAATTAATTTAAGTAAACCTTGATGTATGTGTGTATTTTGTACTAAGTTTTGAGATGCGTATATAGTAGGAACAATAAAAGTAAAAAATCTACTTGTATGTGGTTATTTTGTTTACTCATTTGTGAGTAATTAATTAGATAAATTTTTAAGGACAAGAGAAGGGGAAAAAAAGGGACCAACAAGGTATGATTGGAATGGCTAGTATTTGTGTGTGGTTATTGTTCTTCACACATTCCGTGCATCTAAAATCCCTGCCTCTATAGAGCCTATGAGCATTTCACATCATGTATAGCTATGGGTCCCAATGATGTAACGAAAGCAAGCCTTGTATATATGAGTAGAGAGATAGGCAATGGGCACCCACTTAACTTGGGTGGTCAGGCAAAGCTTTTATGTATATATACAACTTTTGATAATGTGAACGGGAGAATCTATCATTTCTCAAGTCTATAAAGCTTTCTTCTTCTCTCACACTCTTACCTTCGTGCTTGCTTGATTGTAATGTCCATGCTCTTACCTTTCTTACTTGATTGTAGTGTTCATGCTTGTGTGTGGTTGGAGTGTGTGGAGTGTGCATGCTTGCTAGCTTGAGTGAGAGTGTGATTGATCTAGAGTGAGGAGGGTGGTTCAAGCTTTCTAGCTTAACCATTTCCCTTTGGAATGATTCCTTCCTTAGAGGAAGAGCTTAAACAAGAGTTGACAGTCTTTTTCCTTTCCCATTAGGACTTCTACGATCCACGATAAGAGGTTTAACCACTATCACTATGATTCCTTATTATAAGAGGGCATGAAGGTTCTTGACATAAACAAATGGTGCTGCTTTCAAGGATCAAATGGGGATCGAACTAGTCTTGGATAAGGGAAGGAATTAGAGCTACCATCTTGTAAAAAATCTTATATTTTTCTCACTTTATCTTGCTCTTGGATACAAATCACGAGTTGAATGTTAGGAATATGTGTTCTAGAGTAGGATATTAAGTTGATTTGAGTGATTATGTGTGTGATTTGTGTGTTTGTGAGTGAATTTGTGCGATTAGAGTAGGCTTTCTTTCTAACCTTAATCCTTTTTGTGTGTTTTTCTTTGTTGATTAACTAGATCTATTCTTTATCTCACAAGAGTGATGGAACAAAGAGCAAGATCTTTTGGGTGTGATTAAAGTAGGTAATCTTTCCACTTGGTTGATTGCATGAGCATTAGCCTTCTATTAATTAAGAAATTAGTATACATTAGTATTTTTTATGTTTTAAACCAAGATTAGCTTCATCATTAGGGGGCATTTGAGCATAAAAAGGGCCCTATAAGAATCCCTAATTTTAAGGAATTAAGACTGATTTTATTGTGGCATAAGGAGACAGCTCATAAAGAAGCGTACTTTCTTGCTAAAAGCACGGAATCTCTCTAGGCTCCCCCCCTCTAGGCTCTAGTTTCCCTCTCTAGGATTTTTGTATCTCTTTCTCTTTCCACATCATCAATCTCATCCATTCGTGGGGCCCAAAAATAGGAAAAATCTATTTACTTTCAATTCTACCTTTTCAATCTTATTTACTACACTTTAATGCTGTATTTGAAATTCCCACCAAATTCCACATCAACCTCAAAAATCGTTTTCATTTATTCTCCCAACTTTCCACGCCTGCAATACGATTCTCTCTCTTTCTCCCATTCTTGCAGTATCTAAGACATCTGTTTGAGTCTCTCCCAAGCTCTCCTTTTCCATGTGAAGATATTCTCTCTCTCTCTCTCTCTCTCTCTCTCTCTCTCTCTCTCTCTTTAGAGCTACCATCTTAGAGTTACTATTTCATACATACATATTCATAGACCCCCCCAATTCTTGTTGTAATGGCACTCCGAGAAGTTACAAACACCAGAGATAATCCATCATGAGTGAGGAAGGTAAACTTGCATGTTCGCATATTGAATGAATATGCACCTATCAAAAAAGAATTTCTTAATGCATAGGACAAGCGAGAAAGAAGACAACAGGGCCGGAGTAATGTGGATCTTTGGGTTGATGGATATTTATATCCCAATGATCCTTTTTCGAGACCTGCTCTCCACCTTTCACAGATCTACCATCATTCATTCAATTTGTTGGAGAAGGTGAGAATGGGCTGCTTGGGTACTAACTGTATTGTGGATTTTCTTTTATTTTCCTGCAGCACATCCTGTATGCTTATGGTGCATACTTCATGGGATGAGTATGGTTCTCTTGACATGTGGAGTACCCAAGGAATGGAGAAATCTCACTATCCAGCTAGAGGCGTATATTTTAAAAACACCCATCACATATGGAGGGGAGAAGACTCATACAAATTACCTCAAGGAGATGCATCTTTAACTGGTTTTCAGATACACTTTTGGATGGAAAGTATTCATGGGGAAATGGCTCTACTAGCAATTTAGCAAGGATAGCAAGAAATCATGCCAAAATAAAATAAGGAGATCATCGAACTGGAAAGCTGGCATAGGACCAGCACGTCATGCGGCATGGAGATCACGAAGTGGAGCAAGAAAAATTTGGAAGGTTTCATAGTACTAAGAACTTGGATTGTAAACAGACAGCACTTTGAATACCAACACAAAACATGGAATTTTGTTTATCTAGCCAAAACATGGTTTTCATTTCATAAATTAAAAAAAGCTGATTACAAAATCCAGTTTGTGTACAAAATACAAGATCTATTTGCTTTCCCTCTTCTTCTTCATCCCCTTTAGGCATTTCTCCTCTATAACACAGGAACTTCTTTTTGCGACTATAACCCTTGAGTGCATCTACTCCGGCACCTAGGGCATAGCTAGCATAGCAAAGGAAGTATCCGGTTCTAGAAGGCCAAAATCTAGGACCATATCCAAAAATACGAGTGGCAGCACATTTCTCTATATGAGCATGACCTTATGTGAATTGTAAGAGACAAATGCGTAACCTGTATATCTAGGTAGTGCCTTGAATGCTAGTAAGAGAATTTCAACATCCTTAGAATACTTGCTGTGTGGTGATAGACAATAAAACCTCTCCCACCCAAGCACCATCGTCATCCTTCCTATTGTGCAGCGATATCTCCTCAATTCTCATCTTTTGGTCTTCTTGGTGCGGCCATATCAACCTGAAGCTAAAGTGAAGCTTGTTGTGCGAAAGGTTAGGATTGGGTGAATGTTCTAGAATGAGATCTGTAGATTAGGGTTTTGGAGGAGCCTTGGAGAATGAAGAGATGAAAGAAGGGAAGAGATTAACGAGAGTAAGTTTGGATGTTCAAGAAGCTAAGCAGACTTGAGAATGAGATTTTGGTCTCTATAATCAAGTTTGAGATGAGGTTTTAGGGGGGAAAAGTCAATATTTTCGAATAATGAGCCACAAAAATTTTGGGACCACACCTACCTACTCTAACCCCCTACTTTTTGTAGGAGACAAATGTAATTATAAGTGCGAAAAGCCTAGTCCCCCTCCCTACTGCCTAGTGTCTGTCCCTATATGCAAAGGAGACCAAATGTACACACTCCTCTATTCTTATTGGTCCATTACTAATTACTTTCATTAGTAAAAGGCCCAAAATACGTTCAAATGCCCCCTAATGACAATTTAGCAAGGGCAACAAGAAATCATGCCAAAATAAGGAGATCATCGAAGTGGAATGCTGGCATAGGACCAGCACGTCATGCCGCATGGAGATCTTCACGAAGTGGAGCATGAAAAATTTGGAAGGTTTCATAGTACTAAGAACTTGGATTGTAAACAAACAGCACTTTGAATACCAACACAAAACATGGAATTTTGTTTATCTAGCCAAAACATGGTTTTCATTTCATAAAATTAAAAAAAGCTGATTACAAAATCCCTGAAATTCTTCATTCTTTTAAACCCAGCAAATCCGCAATTGAGGACAATTGCAAACTCAAGCAAGAGGGATGTCATGAGAATATATTTTAAGTCCTCTAGAAAAATATTATTTATCCCCTCTTGAGTAATTTGGGGACGCCTAGATTACTCTTGCATCATGTCGGCCAGGTTAATATCGTGGGTGACACCACTATAAATATTAATACGTGAACCTTCTAAGGTTTGCACAATTTTTCTAATTCATAAATCCAACTTGTGCACATATGCACATTACAAAATAAATCTACTAATGCTCGTACGCACACTGTACAATAAATTGACGCGTACACACACACATCACACTGATGTCAAAATAATATCAAATGCCATAATACAGCCACAAAATATTGTGAGATCGGTCCACACGCCATGACTCAATCCACCATCTGTGCGACACCTAAATCGGTACCCTCGCACTATGCAACACCTAAACTGGTACCCTTGCACACCTCATCACCTAAACTCATAAACATAAACCACGTCAGTAGTAACAATCAATTGACATCACATCAATCAATCCTAACGTGTTCATGATACCCCCCCCCATTTCTTGTTGTAATGGCACTCCGAGACGTAACAAACACCACAGATAATCCATGACGAGTGAGGAAGGTAAACTTGCATGTTCGCATATTGAATGAATATGCACCTATAAAAAAAGAACGTCTTAATGCACAAGACAAGCGAGAAACAAGCAACAGGGCTGGAGTAATGTGGATCTTTGGGTTGATGGATATTTATATCCCAATGATCCTTCTTTTAGACATGCTCTCCACCTTTCACAGATCTACCATCATTCATTCAATTTGTTGGAAAAGGTGAGAATGGGCTGCTTGGGTACTGACTGTCCTGTCGATTTTCTTTTATTTTCCTGCAGCACATTCTGTATGCTCATGGTGCATACTTCATGGGATGAGTATGGTTCTCTTGACATGTGGAGAAATCTTACTATCCAACTAGAGGTGTATATTTAAAAAACACCCATCACATATGGAGGGGGGAAGACTCGTACAAATTACCTCAAGGAGATGCATCATAACACAGAAACTTCTTTGCGACTATAACCCTTGAGTGTTTTGGCATCTACTCTGGCATCTAGGGCATAGCTAGCATAGCAAAGGAAGTATCCGGTTCTAGAAGGCCAAAATCTAGGACCATATCCAAAAATACGAATGGCAGCACATTTCTCTATATGAGCATGACCTTATGTGAATTGTAAGAGACAAATGCATAACCTGTATATCTAGGTAGTGCCTTGAATGCTAGTAAGGGAATTTTGACATCCTTAGAATACTTTCTGTGTGATAGACAATAAAAATATCCTTGTTAATAGACGAGATGTAGTGTGCAAGAGCGGAATCTTGCCCCACTCTTGCAAGAGCGGAATCTTGCCCCACTCTTGCACGAGCAGCTCCACCACATCCAAGGAAGCCGTCTACATCATCAAGCTCTATCTGCATTGACATAAAAGGCTTGACAACATGAACTCTTGGAAACATAAAAAGATAACATAAAATATCCTAAGCCATCAGTAAGCTCAATCTGCATTTATATATGGGATTGATTACCTTTTAGTTCTCATCCTCTTCCAACTTGGCCGCATCCCAAAGGTTAACGGATCCTTCTTCATTGTCTTGATCAAGCTGAGGCAAAGGCCCTTGACCAAACTCTGTAAGCCCCATCTCCTTTTGAAGACTCTGAAACTCCTCTTCACTAGAAATAGAAGCTTCTCTCTCTTTAGCTTTGTCAAAGCATGAAGACATTTCATTCTCTACATCAAGTTATCCTCTGGCAACTTCACAACCGTCTGCTATAACTGCCAGGCAGTAATCTTTCCTAAAATTATAGAGCTTTTGAATATGGGAAAGAAGCAAATAACTCTTCCCATTTATAAGGAAAGAGGGAAGCCCAGGGATGACAAAATTTGACTTTATGTGCTCTCCCTGCATAGAACAACCCTCATCAATGAATGACTGCAGATGCCTTCATTAGAGCCGCATCCAACACTGTGCTTGGAATGCAATCATCATCAGATAAAAGGTCCATGACCTCTCTCTCCATCTATAAACTCACTTTTTAAAACAAAAGGCTCTTGGGTGGAGCATTCTCACTCTACAGTTTGTTCTCTGACACCGAACAAGCTTATCGCGCAGTGGGAAGGGAAACACTGTGAAGGAAAATTTTATCTCTACTCCACCCTTTTGAAAGTCACCTTCCACAGTGCGATAAGGAATTTTCTTCTATGTCCGAACAAGCTTATTATCGCACCGTGAAGGAAAATTTATGTGATTTGTGATTTTTATCTCTACTGCACGTGCCATTTTGAAAGTCACATTCCCCACGATGCGATAAGGAAGTTTGTTCTCTGTCCGAACTCCCTTACTCGCACCGTGGAAGGTAAAAGGGAAAATTTGTGTGATTTTTATCTCTACTGCTGAAAGTCACCTTCCACGGTGCGATAAGAAAGTTTGTTCTCTGTCCAAACAACTCGCTTATCGCACTGTGGAAGGGAAAAGGAAAATTTTGCGTGATTTTTATCTCTATTGCATGCTTCTAAAAGTTACCTCTCCCACGGTGCGATGAGGAAGTTTGGTCTCTGTCCGATCTTTACTGCAATGCACCCTTTTGATCAATGTCCACTTATGACAATACTCTTTTTTAATGATTTCAGTATCGTTGATGATGGCTCGTACGAAATAGACAGTCAGAAAAGTTCCTTTAGTTCCCCAGGTCCAACCCATAAGAAAGATCATGATAGTTGTCAGCAGGGTCAGGTATAGGTTTGATAAAATTATTGCTCCCTTGCCATTTAGAGATAGAAAGATTGTTGAGATCCCAGCTATTCCTCTTTCTTTGAAACGAAAAAAGAAAGATGAGGTTAAGGTTGAAAGAAGTCACGTCCCCAAGTCCATTACGGAGGACTCGAAGGTTGGTAAGACAGAAAGACTTGAAGGGTGAGGAAAGAGAACAAAATGTTGATGTGTAAGAGAATCTGAAGTGGACGAGAGTTTATCCAAACTTCTGCAGTTAGAGAAAGAGAATGATGAGAGGCTTGCGAAAGTACTTGGGCAACTCATTTGTAATGTATCCTTCATAATCGAAGATGATCACTAAGGTCTGTATTTCTTTCATCCATATAAGGCTCTGTATTTTCTAAAGCTTTGTATGTATTATCCCTTTTTCTAAATCTTTTCTTCAATTTTAGGGCACTTTTGAAACCCCTTCTGCCAAACCAGCCAAAGGAGATATTCATTTGTGATCCCCTTGTGTCATTAGTCCTTTCGGATCCCAGGAGGACCACCTCACATATTATTCCATATTTCAAAGGACTGAATCCAAGGGCGTGCTACTTTGCGGTTCTGCCATATGTAGAGAAGTAAGCACCCACTTTATTTATTTTATGTTTTATCATTGTTGTTAATATAATCTCACATATTTATATTATAGTTTTTATCATTTCTAAGATTTGGTTTTTTCAAATGGCAATATTCAATTTTGAGTCATTTTCATTTTTAATGCAGTCAGTCGCTTGGTAGGCCTGATTTTTGGTTGTGGAGCATGCGAGCGAAGGTGATTAATATTATACTTGATAATGGAATTACACTGAAAGACCTTGACTCGCCATGTCCAAAAGGTGAAGCCTCTACACCAAAGAAGAAAAGAATGCCTATGCATTCACCTTTTAAGCATTTTATCTTTAAGCAAGGAACCCCTGAGAAGGTTGGCAAAAAGGGTATGCCGCCAAAGAAGAAGCTTTGATTCGCAGGCAAGAAGGCTTCTACAGAAGAGACCCAGGCAAAGGATGTGGATGCAGGGCCGGGCCAGAGATAGACAGTCATGAGGGCATGGAGCCCGAGTAGCCCTAGCCCCAATGAAGCTCCATCACATCTTGCCGTCGAACTCGATGGGGACCAATTGCAGCTGGTTGTAGATAAACCCAAGAACCCTTGCAAAATGCCTCTCCCACCCAGTTGCAGCTCGCTGTAGATAAACCCAAGAACCCTTGCAAAATGCCTCTCCCACCCAAGCACCATTGTCATCCTTCCTATTGTGCAGCGATATCTCCTCAATTCTCATCTTTTGGTCTTCTTGGTGCGGCCATATCAACCTGAAGCTAAAGGTGAAGCTTGTTGTGCGAAAGGTTAGGATTGGGTGAATGTTCTAGAATGAGATCTGTAGATTAGGGTTTTGGAGGAGCCTTGGAGAATGAAGAGATGAAAGAAGGGAAGAGATTAATGAGAGTATAGTTTGGATGTTCAAGAAGCTAAGCGGAGTTGAGAATGAGATTTTGGTCTCTATAATCAAGTTTGAGATGAGGTTTTGGGGGGGAAAGTCACTGTTTTCGAATAATGAGTCACAGAAATTGTGGGACCACACCTACCTACTCTAACCCCCTACTTTTTGTAGGAGACAAATGCTCCCTAATGAGCAAAGAGCCGAATTCCACGCCCACTTGCAAGGGAAATCAACATACAGTAAGCTATTTGCATCCACATACAATTGATTAGCTCTGAACCGTTCGGTGAGATACGTTCTTTGGTTTTTATCACAACTAATCACATCACGCAAATTATCCTGGTCATTGAATAGTACATTATTGTGCATTGGGAGATGAACTTGTAACCTTTGTATATCAAGATTTTCATTACGCAAATCATATTGATATATGCGCCAACATGCCTCTAAGATAAGAGTTGTAATCCTTAATTAGTATTTGTGTGTGGTTAAGTAGCACTATATTAAGTATGATGAGTAAATAATGAAATAATATATTTGCTGTCATGTGCAATTTAGTAAGTTTATAAAAACACAAGATTAGAAAAATTAATTTAAGTAAACCTTGATGTATGTGTGTATTTTGCACTAAGTTTTGAGATGCGTATATAGTAGGAATAATAAGTAAAAATCTACTTATATGTGGTTATTTGGTTTACTCATTTGTGAGTAATTAATTAGATAAATTTTCAAGGACAAGAGAAGGGGAAAAAAAGGGACCATCAAGGTATGATTGGAATGGCTAGTATTTGTGTGTGGTTATTGTTCTTCACACATTTCGTGCATCTAAAATCCCTGCCTCCATAGAGCCTATGAGCATTTCACATCATGTATAGCTATGGGTCCCAATGATGTAACGAAAGCAAGCCTTGTATATATGAGTAGAGAGATAGGCAATGGGCACCCACTTAACTTGGGTGGTCAGGCAAAGCTTTTATGTATATATACAACTTTTGATAATGTGAACGAGGAGAATCTATCATTTCTCAAGTCTATAAAGCTTTCTTCTTCTCTCACACTCTTACCGTCTTGCTTGCTTGCTTGTAATGTCCATGCTCTTACCTTGCTTACTTGATTGTCGTGTTCATGCTTGTGTGTGGTTGGAGTGTGTGGAGTGTGCATGCTTGCTAGCTTGAGTGAGAGTGTGATTGATCTAGAGTGAGGAGGGTGGTTCAAGCTTTCTAGCTTAACCATTGCCCTTTGGAATGATTCCTTCCTTAGAGGAAGAGCTTAAACAAGAGTTGACACTCTTTTTCCTTTCCCATTAGGACTTCTACGATCCACGTTAAGAGGTTTAACCACTATCACTGTGATTCCTTATTATAAGAGGGCATGAAGGTTGTTGACAAAAACAAATGTTGTTGCTCTCAAGGATCGAATGGGGATCGAACTAGTCTTGGATGAGGGAAGGAAGTAGAGCTACCATCTTGTAAAAAATCTTATTTCTCACTTTATCTTGCTCTTGGATACAAATCGCCAGTTGAATGTTAGGAAAATGTGTTCTAGAGTAGGATATTAAGTTGATTTGAGTGATTTGTGTGTTTGTGAGTGAATTTGTGCGACTAGAGTAGGCTTTCTTTCTAATGGTGGTCACTCGAAAAAAAAGAAACCGGGAAAAATTCCCATGCCTGGAAAGCAGGGACGATTCCACCTTTATGAATTTTTTTTAAAAAAAATAAAATAAAATTTTTTCTAACGTGAACAATTCTACGCTATCCTTCAACTGAATAAATTAGAACGAAGGAAACTATCACTAATATAATTTGATCATTTTAGTAAATTCAACGCTTTTTTCTTGATCAAGGTCAGGCAGCACAGCCGTTGATCCACTTATTTGAAAAATTTATCAGGGAATTGTCTAACTATTCGAATCTTAGCGTAATTCTAATATTTTTCAGTTTGATTATTAAAACTCCACTGATTCTAGCCTAACCCCATCCGGCCCATGGGTTAGCCACCACCCTACCACTGGAATCGGTGGAACCAAACAAGTACTCACCCACCCATAATTGAAATGCCTTTCTTAACTTTAGCTTTAGAAAACAGATACGCACACACTCCTCTTTATTAAACTTTAATAAAAACAATCCTTGATAAACAATTTACGGGTTATACATGTCATACTTCAAAATTTCTCATTGAGTCTTTGTTTCTCAACAAAATAGTATCACTCTAGACTCTCCGTTGAGACCAGCGAGTCAACAACGAGATCCAATGATAGATTACAAAAAACATAGGTCCATCATATAATATCTTCCTCGACATACGTATGGATGTCCTCGGCACCGCGAGCCCGTGCATCGCCTGGTCAGAACCCTCCAGGATCCTCCTTAGGTGTCCTGGCACTTCACTCAGGGACCGCTTCATCGACCCTCGTCCATCGTACCGGAAGCGCACCATTTTAACCATACCGAGGCTGGTCAAGACCTCGGCAAGCCTTGCCGCGTGAGCTGTCCCTCGAACACTCCCCGCCAGCTGTTGCAACCGAACTTCCCTTAGATAAACATATATGCCAAATACTCCCTCCAGCATTCTGACGTAAGACAGTCTTCTAAGAATGCAGGGTTTCTATGCAAGTTTACAGTTTTGATTTTGTTTGAATACCATGAGTATATCTTAAATCCGTATCTCATTACTTCTAGATCCAGTTCTCAATTCTAAACAGAATTCCTCGAATTCTATTAACTTGATCCTTAGATCAAAATCACAAATCTTAACTTAGTTTTAGATTCGGTGGGTGATTTGGGTACATTTTTTCTGAACTAGTACATTGTCATTGATTGAAACTGACGAAGGAATTAGGTCTTGGTCAATAGTTTGAGTCAGAGTTTAGGTCCTAAAATTATCTTTCTCGAAGGTACTATCTCAATTTCTCTTTTTTTTGTCTAAAATTTCTTTCAATGAATATTTGTTTACTGATTTCAAAAACATGGATTTCTTGAGGAATATTCATTTATGTCGATTTTCGATTAAAATTGATCTTTATACATACTTCTATGCATTAAAATCAAATATGATAAAAGTAACACTTTTATAATAAAAATTTATCTTTTATGCATACTTCTATGCATTAAAATCAAATATAATAAAAGTAACACTTTAATAATAAAAGTTTATCTTTTATGCATACTTCTATGCATTGAAATCAATTAATAAAAATTTATCTTTTATGCATACTTCTATGCATTAAAATCAATTATGATAAAAGTAACACTTTTATAATAAAAATTATCCTTTATGCATACTTCTATGCATGAAAATTAAAAATGATAAAAGTAACACTTTTGATATAAAAAAATTATCCTTTATGCATACTTCTATGCATGAAAATTAAAAATGATAAAAGTAACACTTTTAATATAAAAAAAATTATCCTTTATGCATACTTCTATGCATGAAAATTAAAAATGATAAAAGTAACACTTTTGATATAAAAAAATTATCCTTTATGCATACTTCTATGCATGAAAATTAAAAATGATAAAAGTAACACTTTTGATATAAAAAATTATCCTTTATGCATGCTTCTATGCATGAAAATTAAAAATGATAGAAGTAACACTTTTGATATAAAAACATTATCCTTTATGCATACTTCTATGCATGAAAATTAAAAATGATAAAAGTAACACTTTTGATATAAAAAAATTATCCTTTATGCATAC
Source organism: Cibotium barometz (assembly GCF_041138505.1). Lineage (NCBI taxonomy): Eukaryota > Viridiplantae > Streptophyta > Polypodiopsida > Cyatheales > Cibotiaceae > Cibotium > Cibotium barometz. The sequence continues at coordinate 57,503,545 of NC_141062.1, forward strand.
TTCTATGCATGAAAATTAAAAATGATAAAAGTAACACTTTTGATATAAAAAAATTATCCTTTATGCATACTTCTATGCATGAAAAGTAACACTTTTGATATAAAAAATTATCCTTTATGTATACTTCTATGCATGAAAATTAAAAATTGATAAAAGTAACACTTTTGATATAAAACAAATTATCCTTTATGCATACTTCTATGCATGAAAATTAAAAATGATAAAAGTAACACTTTTGATATAAAAAAATTATCCTTTATGCATACTTCTATACATGAAATTTAAAAATTGATAAAAGTAACACTTTTGATATAAAAAAAATTATCCTTTATGCATACTTCTATGCATGAAAATTAAAAATGATAAAAGTAACACTTTTGATATAAAGAAATTATCCTTTATGCATACTTCTATGCATGAAATTTAAAAATTGATAAAAGTAACATTTTTATGTTAAAATAATAATCTTTTATGCATACCTCTATGCATGAAATCCAAATATGATAAAAGTAACACTTTTATGTTAAAATAATAATCTTTTATGCATACCTCTATGCATGAAAATCAATTATGCATAATATAAAAATCAATTTCTCTATGATTACAATGAATATCTTTCAATTAATCTAGGATGATAATTCCTAGAATATGGTAGGAAGTCCTCTTTTCATGCTTTGAATGAAATTATTTTATGCATAATTTTTATAAAATTTTTGCCATAGCTCCGCTGCTATGACTGATAAATCTCAAAATTTATAAGGGATAAAGCTTATCATTAAAGAAATAAATAGAATGATCCCTAATTGGATCATTAATCCATAATGTATTGAATCATCAATATTTATGAAATACATAAACTAAAAGCATAGAAAAAAGCCATTAATTTGGCCTCAAGCATAGATTAATCTTGGATTAAGGAAAAGCTTTATGAAAAGCTTCATTTGGATTGAGAATGGGTCATGAGTATGACCATTTCTTGAGTGAGAGAGAGAAATTACATAAAAACCATTAGAATTAAGCATAAATGGAAATTTATTTAATTCTTAACTATCATTAATCAATTTACTTCAATAGCATTCATCAAATTATATAACTCTTCACTACCATTCATCAATTAACTTCAATAGCATTCAAAAAACCATTCCAATTAAGCTTCTCAAGCTTGAGAGGGGTTGAGAAGAGAGAAACATTGAGAAATTATAGAAAAGAATCAAAATTCACCATTTACCTTACAAATTACTTGATTCTTTGTTCACGGTAGAGGCCCCCAACCAATCAATTGGTTTAGTATGTTGATGGAACTACCAATGGGGATTGAAGAAAGAGAGAAGTGTCAAAAACTAGTGAATTATTATTGAATTCATAGTTCTTGGCTTAGGTGGAGTAGAGTAACAATGCATTAAACATTGTTTATTTTCAATAAGGAGGAGGCTTCTATTTATAGGAAAAATTGAGCTCCTAACCAAACAAACTGATTCTAGAATTTTCCAAATCAGTTTGGTTGAATTTGGACTAGAATTAGATCTAGTTTGGTTCCTTTTTGATTCAGTTTGGTTCCATTTTGATTTGGTTTGATTCAAGAGAGAGGAGAGATAAAAATATCATAATTTTTATGAGTTTAAAACTCATTCAAGCATGTGAAATATGCACCTCCTTTAATGGACTCCCCTTCCTTACATATGTGTCAAAATAGAATCATTATACCCAAAATATCTCATATTTTTAATATTGCTCATAGTTTTTTACTAATAAACCTTATGCATTTTCAACTCTTCATCTTATGTGAGCATTTACTCATTTTTGGATACCCAAAATATCTCATATTTTTGATATTACTCATAGTTTCTTACTAATAAACCTTGTACATAGTCAACTCTTCATTTTATGTGAGCATTTACTCATTTTTTGGGTATCTTCTTTTACAAATTGGATTTATCTCCTCCCTACACATGGATTGATGCTATTGGCCCATAGGAACCTTAATTGGACCATAATCCAAAAATTTCTGAAAATCTAGACCCTTAGGCTAAGGTCCTTTATACCTATTTTCAATTAATTCCAATTGCACATTGGAAAATTCTTTTTGAATTTCTGTTTCAGGGGAACTTATTTTAATAAGATGAGTTATTTTTCTATCCAAAAATATTCATAATCTAACTATTCTCTCTCTAGAATAATTTTCTCTCTCTAGGCTAAAACAGTTAGAAATAAGATCTTTTATATTTATGAAGAGGGATTTGATTACACGGGAAGATGCTGGACATCTTGAGAGGCTGGGGAGGAATCTCACATTAATCATTTTTGTGTGTTTTTCTTTGTTGATTAACTAGATCTATTCTTTATCTCACAAGAGTGATGGAACAAAGAGCAAGAACTTTTGGGTGTGATTAAAGTAGGTAATCTTTCCACTTGGTTGATTGCATGAGCATTAGCCTTATATTAATTAAGAAATTAGTATACATTAGTATTTTTTATGTTTTAAACCAAGATTAGCTTCATCATTAGGGGGCATTTGAGCATAAAAAGGGCCCTATAGGAATCCCTAATTTTAAGGAATTAAGACTGATTTTGTTGTGGCATAAGGAGCCACAGCTCATAAAGAAGCGTACTTTCTTGCTAAAAGCAGGGGATCTCTCTAGGCTCCCCCTCCTCTAGGCTCTAGTTTCCCTCTCTAGGATTTTCGTATCTCTTTCTCTTTCCACATCATCAATCTCGTCCATTAGTGGGGCCCAAAAATAGGAAAAATCTATTTACTTTCAATTCCACCCTTTCAATCTTATTTATTGCACTTTAATGCCGTATTTGAAATTCCTACCAAATTCCACATTGACCTCAAAAATTATTTTCATTCATTCTCCCAACTTTCCACGCCTGCAATATGATTCTCTCTCTTTCTCCCATTCCTGCAGTATCTGAGCCATCTGTTTGAGTCTCTCCCAAGCTCTCCTTTTCCATGTGAAGATATATTCTCTCTCTCTCTCTCTCTCTCTCTCTCTCTCTAGAGCTACCATCTTAGAGTTACTATTTCATACATACATATTCATAGACCCCCCCAATTCTTGTTGTAATGGCACTCCGAGAAGTAACAAACACCACAGATAATCCATCACGAGTGAGGAAGGTAAACTTGTATGTTCGCATATTGAATGAATATGCACCTATAAAAAAAGAACGTCTTAATGCACAGGACAAGCGAGAAAGAAGACAACAAGGCCGGAGTAATGTGGATCTTTGGGTTGATGGATATTTATATCCCAATGATCCTTCTTCGAGACCTGCTCTCCACCTTTCACAGATCTACCATCATTCATTCAATTTGTTGGAGAAGGTGAGAATGGGCTGCTTGGGTACTGACTGTACTGTCAATTTCCTTTTATTTTCTTGTAGCACATTTTGTATGCTCATGTTACATACTTCATGGGATGAGTATGGTTCTCTTGACATGTGGAGCACCCAAGGAATGGAGAAATCTCACTATCTAGCTAGAGGCGTATATTTTAAAAACACCCATCACATATGGAGGGGGGAAGACTCGTACAAATTACCTCAAGGAGATGCATCTTTAACCGGTTTTTCAGATACACTTTTGGATGGAAAGTATTCATGGGGAAAGGGCTCGTACTAGCAATTTAGCAAGGGCAGCAAGAAATCATGCCAAAATAAGGAGATCATCGAAGTGGAAAGCTGGCATAGGACCAGCACGTCATGCGGCATGGAGATCTTCATGAAGTGGAGCAGGAAAAATTTGGAAGTTTTCATAGTACTAAGAACTTGGATTGTAAACAGACAGCACTTTGAATACCAACACAAGACATGGAATTTTGTTTATCTAGCCAAAACAAGGTTTTCATTTCATAAAATTAAAAAAAGCTGATTACAAAATCCAGTTTGTGTACAAAATACAAGATCTACTTGCTTTCCAATCTGTTCTCTTCTTCTTCATCCCCTTTAGGCATTTCTCCTCTATAACACAGAAACTTCTTTGCGACTATAACCCTTGAGTGTTTTGGCATCTACTCCGGCACCTAGGGCATAGCTAGCATAGCAAAGGAAGTATCCGGTTCTAGAAGGCCAAAATCTAGGACCATATCCAAAAATACGAATGGCAGCACATTTCTCTATATGAGCATGACCTTATGTGAATTGTAAGAGACAAATGCATAACCTGTATATCTAGGTAGTGCCTTGAATGCTAGTAAGGGAATTTTGACATCCTTAGAATACTTGTTGTGTGATAGACAATAAAAATATCCTTGTCAATAGACGAGATGTAGTGTGCAAGAGCGAAATCTTGCCCCACTCTTGCACGAGCAGCTCCACCACGTCCAAGGAAGCCGTCTGCATCATCAAGCTCTATCTACATTGACATAAAAGGCTTGACAACATGAACTCTTGGAAACATAAAAAGATAACATAAAATATCCTAAGCCATTAGTAAGCCATTATAAGCTCAATCTGCATTTATATATGGGATTGATTACCTCTTAGTTCTCATCCTCTTCCAACTTGGCCGCATCCCAAAGGTTAACGGATCCTTCTTCATTGTCTTGATCAAGCTGAGGCAAAGGCCCTCGACCAAACTCTGTAAGCCCCATCTCCTTTTGAAGACTCTGAAACTCCTCTTCACTAGAAATAGAAGCTTCTCTCTCTTTAGCTTTGTCAAAGCATGAAGACATTTCATTCTCTACATCAAGTTATCCTCTGGCAGCTTCACAACCGTTTGCTATAACTGCCAGGCAGTAATATTTTCTGAAATCACAGAGCTTTTGAATATGGGAAAGAAGCAAATAACTCTTCCCATTTATAAGGAAAGAGGGAAGCCCAAGGATGACAAAATTTGACTTTATGTGCTCTCCCTGCATCGAACAACCCTCATCAATGAATGACTGCAGATGCCTTCATCAGAGCCGCATCTAACACTGTGCTTGGAATGCAGTCATCATCAGATAAAAGGTCCATGACCTCTCTGTCTCTACAGACTCACTTTTTAAAACAAAAGGCTCTTGTGTGGAGCATTCTCACTCTGCAGTTTGTTCTCTGACACCGAACAAGCTTATCGCACCGTGGGAAGGGAAACACTGTGAAGGAAAATTTTATCTCTACTCCACCCTTTTGAAAGCCACCTTCCACGGTGTGATAAGGAATTTTCTTCTCTTTTCGAACAAGCTTATTATCGCACCGTGAAGGAAAATTTATGTGATTTGTGATTTTTATCTCTACTGCACGTGCCATTTTGAAAGTCACATTCCCCACGGTGCGATAAGGAAGTTTGTTCTCTGTCCGAACTCGCTTACTCGCACCGTGGAAGGGAAAAGGGAGAATTTGTGTGATTTTTATCTCTACTGCTGAAAGTCACCTTCCACGGTGCGATAAGAAAGTTTGTTCTCTGTCTGAACAACTCGCTTATCACACCATGGAAGGGAAAAGGGAAATTTTGCGTGATTTTTATCTCTATTGCACGCTTCTAAAAGTCACCTCTCCCACGGTGCGATGAGGAAGTTTGGTCTTTGTCCGAACATGCTTATCGCCACTGTGGATGGGGAATTTTTTTATAATTTCTATCTTTACTGCAATGCACCCTTTTGATCAATGTCCACTTATGACAATACTCTTTTTTAATGATTTCAGTATCGTTGATGATGGCTCGTACAAAATAGACAATCAGAAAAGTTCCTTTAGTTCCCCTAGTCAAACCCATAGGAAAGATCATGACAGTTGTCAGTAGGGTCAGGTATAGGTTTGATAAAATTATTGCTCCCTTGCCATGTTGAGATCCTAGCTATTCCTCTTTCTTTGAAATGAAAAAAGAAAAAGAAGTCACGTCGCCAAGTCCATTACGGAGGACTCAGAGGTCGGTAAGACAGAAAGACTTGAAGGGTGAGGAAAGAGAACAAAATGTTGATGTGTAAGAGAATCTGAAGTGGACGAGAGTTTATCCAACCTTCTACAGTTAGAGAAAGAGAATGATGAGAGGCGTGCAAAAGTACCTGGGCAACTCATTTGTAATGTATCCTTCACAATGGAAGATGATCACTAAGGTCTGTATTTCTTTCATCCATATAAGGCTCGGTATTTTCTAAAGCTTTGTATGTATTATCCTTTTTTCTAAAGCTTTTCTTCAATTTTAGGGCACTTTTGAAACCCCTTCTGCCAAACCAGCCAAAGGAGATATTCATTTGTGATCCCCTTGTGTCATTAGTCCTTTCGGACCCCAGGAGGACCACCTCACATATTATTCCATATTTCAAAGGACTGAATCCAAGGGCGTGCTGCTTTGCGGTTCTGCCATATGTAGAGAAGTAAGCACCCACTTTATTTATTTTATGTTTTATCATTGTTGTTAATATAATCTCACGTATTTATTTTAAATTTTTTATGATTTTTTAGATTTGGTTTTTTCAAATGGCAATATTCAATTTTGAGCCATTTTTATTTTTAATATGCAGTCAGTCTCTTGGTACACCTGATTTTTGGTTGTGGAGCGTGCGAGCAAAGGCGATTAATATTATACTTGATAATGCAATTACACCGAAAGACCTTGACTCGTCACGTCCAAAAGGTGAAGCCTCTACATCAAAGAAGAAAAGAATGCTTATGCATTCTTCTTTTAAGCATTTTATCTTTAAGCAAAGAACCCTTGAGAAGGTTGGCAAAAAGGGTATGCCGCCAAAGAAGAAGCTTCGATTCGCAGGCAAGAAGGCTTCTACAGAAGAGACCCAGGCAAAGGATGTGGATGCAGGGCCGGGCCAGAGACAGAGAATCCTGAGGGCATGGAGCCCCAGTAGCCCTAGCCTGCAGATCTTTATTAGTACATTTCATTTTGTAAAGATTCTTCTCGATATGAGCTTTTTTCTCATATCTTTGTTTTTTTAAATATCTAGAATTCTTATTGAACCCCTCATTATTTTAGCAATTTAAGACAGCTTTAAAAACAATTTATGAAAAAATTAGGGGAGAGAGAGAGAGAGAGAGAGAGAGAGAGAGAGAGAGAGAGAGAGAGAGAGAGAGAGAGAGAGATCAAAGTATAATACGAGTACACAGATAAATTAAAATGCGCAAGATATTTTCCATCAAAGTAACATTGAGATGCAAATTGTTTTGAGCCCAAGTCCTCAATACAAAACATTCCTAAAATTCCTAATCATCCTGCTGAGTAGGCTTTTCTTCAGTTGGCTTGTTTCGGTTCTTTTGAAGGATCCTTTGTGATACACGGCTTTGGCTTTAACTAATTAGCTTTTCTGCATCTTCAAGGTCTTTCTGTCTATTTTCATAGTACACGACAAATTTATCATCTGTATCCCCAAGAGAGGAATACACCGAGTCATCTTGTGAGACTGGAGGGGCGTAGCAACCTTGCTAGGAGCATCCTTATCGCAAGAAGAATTCGCATCCATGGGAGGCTGGCTTTTGTTATGAGCTATGAGTAAGAAATAATGTCACAACTTTCATATGTAGGATGTCTTTATATACTGCTGAAAACCATGTTCTACAATCCTGTGTGCCATAAAACCACCCTACTTTTGAACAACTGTCATCTCCAATCATGTGTGCCATAAAACCATTTTCCCAGCCTACAATGAATGTCATGACCATTCATTCATTCATGTGTTATAAGAATTCGCATCCATGGGGCAACTTTCTACAATCCAAGAAAATATATTAAAATACACATTGCACTTTTTGATTGGTAAATCATAAAAGATTTTACAAAAATGATTTTGAAAATGAAGCTTGGAAGGTATTATTCTGAGAAGTTCATTAACTCATCGATATACCCTCAGTCTCCCAGTCGGTATATCTACCAAGGCCATCCATCGGCTCCATTCGCTTATGAATCTTCCTATTATTCACCTTGAATTTGTTGCCATATATATAGGCAGTGATGTTGTGTGTGAACACACTTAGGACCGCCGGGGCACTTTTTTCCTCTTTAGGAGGTTTTTTCCCCCGGCTTGTATATACGCCCATCATTCTAGGGCTAACTTATCTTTTGTACATTGACACAATCTAAGACACTTTGTGTTGTGTGCATTCTTGCTTCTTCTTCTCCAAGCTTTGTGTGCTTTCCTGCAACCCTAATTCCAACAATTGGTATCAGAGCAGGCATCAGCTCCCAGGGCTATGCCGACAGCACCCTCCGACTCACGTTCTCTGACAGCACCCTCCGACTCACGTTCTTTGATTGAGGTGAGTTTTCACGAGCGCTTGCAGGTCCCTATACTCTGCGTTCTCAAAATTAGCAATCTGAGGTCGTTTCGGGCTCCGTTTTTGCATTTCAAGTTCTGCACAAGTGTTTTCGTCATTTTCTGTAGAAATTTTGACAGTGCAGTTTTCTGCAAAACAGGCATATGTATTCTATTGTGGGCCGTGCTACATAGCACGAGTTGTTTTCTGTTCAGTCTGTGCTTCATTACAAGTAGCTTTTGCATCAGTTTCAGTCAGTGGCCATGGCTGATAACAGCAATGATGTATTTCGCATGTTATCTATTGATGACAAATTGGATGGAGACAGCAACTACCCACTTTGGGCATACATGATGCAGCATGTTTTGGTTGCAAAAGGAGTGTGGAACATTGTGTAGGGTATGGATATATGTCCAGGTTCTGTGGATGTACGTCCAGGTTCTGTGGATGTAGGATCTGTTGAGGATGTTGTAGGTTTTAGCAGCTCTACTATTGCTGCTATTTTACCCACTGCTGAACAAGCTCGTTGGGATGGTAAAGATGCGCAGGCTCATGCCTTAATTGCACTTTCTGTCAAACGTAACATCACCACACATATTCGTTCAGCTAAAACAACAAAACAGGCCTGGGATATTCTAGCTGGTTTGTATGCAGGTCATTAACGAGGCAAAAGAAAAAGACCAGGTGCAACTATTGTAAGGCAAATGATCATGTCATTAAGAATTGCCCTAAGCTAAAGGCTAAAGAGGCAAAGAAGAAAGAGTCAAATGCAGCCACAATAGCGGATGCTTCTACAAATGCAGATTCTGCAAATGTTGTGCAAGATATAGAATGGGCATTTAGCGTGTATTGCCAGTATGACCCATCTGTACATGATGCATGTTTGGCAGTTTCTGTTGACTCTCATGTTTGGTATTTTGACAGTGGTGCTACAAAGCACATTACCTCGCATCATGATATGTTCACTTCTCTTGAGGTTGTCCCTAATGGGAATATTGTCACATGTGCCAATAATGCTTCTTACCCAGTGAAGGGCATTGGTAAAATTATGCTTACTGCTGCAAATGGCAGTGCTTTCACACTTTCAGATGCTTTGTATGTGCCAGGGATAAAGAAGAATCTATTGTCTATCTCTGCACTTGCGAGACTTGGACTTGTAGTCAAATTTGTGGATGACAAATGTACTGTTCATGATTTGACTTCTGGTGATACGATTGTTGTATCTGGCACTTTGTTTCATGGGCTGTATAGGCTCAATTCTTATGACAAGTGTGTGGAAGATTCAGCAAATGCAGTTTTTGATGAAAAGGCAGTTTCAGATGCAAAACTATGGCATGCTCGTTTTGGTCATCTGAACTTTGCTAGTTTGCTGCGTTTGCAGAAATTTGATATGGTTGCTTCATTGCTCCCTCTTGAGGCACCATTGAAACATGTTTGTGAAGGCTGTATTTTGGGCAAAATGCAGCGTTCTGCGTTTCCAAAGGATGGTTCTGTGCGGGCCAATCGCAAATTGCAACTTGTACATAGTGATGTATGTGGGCCTATGCAACTCCGTCATTTGGTAAACACTTGTACTTCGTGACTTTCATTGATGATTACTCAAGGCATGCATGGGTATATCCACTGAAGGCAAAGTCCGAAGTGTTTTTGTGCTTCAAACAGTTTTTGGTTATGGTTGAAAATGTATCCAATTGTAATGTGGGCACCCTCCGTTCTGATTGAGGGGGGGAGTACATGTCTAAAGAGTTTGATGCATTTCTGGCTAGTCGCTCGTGGGATAAAACACCAATGTACAGTGCCGTATACCCCTCACCAAAATGGTGTTGCTGAGAGGAAAAACAGGTCACTTATGCAGATGGCACGATGTATGATCAAGAGCCAAGCTTTGCCACATGCGTTTTGGCTTGAGGCTGTCATGTGTGCTACATATGTACTCAATAGGTGTCCCACTAAGGCCTTGGAGTCTATTACTCCATATGAAGCTTGGCATGGCAGGTGTAAGATTCCTCCCCCAACCCCTTTTTGATGTCTAGTATCTTCCCCTATAGTCAATTCCTCTTCAGAAATATAAAGACCTTGTTTCTAACTGTTTTAACCTAGAGAGAGAAAATATTCTAGAGAGAGAATATTCAGATTTTTTAATATTTCTGGATAGAAAATTATCTCATCTTATTAAAATAAGTTCCCCTATAACAGAAATTCAAAAAGAACTTTCCAATGTGCAATTAGAATTTATTGGAAATGGGTATAAAGGACCTTAGCCTAAGGGTCTAGATTTTCAGAAATTTTTAGATTATGGTCCAATTAAGGTTCCTATGGGCCAATAGCATCAATCCATGTGTAGGGAGGAGATAAATCCAATTTGTAAAAGAAGATACCCAAAAATGAGTAAATGCTCACATAAGATGAAGAGTTGAAAATGTACAAGGCTTATTAGTAAAAAACTATGAGCAATATTAAAAATATGAGATATTTTAGGTATAATGATTCCATTTTGACACATATGTAAGGAAGGGGAGTTCTTTAAAGGAGGTGCATATTTCACATAAGATGAAGAGTTGAAAATGTACAAGGTTTATTAGTAAAAAACTATGAGCAATATTAAAAATATGAGATATTTTGGGTATAATGATTCCATTTTGACACATATGTAAGGAAGGGGAGTTCTTTAAAGGAGGTGCATATTTCACATAAGATGAAGAGTTGAAAATGTACAAGGTTTATTAGTAAAAAACTATGAGCAATATTAAAAATATGAGATATTTTGGGTATAATGATTCCATTTTGACACATATGTAAGGAAGGGGAGTTCTTTAAAGGAGGTGCATATTTCACATGCTTGAATGAGTTTTAAACTCATAAAAATTGAGATATTTCATCTCTCCTCTCTCCTCATAGTTCCAAAAAGTTAGCCTAACTGACCTAAAAATGGTCAAAAAGTGACCAAACTGACTTGGAAAATTCTAGAATCAGTTTGTTTGGTTAGGAGCTCAATTTTTCCTATAAATAGAAGCCTCCCCTTGTTGAAAAAAATATAGTGTCTTATGCATTGTTACTCTACTCCACCTAAGCCAAGAACTGTGAATTCTTTAATAATTCACTAGTTTTTGACACTTCTCTCTTTCTCAAATCCCCATTGGTGGCTCCATCAACATACTAAACCAATTGATTGGTTGGGGGCCGCTATCGTGAATAAGGAATCAAGCAAATTATAAGGTAAGTATAGTGAATTTTGATCTTTTCTATAATTTCTCAATGATTCTCTCTTCTCAACCCCTCTCAAGCTTGAGAAGCTTAATTGGCATGGTTTTTGAAATGCTATTGAAGTTAATTCATTAATGATAGTAAAGAATTACATAAATTTTCATTTATGTTTAATTCTAATGGTTTTCTCTCTCTCTCTCACTTAAGAAATGGTCATACTCATGACCCATTCTCAATCCAAATGAAGCTTTTCATAAAGCTTTTTCTTAATCCAAGATTAATCTATGCTTGAGAATAAATTAATAGTTTTTTTATCTATGCTTTTAGTTTATGATTATTTTTTATTTAATCCATTAAGGGTCAATGATCCAATTAGGGATCATTCTAATCATTCCCTTAAAGATAACCTATCTTTTAAAATAATTGAGATTTATTAGTTATAGTAGCGGAGCTATGGCAAAATTTTATAAAAATATACACATAAAATAATTTCATTCAAAGCATGAAAAGAGGATTTTCTACCATATTCTAAGAACTATCATCCTAGATTAATTAAAAGAATTTTATTATGCATGGAGATGTGGATGTTTGCATGTAGATGTAGATGTATGGATGTGAGTGTGAATGTGGATGTGGATGTATGCATGGAGATGTGGATGTATGCATGTAGATGTAGATGTATAGATGTGGATGTGATTGGAGATGTGGATGTATGCATGTAGATGTAGATGTATAGATATGGATGTGAATGTGGAGGTGGATGTATGCATGTAGACGTAGATGTATGGATGTGAATGTGGAGGTGGATGTATGCATATAGACGTAGATGTATGGATGTGAATGTGAATGTGGATGTGGATGTATGCATGGAGATGTGGATGTATGCATGTAGATGTAGATGTATGGACGTGAGTGTGAATGTGGATGTGGATGTATGCATGGAGATGTGGATCTATGCATGTAGATGTAGATGTATGGATGTGAATGTGAATGTGGAGGTGGATGTATGCATGGAGATGTGGATGTATGCATGTAGAAGTAGATGTATAGATGTGGATGTAAATGGAGATGTGGATGGATGCATGTAGATGTAGATATATAGATGTGGATGTATGCATGTAGATGTAGATGTATAGATGTGGATGTGAATGTGGAGGTGGATGTATGCATGTAGATGTAGATGTATAGATGTGGATGTGAATGTGGAGGTGGATGTATACATGTAGATGTAGATGTATGGAGGTGGATGTGAATGTGGAGGTGGATGTATACATGTAGATGTAGATGTATGGAGGTGAATGTGAATGTGGATGTGGATGTATGCATAGAGATGTGGATGTATGCATGTAAATGTGAATGTACGCATATAGATGTGGATGTATGGATGTGAATGTGCATGTAGATGTGGATGTATGGATGAGGATGCATGAATGTGCATGTAGATGTGGATGTGAAAATAGATGTATGGATGTAGATGTGGATGTATGGATGTGAATGTGCATGTGGATGTGGATATATGTATGGATGTGAATATATAATATGTGATGTGAAGGAATCTGAAGTGATGAGATGGAAAATGATGTGATGGGATGAGTACACATATAAATGGAATGTGGAATAAGTAATGTGGATTGATGAGGGATAATGTGGAAAAATGAGAGTTAATATAGAAAATGTATTTGTAAACTGTTTGTAAATGCTGTTTGTAAATGACTGTTTTATGTCAAGAATGCTGGGAAAGCATTTTGACCGTCTTGTGATTAAGGTCGTGGAGACCTAACTGATAAAGTTGCAACTGCTGACAGAGAGTCAATGGAGGACGTCTCGCGTAGCAAGGTCGGCCGAGGTCTTGACCAGCCTCGGTGCGATTAAAATGGTGAGCTTCCGATACGGTGGATGAGGGGCTAAGGAAGCGGCCTATGAGTGAAGCGCTAGGTCACCTGTGAAGGATCCTAGAGGGTGTCGACCATACGGTGCTCGGGCTCTGGGTCGCCTAGGATACCCACGTGTGCGTCGAGGAAGATATTGGAACAAGGAGTAAGAGTTGTTTTCTGAAATCGGGCATGGATCTGGTTGATTGACCTTACTGGTCTTCAATGGATGAGTCCATGGCTCTTTATATGGATATGTTGGTTGATCTTGCTGATCTTCAACAAGAGTCCATCTTGATAAGTGATTATATTGCCGAGTATTATGGGTTAGGAACTATTGAAATGGCCCCTGAGAGTGGATAGGTGGTGAGCGTTCTAGTTGCCAATGATACCATAGATACTCTGATGAAGGAATGATGGGAAATTAAGAATCAATTGGATAAATTAGAAGATGGTGATCAATGATACTATGGTTTTATTAAAGGATTGTTTTAAAATTGGTTGAATATGTGAAAAGGCAATTTCATATTGGGTGTGTAAGTGGTGTGACTAGTTTTATTTTTGCATGAACTTCCAGCTAGGGGGCCTTGGAACTCTTTTCCTTGGTACCCGGGACAAAACCTAACCAAATTCTTAATTGGATCCCATCACTACAGTGGTTGGCCCATGGGACTGGATGGGGTTAGGCTGGTCTGATGGATTCGTAAATCGAGACTCAACTTTTGTTATTACGATAGATAAAGTAAATCCCGAATAGTAATTGTTCTATGGATAGGAATCAATGGCTGTGCCTCTTGAATGGGGAAAAAAGCGTTGATTCCAATGATCCAAGTGCAAGTTTCTTCCTTGATCTGATCAAGTATCTTGAAGATGCAATTGGATCAGTTTGATCAGAAATGATCTTGACTACGTTAGAGTAAAAAGTTTTCCTGGTGGAATCACCCGTGCTTTCCGGTAAAGGAAGTTTTTTCGGGTTCGATTTTGGAACAACCGACGGATTAGTCTCTTATCCGGATATCCGTGAGTGAGACCCCGAATGTGGGACCCCTGCCCCGCGCGAGAAGTGCTACTTCCGCTGCTAGTATCTTGAATCCGTTGCTCGGTGGGAACAGTGGGATCTTACAGTTGGTATCAGAGCATTTGGCTAATAAAGATCAACTGAGAAACCAAATATGTCAAAAATTTATCAAGAAACACAAAAAGGTTGTAATTGTGTGATATAATTCATACAATTTGATATTCAAACTGAAATTCGTAATTTGGTAATTGGGTCTTCAGATGGAAATACCACAATTATATAGAATCCCTGACTTGCTTGAGGCCTAGACATGATGGTATTTACCTTATAATTCCAAGGGCCGTGACTACCCGTATATACCGAGAGTATAACTGCAACTCTTTACTGACAGTATATACGAGTAAATCTAAGACTTGAAATTATAAGCGTTAATGCTATCCAGATGATGATTTCGAATGTGGTTGATATGATTTTTAATTTTGTTTGAGAATTGGTGAATTGATTTGGATTCTGATTGAAAAATGATGATTTTTGAAATTTAGTTGAAATATAATGAAACCACAATGAGGAGGAATGGGACGAGCCCCTGTGATGATATTCATAACTAGAATGATGATAATGAATTCAGCAAATCACTATGAGATTAGTGGGTTGTGCTGTCAAATTGTTACTGTTAACACTTGACCGGTAGATCAAGTTAAGGGATGACAAATTGAGAACTTGCTTGACTGAAATTTCCGTGGAGGAATGTTCAGAAGGAAATTTTTCGGTCTAATGGACCATTATCATGTTAAAGATATGAATGATAAGATCTGAATGAATTGTTATTTAATTATGAGTTCTATATAGGGGATATTTATCCCAGTATTCTGTTGGGTTGACTAGAATATAAGGAACCCTAGAATAAATTGGATCTTAAGAAAAAGAGTTGTCCTCTACTTGGCGAGATGAGGACATCTCGCACTTTTTTAAGTGGGGTAGAATGTAAGATTCCTCCCTAGCCTTCGAGGTATACAGGAGTAAGAATCTCCCTTTTTGATCTTATAATTATTCCCTCTCTAAAATAAAAGAAAGATTCTGTTTAAAAAAGGAAGACCCTTTCCCTAGAATACTTCTCAGGAGTCACGCCTGTTTTAAGGATTCAGAACAATGAGTTCAGAAGTGAAAATCGGTGTTTTGGATACCAAGGTTTTGGTTTTCATTCGAGTATGGCCCAAAAGAAGTTCTTTATCTCTTGGGGAGTATAAGAACTTATCTCCCAGATATTGTGAGCCTTATATCTGAATTCAATGAAAGTAGGTGACTTAGCCTACAAGCTTCTTTTACCTCCTCATCTCAAAGTTCTTAATGTATTTCATAGAAATATGTGCCAAACCCAAATCATGGAAAGATGGTAAAACTTCAGTGGCAAGTTACCGTTGGCTTCTAAGTTATGCTAGCTCCTTCCTTTATATAAGTCTTACTTTTACTTATCGCTCACAGTAATCCTACTTCCATCGATCTCCCTTCTTCTTAATCTCCTTCATGGCTTGGCAACAGGAATTAGTTTTATCCATGATGATTTCTCACCTTCAAGACGCAAGAGAGTCTGTGAAGAAAGACTTTATAGAACAGTATGAGCGCTCACTTTTTCCTCACCTAGGAACTTCTGTAGCTCAGACCAAATGGCGGACCTATCAAAACATAACTAGGGTAACACCTTGGGATCAGCAACACTTTCGTAACAATGTCCGCTTGGCCATGGTTATTGAAGCTTTGGGTTTGGGTCCCCGATACTACTGCGTCATGACATCAAGGCATCTTGGGTTTTCTGAGCGGGTCTTCTTACTGGCGTGTTTTCTTCCTCATGAGAAGATATGCCTTTACCCCATTTTTGGCTTGCCTCTCAGAGGTCCTTTTGTTAGATCACCTCATACCACTGAGATAGGTGCGGTAATAACCAGCAGAATCATTCCCATAGACGAGTTACCCTATACTTGTGTAGCTTGTGAGTGCTGCTTTTGTGACCATATGATGGACGGGCTTATGGAAGTGTAAAGAGTTCTTCTATATTTACTGTATAAGTTTCGAGAATGAATAAAGTTTAAATCTTGTTCTTATTTTGAATCTTGCTCTCTTTAAGACTTTTCTTGGTGGTTAATCTTGATTAAAATTTTTCTCTAAGTCTCATATTCGTGCATCTTGCGAAATTATCCCAGTTTTGCGAGATGAGGACATCTCGCATTTTTTAAGTGGGGTAGAATGTAAGATTCCTCCCCCAACTCCTTTTTGATGTCTAGTATCTTCCCCTATAATCAATTCCTCTTCAGAAATATAAAGACCTTGTTTCTAACTGTTTTAACCTAGAGAGAGAAAATATTCTAGAGAGAGAATATTCAGATTTTTTAATATTTTTGGATAGAAAATTATCTCATCTTATTAAAATAAGTTTCCCTGAAACAGAAATTCAAAAAGAACTTTCCAATGTGCAATTAGAATTTATTGGAAATGGGTATAAAGGACCTTAGCCTAAGGGTCTAGATTTTCAGAAATTTTTGGATTATGGTCCAATTAAGGTCCTATGGGCCAATAGCATCAATCCATGTGTAGGGAGGAGATAAATCCAATTTGTAAAAGAAGATACCCAAAAATGAGTAAATGCTCACATAAGATGAAGAGTTGAAAATGTACAAGGTTTATTAGTAAAAAACTATGAGCAATATTAAAAAATACGAGATATTTTAGGTATAATGATTCTATTTTGACACATATGTAAGGAAGGGGAGTTCTTTAAAGGAGGTGCATATTTCACATAAGACGAAGATATGAAAATGTACAAGGTTTATTAGTAAAAAACTATGAGCAATATTAAAAATATGAGATATTTTGGGTATAATGATTCTATTTTGACACATATGTAAGGAAGGGGAGTTCTTTAAAGGAGGTGCATATTTCACATAAGATGAAGAGTTGAAAATGTACAAGGTTTATTAGTAAAAAACTATGAGCAATATTAAAAATATGAGATATTTTGGGTATAATGATTCCATTTTGACACATATGTAAGGAAGGGGAGTTCTTTAAAGGAGGTGCATATTTCACATGCTTGAATGAGTTTTAAACTCATAAAAATTGAGATATTTCATCTCTCCTCTCTCCTCATAGTTCCAAAAAGTTAGCCTAACTGACCTAAAAATGGTCAAAAAGTGACCAAACTGACTTGGAAAATTCTAGAATCAGTTTGTTTGGTTAGGAGCTCAATTTTTCCTATAAATAGAAGCCTCCCCTTGTTGAAAAAAATATAGTGTCTTATGCATTGTTACTCTACTCCACCTAAACCAAGAACTGTGAATTCTTTAATAATTCACTAGTTTTTGACACTTCTCTCTTTCTTAAATCCCCATTGGTGGCTCCATCAACATACTAAACCAATTGATTGGTTGGGGGCCGCTATCGTGAATAAGGAATCAAGCAAATTATAAGGTAAGTATAGTGAATTTTGATCTTTTCTATAATTTCTCAATGATTCTCTCTTCTCAACCCCTCTCAAGCTTGAGAAGCTTAATTGGTATGGTTTTTGAAATGCTATTGAAGTTGATTCATTAATGATAGTAAAGAATTACATAAATTTCCATTTATGTTTAATTCTAATGGTTTTTTCTGTCTCTCACTTAAGAAATGGTCATACTCATGACCCATTCTCAATCCAAATGAAGCTTTTCATAAAGCTTTTTCTTAATCCAAGATTAATCTATGCTTGAGAATAAATTAATAGTTTTTTTATCTATGCTTTTAGTTTATGATTATTTTTTATTTAATCCATTAAGGGTCAATGATCCAATTAGGGATCATTCTAATCATTCCCTTAAAGATAACATATCTTTTAAAATAATTGAGATTTATTAGTTATAGTAGCGGAGCTATGGCAAAATTTTATAAAAATATACACATAAAATAATTTCATTCAAAGCATGAAAAGAGGATTTCTTACCATATTCTAAGAACTATCATCCTAGATTAATTAAAAGAATTTTATTATGCATGGAGATGTGGATGTTTGCATGTAGATGTAGATGTATGGGTGTGAGTGTGAATGTGGATGTGGATGTATGCATGGAGATGTGGATGTATGCATGTAGATGTAGATGTATAGATGTGGATGTGATTGGAGATGTGGATGTATGCATGTAGATATAGATGTATAGATGTGGATGTGAATGTGGAGGTGGATGTATGCATGTAGACGTAGATGTATGGATGTGAATGTGGAGGTGGATGTATGCATGTAGACGTAGATGTATGGATGTGAATGTGAATGTGGATGTGGATGTATGCATGGAGATGTGGATGTATGCATGTAGATGTAGATGTATGGATGTGAGTGTGAATGTGGATGTGGATGTATGCATGGAGATGTGGATGTATGCATGTAGATGTAGATGTATGGATGTGAATGTGAATGTGGAGGTGGATGTATGCATGGAGATATGGATGTATGCATGTAGAAGTAGATGTATAGATGTGGATGTAAATGGAGATGTGGATGGATGCATGTAGATGTAGATATATAGATGTGGATGTGAATGGATATGTGGATGTATGCATGTAGATGTAGATGTATAGATGTGGATGTGAATGTGGAGGTGGATGTATGCATGTAGATGTAGATGTATAGATGTGGATGTGAATGTGGAGGTGGATGTATACATGTAGATGTAGATGTATGGAGGTGAATGTGAATGTGGATGTGGATGTATGCATAGAGATGTGGATGTATGCATGTAGATGTGAATGTACGCATATAGATGTGGATGTATGGATGTGAATGTGCATGTAGATGTGGATGTATGGATGAGGATGCATGAATGTGCATGTAGATGTGGATGTGAAAATAGATATATGGATGTAGATGTGGATGTATGGATGTGAATGTGCATGTGGATGTGTGTAAGATTCCTCCCCCAACCCCCTTTTTGATGTCTAGTATCTTCCCCTGTAATCAACCCTCTTCAGAAATATAAAGAACCTGTTGCTAACTATTTTAGCCTAGAGAGAGGAAAATTATTCTAGAGAGAGAATATTCAAATTTTGAATATTTTTGGATAGAAAAATATCTCTTATAATTCAGATGAGTTCCCCTGAAACAGAAATTCAAAAAGAATTTTCCAATGTGCAATTGGAATTAATTGGAAATAGGTATAAAGAACCTTAGTCTAAGGGTCTAGATTTTCAGAAATCTTTAGACTATGGTCCAATTAAGGTTCCTATGGGCCAATAGCATCAATCCATGTGTAGGGAAGAGATAAATCCAAATTTGTAAAAAGAAGATACCAAAAAATGAGTAAATGCTCACATAAGGTGAAGAGTTGAAAATGTACAAGGTTTATTAGTAAAAAAAACTATGAGCAATATTAAAATGATTCCATTATGACACATATGTAAGGAAGGGGAAGTCTTTAAAGGAGGTGCATATTTCACATAAGATGAAGAGTTGAAAATGTACAAGGTTTATTAGTAAAAAACTATGAGCAATATTAAAAATATGAGATATTTTGGGAATAATGATTTTATTATGACACATATGTAAGGAAGGGGAGTCCCTTAAATGCTCACATAAGATGAAGAGTTGAAAATGTACAAGGTTTATTAGTAAAAAACTATGAGCAATATTAAAATGATTCCATTATGACACATATGTAAGGAAGGGGAGTTCTTTAAAGGATGTGCATATTTCACATAAGATGAAGAGTTGAAAATGTACAAGGTTTATTAGTAAAAAACTATAAGCAATATTAAAATGATTCCATTATGACACCTATGTAAGGAAAGAGAGTTCTTTAAAGGAGGTGCATATTTCACATGCTTGAATGAGTTTTAAACTCATAAAAATTGAGATATTTCATCTCTCCTCTCTCCTCATTTAAGTCTCGTTCCAAAAAGTTAGCTTAACTGACCTAAAAATGGTCAAATATAATGTAAGATTCCTCCCCCAACCCCCTTTTTGATGTCTAGTATCTTCCCCTGTAATCAACCCTCTTCAGAAATATAAAGACCCTGTTGCTAACTATTTTAGCCTAGAGAATATTCAAATTTTGAATATTCTCTCTCTAGAATAATTTTCCTCTCTCTAGGCTAAAATAGTTAGCAACAGGGTCTTTATATTTCTGAAGAGGGTTGATTACAGGGGAAGATACTAGACATCAAAAAGGGGGTTGGGGGAGGAATCTTAAGATTCCTCCCCCAACCCCCTTTTTGATGTCTAGTATCTTCCCCTGTAATCAACCCTCTTCAGAAATATAAAGACCCTGTTGCTAACTATTTTAGCCTAGAGAGAGGAAAATTATTCTAGAGAGAGAATATTCAAATTTTGAATATTTTTGGATAGAAAAATATCTCTTATAATTCAGATGAGTTCCCCTGAAACAGAAATTCAAAAAGAATTTTCCAATGTGCAATTGGAATTAATTGGAAATAGGTATAAAGAACCTTAGTCTAAGGGTCTAGATTTTCAGAAATCTTTAGACTATGGTCCAATTAAGGTTCCTATGGGCCAATAGCATCAATCCATGTGTAGGGAAGAGATAAATCCAAATTTGTAAAAAGAAGATACCAAAAAATGAGTAAATGCTCACATAAGGTGAAGAGTTGAAAATGTACAAGGTTTATTAGTAAAAAAAACTATGAGCAATATTAAAATGATTCCATTATGACACATATGTAAGGAAGGGGAAGTCTTTAAAGGAGGTGCATATTTCACATAAGATGAAGAGTTGAAAATGTACAAGGTTTATTAGTAAAAAACTATGAGCAATATTAAAAATATGAGATATTTTGGGAATAATGATTTTATTATGACACATATGTAAGGAAGGGGAGTCCCTTAAATGCTCACATAAGATGAAGAGTTGAAAATGTACAAGGTTTATTAGTAAAAAACTATGAGCAATATTAAAATGATTCCATTATGACACATATGTAAGGAAGGGGAGTTCTTTAAAGGATGTGCATATTTCACATAAGATGAAGAGTTGAAAATGTACAAGGTTTATTAGTAAAAAACTATAAGCAATATTAAAATGATTCCATTATGACACCTATGTAAGGAAAGAGAGTTCTTTAAAGGAGGTGCATATTTCACATGCTTGAATGAGTTTTAAACTCATAAAAATTGAGATATTTCATCTCTCCTCTCTCCTCATTTAAGTCTAGTTCCAAAAAGTTAGCTTAACTGACCTAAAAATGGTCAAATATTGACCAAACTGATTTAGAAAATTCTAGAATCAGTTTGTTTGGTTAGGAGCTCAATTTTTCCTATAAATAGAAGCCTCCCCCTTGTTGAAAAATAGATAGTGTTTATGCATCGTTACTCTACTCCACCTAAGCCAAGAACTGTGAATTCATTTAATAATTCACTAGTTTTTGGAGCTTCCCTCTTTCTTCAATCCCCATTAGTGGCTCCATCAACATACTTAACCAATTGATTGGTTGGGGGCCTCTACCGTGAACAAAGAATCAAGCAAGTTGTAAGGTAATTAGTGAATATTGATCTTTCTATAATTTCTTAATGTTTCTCTCTTCTCAACCCCTCTCAAGCTTGAGAAGCTTAATTGGTATGTTGTTTTTAAATGCTATTGAAGTTTATTGGTGAATAGTAGTGAAGAGTTATTTAATAAATGCTATTGAGGTTAATTTTCATTTATGTTTAAATTCTAATGATTTTTATGTAAATTCTCTCTCTCACTTAAGAAATGGTCATACTCATGACCCATTCTCAATCCAAATCAAGCTTTTCATAAAGCTTTTCCTTAACCCAAGATTAAGCTATGCTTGAGGCCAAATTAATGGCTTTTTTCTATGCTTTTAGTTTATGTATATTGATGATTCAATCCATTATGGATTAAGGATCCAATTAGAGATTATTTTAATTATTTCCTTAATGATAAGCTTTATCCCTTAGAAAAATTGAGATTTATCAGTCATAGCAGCGGAGCTATGGCAAAATTTTTATAAAAATTATGCATAAAATAATTTCATTCAAAGTATAAAAAGAGGACTTCCTACCATATTCTAGGAATTATCATCCTAGATTAATTGAAAGAATTTCATTATAATCATGGAGAAATTAAAATTTAATATCATGCATAAAGGATAAGTTTTTATATCAAAAGTGTTATTTTTACCATTTTTATTTCATGCATAGAAGTATGCATAAAAGAAAAATTTTTATATCAAAAGTGTTACTTTTATCATTTTTAATTTTCATGCATAGAAGTATGCATAAAAGAAAAATTTTTATATCAAAAGTGTTACTTTTATCATTTTTAATTTTCATGCATAGAAGTATGCATAAAGAAAAATTTTTATATCAAAAGTGTTACTTTTATCATTTTTAATTTTCATGCATAGAAGTATGCATAAAGGAAAATTTTTATATCAAAAGTGTTACTTTTATCATTTTTAATTTTCATGCATAGAAGTATGCATAAAGGAAAATTTTTATATAAAAGTGTGACTTTTATCATAATTGAATTTCATGCATAGAGGTATGCATAAAAGTTGATTATTTTATTATAAAAGTGTTACTTTTATCATAATTGGATTTCATGCATGGAGGTATGCATAAAAGATATTCTTTTTATACTAAAAGTGTGATTTTCATCATAAATGGATTTTATGCATAACTTAGATGCATAAGAGAAATTCTTTATTTCTAAAAGTGTAATTCCTACCAAATTGACTTTATGCATAAGAAGATGCATTAAAAAAAATGATTTTTAATTCCAAAGTGTCATTCTCATCTAAATTGAATTTATGCATAGGAAGATGCATAAAAGATTGAATTTTAATTCAAAAGTGTCATTTTCATGAATTTATGCATAGGAAGATGCATAAAAGATTGATTTTCTTCGGAAGTATTAATCTCCTTAAATGGAATTTATGCATAAGTAAATGTGTAAAGAGATCTTATATCAAATATAAGAATTCTCTTGTATTCTATAAATAAGATATGAGATGTGATAGGATGTGATAAGAGGTGTATAAGAAGTGATAAGAGGTGATAAGATGAATTAAGATGTGATAAGATGTGTATGGGATGACGCAAGAAGTGTATGTGATAGAATAGGATGTATATGGGTTGTGATAGGGCGAGAATGGATGTGATGTAAAAGATTAGATGTGAAGACATATGGGGTTACATGAATGGGAATGTGGAAATGGATGTATGTATGTGGATGTGTGGATGTGGAGATGAGAGTATGGATGTATGAATGTGAAAGTGGATGTATGAATGTGGAAATGGATGTATGTATGTGGATGTGTGGATGTGGAGATGGGAGTATGGATGTATGAATGTGAAAGTGGATGTATGAATGTGAAAATGGATGTATGCATGAAGATGTATAAGCATAGATGTGAATGTGGATGTAGATGTGGATGTATAGATGTGAATGGGAATGTGGATGTGGATGTATGTATATATGTGGATGTAGATGTGAATGTATAGATGTGAATGGGAATGTGGATGTGGATGTATATGAATGTGGATGTAGATGTGGATGTATAGATGTGAATGGGAATGTGGATGTAGATGTATGTATGTATCTGGATGTGGATGTATGTATGTATGTGGATGTGGATGTATGAATGAGGACGTGATAATGGATGTATGCATGTAGATGTGGATATATGGATGTGAATATAAATGTGGATGTGGATGTGGATGTATATGAATGTGGATGTAGATGTGGATGTATATGAATGTGGATGGGAATGTGGATGTAGATGTATGTATGTATGTGGATGTGGATGTATGTATGTATGTGGATGTGGATGTATGAATGAGGACGTGATAATGGATGTATGCATGTAGATGTGGATATATGGATGTGAATATGAATGTGGATGTGGATGTGGATGTATGGATGTGGATATGGATGTGTATGTATGAATGTAGATAAGGGATGTGGATGTATAAATGAGGATGTGAAAATGGAGGTATGCATGTAGATGTGGATGTATGGATGTGAATATGGATGTGGATGTGGATGTATAAATGAGGATGTGAATGTGGATGTGAATGTGGATGTATGGATGTGGATATGGATGTGTATGTATGAATGTGGATATGGGATGTGGATGTATAAATGAGGATGCGAAAATGGATGTATCCATGTAAATGTGGATGTATGAATGTGAATGTGAATAAATGTGTCGTCGATATGAGGAAATGGATGAGAATGAGTACACATTGAATGGAATGTGGAATAAGTAATGTGGACTAAGGAGGGATAATGTGGAAAGACAAGAGTTTGATTTAGAAACTGTATTTTGTGACTGTTTGTAAATGACTGTTTTATGTCAAGAATGCTGGGGAAGCATTTTGACCATCTTGTGGATTAAGGTCATGAAGACCTAACTATTAAAGTTGCAACTGCTGACGGAGAGTCAATGGAGGACGTCTCGCGTAGCAAGGTCGACCGAGGTCTTGACCAGCCTCGGTTCGATTTAAATGGTGAGCTTCCGGTACGGTGGATGAGGGACCAAGGAAGCGGCCTATGAGTGAAGCGCTAGGTCACCTGCGAAGGATCCTAGAGGGTGCTGACCATACGGTGCTCGGGCTCTGGGTCGCCTAGGATACCCACGCGTGCGTCGAGGAAGATATTAGAACAAGGAGTAAGAGTTGTTTTGTGAAACCGGGCATGGATCTGGTTGATTGACCTTGCTGGTCCTCAACGGATGAGTCCATGGCTCTTTTATATGGATCTGTTGGTTGATCTTGCTGATCTTCAACGAGAGTCCATCTTGATAAGTGATTATATTGCCGAGTATTATGGGCTAGGAACTATGGAAACGGCCTCTGTGTGGACAGGTGGTGAGCGTTCTAGTTGCCAATGATGCCATAGATACTCTGATGAAGGAATGATGGGAAATTATGAATCAACTGGATAAATTGGGAGATTGTGATCAGTGGTACTATGGTTTCATTAAAGGATTGTTTTAAAGTTAGCTGATGCTAAGAAAAAGGCAATTTTCATATTGGGTGTGTAAGTGGTGTGGCTAGTTTTATGTTTGCATGAAATTCCGGCTAGGGGGCCTTGGAACTCTTTTCCTTGGTACCCGGGACAAAACCTAACCAAATTCCAAATTGGATCCCATCACTACAGTGGTTGGGCGGTTGGCTAACCCATGGGATCGGATGGGGTTAGGCTGGATTGATGGATCCGTAAACCGAGACTCAATTTCTGTTATTACGATAGATGAAGTAAGTCCCGGATAGTAATTGTTCTATGGATAGGAATCAACGGCTGTGCCTCTTGATGGGGAAAAAAGCGTTGATCCCAATGATCCAAGTGCAAGTTTCTTCCTTAATCCGACCGAGTATTTTTATAGGTGCAGTTGGATCAGCGTGATCAGTAATGATCTTGACTACGTTAGGGTAAAAAATTATCTTGGTGGAATCGCCCGTGCTTTCCGGGTAAGGGAAGTTTTTTCCGGGTTCGGTTTTGGAAAACCGACGGATTAGTCTCTTGTCTGGATATCCGTGGACGAAGCCCCGAATGTGGGACCCCTGTCCCGTGCGAGAAGTGCTACTTCCGCTGCTAGTACCCGAATCCGTTGCTCGGTGGGAACAGGGGGATCTCACAGTTGGTATCAGAGCATTTGGTTAATAAAGATCAACTGAGAAGACAAATATGTCAAAAATTTATCTAGAAAGACAAAAAGGTTATAATTGTGTGATATAATTCATACAATTTGATATTCAAACTGAAACTCGTAATTTGGTAATTGGGTCTTCAAATGAAGTACCGCAATTATATAGAATCCTTGACTTGCTTGAGGCCTAGACATGATGGTATTTACCTTATAATTCCAAGGGCCGTGACTATCCGTATATACCGAGAGTATAACTGCAGCTCTTTACTGACAGTATATACGAGTAAATCTAAGACTTGAAATTATAAGCGTTAATGCTATCTAGATGATGAATTCGAATGTGGTTGATATGATTTTTAATTCTGTTTGAGAATCGATGAATTGATTTGGATTCTGATTGAAAAATGATGATTTTCGAAATTTAGTTGAAATGTAATAAGCTGAGCGAAACCACAATGAGAATGAATGGGACGAGTCCCAGTGATGATATTCATAACTGGAATGATGATAACAATTTCAGCAAATCACTATGAGATTAGTGGATTGTGCTGTCAAAGTGCTACTGTTAACACTTGACTCGGTATATCAAGTTAAGGGATGACAAATTGAAAACTTGCTTGACTGAAATTCCAGTGGAGGAATGTTCAGAAAGAAAAATTTTCGATCTGATGGACCATTATCGTGTTAAAGATATGAATGATATGATCTGAAATGAATTGTTATTTAATGATGAGTTCTATATAAGGGATATTTATCCCCGTATTCTGTTGGGTTGACCAGAATATAAGGAACCCTAGAATAAATTGGATCTTAAGAAAAAGAGTTGTCCTCTACTTGGCGAGATGAGGACATCTCGCACTTTTTTAAGTGGGGTAGAATGTAAGATTCCTCCCCAGCCTTCGAGGCATACAGGAGTAAGAATCTCCCTTTTTGATCTTAAAATTATTCCCTCTCAAAAATAAAAGAAAGATTCTGTTTAAAAAAAAAAGGAAGACCCTTTCCCTAGAATACTTCTCAAGAGTCACGCTGTTTTAAGGATTCAGAACAATGAGTTCAGAAGTGAAAATCGGTGTTTTGGATACCAAGGTTTTGGTCTTCATTTGAGTACGGCACAAAAGAAGTTCTTTATCTATTGGGGAGTTTAAGAAGTTATCCCCCCAGATATTGTGAGCCTTATCTGACTTCAAAGAAAGTAAGTGACTTAGCTTACGAGCTTCTTTTATCTCCTCATCTCAAAGTTCTTAATGCCTTCTATAGAAAATTGTGCCAAACCCAAATCATGGAAAGACGGTAAAACTTCAGTGGCAAGCTACCGTTGGCTTCTAAGTTACGCTAGCTCCTTCCTTTATATAAGTCGTAACTTTTACTTGTCGCTCACAGTAATCTTACTCCCATCGATCTCCTTTCTTCCTAATCTCCTTCATGGCTTGGCAACAAGAATTAGTTTTATCCATAATGATTCCTCACCTTCAAGACGCAAGTGAGTCTGTGAAGAAGGATTTTATAGAGCAGTATGAGCGCTCACTTTTCCCTCACTTGGGAACTTCTGTAGCGCAGACAAAATGGCGGACCTATCAAGACATAACTAGGGTAACACCCTGGGGTCAGCAGCACTTTCGTAACAATGTTCGCTTGGCCATGGTTATTGAAGCTTTGGGTTTGGGTCCCCGATACTACTGCGTCATGAGATCAAGGCATCCTGGGTTTTCTGAGCGGGTCTTCTTACTGGCGTGTTTTCTTCCTCATGAGAAGATATGCCTTTACCCCGTTTTTGGCTTGCCTCTCAGAGGTCCTTTTGTTAGAACACCTCATACCACTGAGATAGGCGCAGCAATAACCCACAGAATCATTCCCATAGATGAGTTACCTTATACTTGTGCAGCTTGTGAGGACTGCTTTTGTGACCATATGATGGACGGGCTTATGGAAGTGTAAAGAGTTCCTCTATCTTTACTGTATAAGTTCCGAGAATGAATAAAGTTTAAATCTTGTTCGTATTTTGAATCTTGCTCTCTTTAAGACTTATCTTGGTGGTTAATCTTGATTAAAATTTTTCTCTAAGTCTCATATTCGTGAATTTTGCGAAATTATCACAAGTTGCGAGATGAGGACATCTCGCGTTTTTTAAGTGGGGTAGAATGTAAGATTCCTCCCCCAACCCCCTTTTTGATGTCTAGTATCTTCCCCTGTAATCAACCCTCTTCAGAAATATAAAGACCCTGTTGCTAACTATTTTAGCCTAGAGAGAGGAAAATTATTCTAGAGAGAGAATATTCAAATTTTGAATATTTTTGGATAGAAAAATATCTCTTATAATTCAGATGAGTTCCCCTGAAACAGAAATTCAAAAAGAATTTTCCAATGTGCAATTGGAATTAATTGGAAATAGGTATAAAGAACCTTAGTCTAAGGGTCTAGATTTTCAGAAATCTTTAGACTATGGTCCAATTAAGGTTCCTATGGGCCAATAGCATCAATCCATGTGTAGGGAAGAGATAAATCCAAATTTGTAAAAAGAAGATACCAAAAAATGAGTAAATGCTCACATAAGGTGAAGAGTTGAAAATGTACAAGGTTTATTAGTAAAAAAACTATGAGCAATATTAAAATGATTCCATTATGACACATATGTAAGGAAGGGGAAGTCTTTAAAGGAGGTGCATATTTCACATAAGATGAAGAGTTGAAAATGTACAAGGTTTATTAGTAAAAAACTATGAGCAATATTAAAAATATGAGATATTTTGGGAATAATGATTTTATTATGACACATATGTAAGGAAGGGGAGTCCCTTAAATGCTCACATAAGATGAAGAGTTGAAAATGTACAAGGTTTATTAGTAAAAAACTATGAGCAATATTAAAATGATTCCATTATGACACATATGTAAGGAAGGGGAGTTCTTTAAAGGATGTGCATATTTCACATAAGATGAAGAGTTGAAAATGTACAAGGTTTATTAGTAAAAAACTATAAGCAATATTAAAATGATTCCATTATGACACCTATGTAAGGAAAGAGAGTTCTTTAAAGGAGGTGCATATTTCACATGCTTGAATGAGTTTTAAACTCATAAAAATTGAGATATTTCATCTCTCCTCTCTCCTCATTTAAGTCTAGTTCCAAAAAGTTAGCTTAACTGACCTAAAAATGGTCAAATATTGACCAAACTGATTTAGAAAATTCTAGAATCAGTTTGTTTGGTTAGGAGCTCAATTTTTCCTATAAATAGAAGCCTCCCCCTTGTTGAAAAATAGATAGTGTTTATGCATCGTTACTCTACTCCACCTAAGCCAAGAACTGTGAATTCATTTAATAATTCACTAGTTTTTGGAGCTTCCCTCTTTCTTCAATCCCCATTAGTGGCTCCATCAACATACTTAACCAATTGATTGGTTGGGGGCCTCTACCGTGAACAAAGAATCAAGCAAGTTGTAAGGTAATTAGTGAATATTGATCTTTCTATAATTTCTTAATGTTTCTCTCTTCTCAACCCCTCTCAAGCTTGAGAAGCTTAATTGGTATGTTGTTTTTAAATGCTATTGAAGTTTATTGGTGAATAGTAGTGAAGAGTTATTTAATAAATGCTATTGAGGTTAATTTTCATTTATGTTTAAATTCTAATGATTTTTATGTAAATTCTCTCTCTCACTTAAGAAATGGTCATACTCATGACCCATTCTCAATCCAAATCAAGCTTTTCATAAAGCTTTTCCTTAACCCAAGATTAAGCTATGCTTGAGGCCAAATTAATGGCTTTTTTCTATGCTTTTAGTTTATGTATATTGATGATTCAATCCATTATGGATTAAGGATCCAATTAGAGATTATTTTAATTATTTTCTTAATGATAAGCTTTATCCCTTAGAAAAATTGAGATTTATCAGTCATAGCAGCGGAGCTATGGCAAAATTTTTATAAAAATTATGCATAAAATAATTTCATTCAAAGTATAAAAAGAGGACTTCCTACCATATTCTAGGAATTATCATCCTAGATTAATTGAAAGAATTTCATTATAATCATGGAGAAATTAAAATTTAATATCATGCATAAAGGATAAGTTTTTATATCAAAAGTGTTATTTTTACCATTTTTATTTCATGCATAGAAGTATGCATAAAAGAAAAATTTTTATATCAAAAGTGTTACTTTTATCATTTTTAATTTTCATGCATAGAAGTATGCATAAAAGAAAAATTTTTATATCAAAAGTGTTACTTTTATCATTTTTAATTTTCATGCATAGAAGTATGCATAAAGAAAAATTTTTATATCAAAAGTGTTACTTTTATCATTTTTAATTTTCATGCATAGAAGTATGCATAAAGGAAAATTTTTATATCAAAAGTGTTACTTTTATCATTTTTAATTTTCATGCATAGAAGTATGCATAAAGGAAAATTTTTATATAAAAGTGTGACTTTTATCATAATTGAATTTCATGCATAGAGGTATGCATAAAAGTTGATTATTTTATTATAAAAGTGTTACTTTTATCATAATTGGATTTCATGCATGGAGGTATGCATAAAAGATATTCTTTTTATACTAAAAGTGTGATTTTCATCATAAATGGATTTTATGCATAACTTAGATGCATAAGAGAAATTCTTTATTTCTAAAAGTGTAATTCCTACCAAATTGACTTTATGCATAAGAAGATGCATTAAAAAAAATGATTTTTAATTCAAAAGTGTCATTCTCATCTAAATTGAATTTATGCATAGGAAGATGCATAAAAGATTGAATTTTAATTCAAAAGTGTCATTTTCATGAATTTATGCATAGGAAGATGCATAAAAGATTGATTTTCTTCGGAAGTATTAATCTCCTTAAATGGAATTTATGCATAAGTAAATGTGTAAAGAGATCTTATATCAAATATAAGAATTCTCTTGTATTCTATAAATAAGATATGAGATGTGATAGGATGTGATAAGAGGTGTATAAGAAGTGATAAGAGGTGATAAGATGAATTAAGATGTGATAAGATGTGTATGGGATGACGCAAGAAGTGTATGTGATAGAATAGGATGTATATGGGTTGTGATAGGGCGAGAATGGATGTGATGTAAAAGATTAGATGTGAAGACATATGGGGTTACATGAATGGGAATGTGGAAATGGATGTATGTATGTGGATGTGTGGATGTGGAGATGAGAGTATGGATGTATGAATGTGAAAGTGGATGTATGAATGTGGAAATGGATGTATGTATGTGGATGTGTGGATGTGGAGATGGGAGTATGGATGTATGAATGTGAAAGTGGATGTATGAATGTGAAAATGGATGTATGCATGAAGATGTATAAGCATAGATGTGAATGTGGATGTAGATGTGGATGTATAGATGTGAATGGGAATGTGGATGTGGATGTATGTATATATGTGGATGTAGATGTGAATGTATAGATGTGAATGGGAATGTGGATGTGGATGTATATGAATGTGGATGTAGATGTGGATGTATAGATGTGAATGGGAATGTGGATGTAGATGTATGTATGTATCTGGATGTGGATGTATGTATGTATGTGGATGTGGATGTATGAATGAGGACGTGATAATGGATGTATGCATGTAGATGTGGATATATGGATGTGAATATAAATGTGGATGTGGATGTGGATGTATATGAATGTGGATGTAGATGTGGATGTATATGAATGTGGATGGGAATGTGGATGTAGATGTATGTATGTATGTGGATGTGGATGTATGTATGTATGTGGATGTGGATGTATGAATGAGGACGTGATAATGGATGTATGCATGTAGATGTGGATATATGGATGTGAATATGAATGTGGATGTGGATGTGGATGTATGGATGTGGATATGGATGTGTATGTATGAATGTAGATAAGGGATGTGGATGTATAAATGAGGATGTGAAAATGGAGGTATGCATGTAGATGTGGATGTATGGATGTGAATATGGATGTGGATGTGGATGTATAAATGAGGATGTGAATGTGGATGTGAATGTGGATGTATGGATGTGGATATGGATGTGTATGTATGAATGTGGATATGGGATGTGGATGTATAAATGAGGATGCGAAAATGGATGTATCCATGTAAATGTGGATGTATGAATGTGAATGTGAATAAATGTGTCGTCGATATGAGGAAATGGATGAGAATGAGTACACATTGAATGGAATGTGGAATAAGTAATGTGGACTAAGGAGGGATAATGTGGAAAGACAAGAGTTTGATTTAGAAACTGTATTTTGTGACTGTTTGTAAATGACTGTTTTATGTCAAGAATGCTGGGGAAGCATTTTGACCATCTTGTGGATTAAGGTCATGAAGACCTAACTATTAAAGTTGCAACTGCTGACGGAGAGTCAATGGAGGACGTCTCGCGTAGCAAGGTCGACCGAGGTCTTGACCAGCCTCGGTTCGATTTAAATGGTGAGCTTCCGGTACGGTGGATGAGGGACCAAGGAAGCGGCCTATGAGTGAAGCGCTAGGTCACCTGCGAAGGATCCTAGAGGGTGCTGACCATACGGTGCTCGGGCTCTGGGTCGCCTAGGATACCCACGCGTGCGTCGAGGAAGATATTGGAACAAGGAGTAAGAGTTGTTTTGTGAAACCGGGCATGGATCTGGTTGATTGACCTTGCTGGTCCTCAACGGATGAGTCCATGGCTCTTTTATATGGATCTGTTGGTTGATCTTGTTGATCTTCAACGAGAGTCCATCTTGATAAGTGATTATATTGCCGAGTATTATGGGCTAGGAACTATGGAAACGGCCTCTGTGTGGACAGGTGGTGAGCGTTCTAGTTGCCAATGATGCCATAGATACTCTGATGAAGGAATGATGGGAAATTATGAATCAACTGGATAAATTGGGAGATTGTGATCAGTGGTACTATGGTTTCATTAAAGGATTGTTTTAAAGTTAGCTGATGCTAAGAAAAAGGCAATTTTCATATTGGGTGTGTAAGTGGTGTGGCTAGTTTTATGTTTGCATGAAATTCCGGCTAGGGGGCCTTGGAACTCTTTTCCTTGGTACCCGGGACAAAACCTAACCAAATTCCAAATTGGATCCCATCACTACAGTGGTTGGGCGGTTGGCTAACCCATGGGATCGGATGGGGTTAGGCTGGATTGATGGATCCGTAAACCGAGACTCAATTTCTGTTATTACGATAGATGAAGTAAGTCCCGGATAGTAATTGTTCTATGGATAGGAATCAACGGCTGTGCCTCTTGATGGGGAAAAAAGCGTTGATCCCAATGATCCAAGTGCAAGTTTCTTCCTTAATCCGACCGAGTATTTTTATAGGTGCAGTTGGATCAGCGTGATCAGTAATGATCTTGACTATGTTAGGGTAAAAAATTATCTTGGTGGAAT
The DNA here is from genome assembly GCF_041138505.1 of Cibotium barometz. Lineage (NCBI taxonomy): Eukaryota > Viridiplantae > Streptophyta > Polypodiopsida > Cyatheales > Cibotiaceae > Cibotium > Cibotium barometz. Next base: position 57,536,829 of record NC_141062.1, read on the forward strand.
CGCCCGTGCTTTCCGGGTAAGGGAAGTTTTTTCCGGGTTCGGTTTTGGAAAACCGACGGATTAGTCTCTTGTCTGGATATCCGTGGACGAAGCCCCGAATGTGGGACCCCTGTCCCGTGCGAGAAGTGCTACTTCCGCTGCTAGTACCCGAATCCGTTGCTCGGTGGGAACAGGGGGATCTCACAATGTGGATATATGTATGGATGTGAATATATGATATGTGATGTGAAGGAATCTGAAGTGATGAGATGGAAAATGATGTGATGGGATGAGTACACATATAAATGGAATGTGGAATAAGTAATGTGGATTGATGAGGGATAATGTGGAAAAATGAGAGTTAATATAGAAACTGTATTTGTAAACTGTTTGTAAATGCTGTTTGTAAATGACTGTTTTATGTCAAGAATGCTGGGAAAGCATTTTGACCGTCTTGTGATTAAGGTTGTGGAGACCTAACTGATAAAGTTGCAACTGCTGATGGAGAGTCAATGGAGGACGTCTCGCGTAGCAAGGTCGGCCGAGGTCTTGACCAGCCTCGGTGCGATTAAAATGGTGAGCTTCCGATACGGTGGATGAGGGGCTAAGGAAGCGGCCTATGAGTGAAGCGCTAGGTCACCTGTGAAGGATCCTAGAGGGTGCTGACCATACGGTGCTCGGGCTTTGGGTCGCCTAGGATACCCACGTGTGCGTCGAGGAAGATATTGGAACAAGGAGTAAGAGTTGTTTTCTGAAATCGGGCATGGATCTGGTTGATTGACCTTACTGGTCTTCAATGGATGAGTCCATGGCTCTTTATATGGATATGTTGGTTGATCTTGCTGATCTTCAACAAGAGTCCATCTTGATAAGTGATTATATTGCCGAGTATTATGGGTTAGGAACTATTGAAATGGCCCCTGAGAGTGGACAGGTGGTGAGCGTTCTAGTTGCCAATGATACCATAGATACTCTGATGAAGGAATGATGGGAAATTAAGAATCAATTGGATAAATTGGAAGATGGTGATCAATGATACTATGGTTTTATTAAAGGATTGTTTTAAAACTGGTTGAATATGTGAAAAGGCAATTTCATATTGGGTGTGTAAGTGGTGTGACTAGTTTTATTTTTGCATGAACTTCCAGCTAGGGGGCCTTGGAACTCTTTTCCTTGGTACCCGGGACAAAACCTAACCAAATTCTTAATTGGATCCCATCACTACAGTGGTTGGCCCATGGGACTGGATGGGGTTAGGCTGGTCTGATGGATTCGTAAATCGAGACTCAACTTTTGTTATTACGATAGATAAAGTAAATCCCGAATAGTAATTGTTCTATGGATAGGAATCAACGGCTGTGCCTCTTGAATGGGAAAAAAAGCGTTGATTCCAATGATCCAAGTGCAAGTTTCTTCCTTGATCTGATCAAGTATCTTGAAGATGCAATTGGATCAGTTTGATCAGAAATGATCTTGACTACGTTAGAGTAAAAAGTTTTCCTGGTGGAATCACCCGTGCTTTCCGATAAAGGAAGTTTTTTTGGGTTCGGTTTTGAAACAACCGAGACGGATTAGTCTCTTATCTGGATATCCGTGGGTGAGGCCCCGAATGTGGGACCCCTGCCCCGCGCGAGAAGTGCTACTTCCGCTGCCAGTATCTTGAATTCGTTGCTCGGTGGGAATAGTGGGATCTTACAGCAGGAAGCCTTCTATTGGTCACTTGCGTGTCTTTGGTTGCTTGGCCTATGCTTTAGTGCCTATGCAACAACGCAAAAAATTGGATGATAAGGCTATCAAATGCATTTTTGTTAGTTACAGTGCTGAGAGCAAGGGTTACAGATTGTATCATCCGCAGTCAAAGCGTATCTTGATTAGTCGAGATGTTGTTTTTGTGAAAGATGATGTGCAGCCTTTGTTATCATGTACCAAAGAGACAGGTGTGAGCTCACGGGATGTATTTGATACGTTGTTGCCTCTATTTACAGGTGGGAATTCAAATGTAAGTCCTAATGAGGCAAATATTCAGCCTATGCAGATTTCAAACGACATCATAGTTCAGCCTATTTCTGATGTAGATTTACAGGATATAATTCATGAGGATAGGGCTGAAAATGAGCAGGCTAGAGGTATGCCTAAATGGCTGGTGCAAACCTTGCATGATAGTAAAATTGATGCACCTATATCTAGTCGTACTCGTTCAGGTTTTCAACATGCCTCTTATGCATCAGATTGTTATGCTTTGGCTGTGTCTAGTATGTGTGAAGAGGAAGAACCTCTTTCATTTGATGAGGCACAAAAATCAGAAAATTGGTTGGCTGCAATGCAAAGTGAATATGATGCTATAATGAAGAATGGTACATGGTCTTTGTGTGATTTGCCTATTGGTAAAAAGGCCATTGGATGTAAGTGGGTTTTTAAGTTGAAACGAAAGCCAGATGGCAGTGTTGATCGCTATAAAGCTAGACTTGTTGCAAAGGGTTATGCTCAAGAAAAGGGCATTGATTTTGATGAGTCCTTTGCTCCCACTTGTCGTATGACTACCATTCGTAGCATTTGTGCATTGGCAGCTCATAATGGTTGGAATGTACATCAGCTGGACATAAAGACTGCGTTCTTGAATGGAGATTTGCATGAGGAGGTGTATGTATCGCAGCCTCGTGGTTTTGTTCAAAGAGGGCAGGAAAACAAAGTGTGCAGGTTGAAAAAGGCTTTATATGGTTTAAAGCAAGCTCCACGAGCTTGGTATGAAAAGATACATACATATTTGACTGCACATGGTTTTCAGAATAGTCCAACAGAAAGCACTTTGTATGTTAAACGTGTGGATGATGTACATCTAATCATTGCTCTCTATGTCGATGACATGCTGCTCACAGGACCAAATGAGAGTCATATTGCTGATTTTAAGGCTGATTTGAATACCTCTTTTGAAATGTCAGATTTGGGGCATTTGCATCATTATTTGGGGATACAATTTAAGCAGTGTGATGGAGGTATTGCTTTGTGTCAGACAAAGTATATTGAGACATTGTTGCGGAGATTTGGCCTTGAAGACTGCAAGCCTATTGCTACTCCAATGGAGACAGGTTTGAAGTTGAGTCTTCATGATGCTGGAGATCACTTTAATGTCACACTCTATCAGACAGCTGTTGGGTTGCCTCATTTATGTATGCATTACGAGGCCGAACATTCAGTTTGCAGTCTCACAGGTGAGCAGGTTTATGCATAGCCCAGGGTCTCAGCATTGGAAGGCAGTTAAACGCATCTTTCGCTACTTTAGTGGCACCATACATCTTGGGTTATTTTATCCCAAGGGGGGATCGTTGCCGCTAGATTTACATGCCTTTTCAGACTCAGATTGGGCTGGTTGCTATGACACAAGAGTGTCCACAAGTGGTTTTTGTTTCATGCTCGGTAGCTCATGCATATCTTGGTTGAGCAAGAAGCAACCTACTGTGGCCACTTCTAGTTGTGAAGCTGAGTACAGGGCAGCTTTCACAGCTACGGTTGAGTGTGTGTGGCTCAGACGACTTATGGCTGACTTGGGTGTTGGACAGGAGTTTGCCACCTCTATCTTCACTGACAGTCAGAGCGCATTGGCGATTGCGAGAAACCCAGTTTTTCATGCTCGCACAAAGTACATTGAGGTGCATTATCACTATGTCAGGGAGAGACTCTCAGCAGGAGAGATAACCTTGGTCTATGTGCCAACACAGGACAACCTCGTCGATCTTTTCACAAAGGCGCTTCCTCGTGAGAAGTTTGAAGCTTTCCGCAAAGATTTGGGCTTGCTTCCCTTTGTGGATTGATCTACTTCGGGCATGGCACTCCCCTATACATGAGTGCCAGCTCTCGTTCACACCATCACTCCCAGGGGGGATTTGTTGCCATATATATAGGCAGTGATATGTGTGAACACACTTAGGACCGCCGGGGCACTTTTTCCCTCTTTAGGAGGTTTTTTTCCCCGGCTTGTATATACACCCATCATTCTAGGGCGAACTTATCTTTTGTACATTGACACAATCTAATACACTTTGTGTTGTGTGCATTCTTGCTTCTTCTTCTCCAAGCTTTGTGTGCTTTCCTGCAACCCTAATTCCAACAGAATTGTGCCTTGCTAATATCCTCACCTCCTACGATTTGAAGGTGCTCCCTAACATTTAGGAGGCTCCAATGTCTACTTGCACTTGCAACTTCCCCCACACCACTTGGCAACCGCACACGTATGTCAACAGGAAAAACAACTTGTTCATCTGCCTGCATTGGAACCCATAACTGTTCTTTTTCATCCACCGCTCATAATAAAAGCGTATGTATAACGTGGAACAAGCTTTGAGATACCAAAATGAGTCTACAATATTACACTTGAATGTGTCATTTTTATGCACCGCCTCTACAATACTCCAGTGCTCTCCAAGCAAGGCAACCACGTCATCACCTAGTACTTTCTTACACACAACCATGGTATATGTGTGTGAGAAGGTAAATTGATTGAGCATCTTAGCAGAAAGATGTAATTGGGCATACCCAACTAAGACCCATAGATCGAGAGGGCTTTGCAAACTTTAAAGACCCTTGTATATCACAAAGCATCCTTGATTTCATGACCATTACAGTCCAGGCATCTGGGAGGAGGATTGGCCATTCAATAGAAGAGAGGGGGGGGACATGTTATCATCTGTAACATACCAAAACCTGGTACCATCATGCCTTGGAACCACATAGGAGTGCCAGTAAAAGTTCTGCACTGTTTCTAACCGATATCTCCATGTAATGCATGAAATGTTCCAGTAAGACTGCATAATGGCTGCTCCTCTACCAAGTTTGAGGGAAAAATGTCTACAAACAAGAAATAAGATAACTTAGAAAGAAAGAAACTTCTGGCAATCATGAAATCACATGCTCCTTTCAAACTCATGATAGTTACAGTTGCATGGAAACTTAGTTTGTTGGCAAAGATGGATATCTCGTGCTGTGTAAGCGTGTTGTACCATGGCCACTAGTTCTCCATTGCTCGCCTTTTTGAAACCCTGTAAACGACCTTTCCCAATGAAGCTCCATCACATCTCGTCGTCAAACTCAATGGGGACCAGTTGCAGCTGGCTGTAGATAAACCCAAGAACCCTTGCAAAATGCCTCTCCCACCCAAGCACCATCGTCGTCCTTCCTATTGTGCAGTGATATCTCCTCAATTCTCATCTTTTGGTCTTCTTGGTGTGGCCATATCAACCTGAAGCTAAAGGTGAAGCTTGTTGTGCAAAAGGTTAGGATTGGGTGAATGTTCTAGAATGAGATATGTAGATTAGGGTTTTGGAGGAGCCTTGGAGAATGAAGAGATGAAAGAAGGGAAGAGATTAACGAGAGTATAGTTTGGATGTTCAAGAAGCTAAGCGGACTTGAGAATGAGATTTTGGTCTCTATAATCAAGTTTGAGATGAGGTTTTGGGGGGGGGGGGAGTCACTGTTTTCGAATAATGAGCCACAGAAATTGTGGGACCACACCTACCTACTCTAACCCCCTACTTTTTGTAGGAGACAAATGTAATTATAAGTGCCGAAAGCCTAGTCTCCCTCCCTACTGCCTAGTGTCTCTCCCTATATGCAAAGGAGACCAAATGTACACACTCCTCTATCCTTATTGGTCCGTTACTAATTACTTTCATTAGTAAAAGGCCCAAAATACGTTCAAATGTCCCCTAATGAGCAAAGAGCCGAATTCCACGCCCACTTGCAAGGAAAATCAACATACAAAAGCTATTTACATCCGCATACAATTGATTAGCTCCGAACCGTTCGGTGAGATATGTTCTTTGGTTTTATCACAACTAATCATATCACGCAAATCATCCTGGTCATTGAATAGTACATTATTGTGCATGGGGAGATGAACTTGTAACCTTTGTATATCAAGATTTTCATTACGCAAATCATATTGATATATGCGCTAGCATGTCTCTAAGATAAGAGTTGTAATCCTTAATTAGTATTTGTGTGTGGTTAAGTCGCACTATATTAAGTATGATGAGTAAATAATGAAATAATATATTTGCTGTCATGTGCAATTTAGTAAGTTTATAAAAACACAAGATTAGAAAAATTAATTTAAGTAAACCTTGATGTATGTGTGTATTTCGTACTAAGTTTTGAGATGCGTATATGGTAGGAATAATAAGTAAAAATCTACTTGTATGTGGTTATTTGGTTTACTCATTTGTGAGTAATTAATTAGATAAATTTTTAAGGGACAAGAGAAGGGGAAAAAAAGGGACCATCAAGGTATGATTGGAATGGCTAGTATTTGTGTGTGGTTATTGTTCTTCACACATTCCGTGCATCTAAAATCCCTGCCTCCATAGAGCCTATAAGCATTTCACATCATGTATAGCTATGGGTCCCAATGATGTAACGAAAGCAAGCCTTGTATATATGAGTAGAGAGATAGGCAATGGGCACCCACTTAACTTGGGTGGTCAGGCAAAGCTTTTATGTATATATACAACTTTTTGTTTTATCACAACTAATCATATCACGCAAATCACCCTGGTCATTGAATAGTACATTATTGTGCATGGGGAGATGAACTTGTAACCTTTGTATATCAAGATTTTCATTACACAAATCATATTGATATATGCGCTAGCATGCCTCTAAGATAAGAGTTGTAATCCTTAATTAGTATTTGTGTGTGGTTAAGTCGCACTATATTAAGTATGATGAGTAAATAATGAAATAATATATTTGCTGTCATGTGCAATTTAGTAAGTTTATAAAAACACAAGATTAGAAAAATTAATTTAAGTAAACCTTGATGTATGTGTGTATTTCGTACTAAGTTTTGAGATGCGTATATGGTAGGAATAATAAGTAAAAATCTACTTGTATGTGGTTATTTGGTTTACTCATTTGTGAGTAATTAATTAGATAAATTTTTAAGGGACAAGAGAAGGGGAAAAAAAGGGACCATCAAGGTATGATTGGAATGGCTAGTATTTGTGTGTGGTTATTGTTCTTCACACATTCCGTGCATCTAAAATCCCTGCCTCCATAGAGCCTATGAGCATTTCACATCATGTATAGCTATGGGTCCCAATGATGTAATGAAAGCAAGCCTTGTATATATGAGTAGAGAGATAGGCAATGGGCACCCACTTAACTTGGGTGGTCAGGCAAAGCTTTTATGTATATATACAACTTTTGATAATGTGAACGGGGAGAATCTATCATTTCTCAAGTCTATAAAGCTTTCTTCTTCTCTCACACTCTTACATTCTTGCTTGCTTGATTGTAATGTCCATGCTCTTACCTTGCTTACTTGATTGTAGTGTTCATGCTTGTGTGTGGTTGGAGTGTGTGGAGTGTGCATGCTTGCTAGCTTGAGTGAGAGTGTGATTGATCTAGAGTGAGGAGGGTGGTTCAAGCTTTCTAGCTTAACCATTGCCCTTTGGAATGATTCCTTCCTTAGAGGAAGAGCTTAAACAAGAGTTGATACTCTTTTTCCTTTCCCATTAGGACTTCTACGATCCACGATAAGAGGTTTAACCACTATCACTGTGATTCCTTATTATAAGAGGGCATGAAGGTTGTTGACATAAACAAATGGTGCTACTGTCAAGGATCGAATGGGGATCGAACTAGTCTTGGATAAGGGAAGGAAGTAGAGCTACCATCTTGTAAAAAATCTTATATTTTTCTCACTTTATCTTGCTCTTGGATACAAATCGCCGGTTGAATGTTAGGAAAATGTGTTCTAGAGTAGGATATTAAGTTGATTTGAGTGATTTGTGTGTTTGCGAGTGAATTTGTGCGACTAGAGTAGGATTTCTTTCTAACCTTGATCCTTTTTGTGTGTTTTTCTTTGTTGATTAACTAGATCTATTCTTTATCTCACAAGAGTGATGGAACAAAGAGCAAGATCTTTTGGGTGTGATTAAAGTAGGTAATCTTTCCACTTGGTTGATTGCATGAGCATTAGCCTTATATTAATTAAGAAATTAGTATACATTAGTATTTTTTACGTTTTAAACCAAGATTAGCTTCATCATTAGGGGACATTTGAGCATAAAAAGGGCCCTATAAGAATCCCTAATTTTAAGGAATTAAGACTGATTTTGCTGTGGCATAAGAAGCCACAGCTCATAAAGAAGCGTACTTTCTTGCTAAAAGCAGGGGATCTCTCTAGGCTCCCCCCCCTCTAGGCTCTAGTTTCCCTCTCTAGGATTTTCGTATCTCTTTCCCTTTCCACATCATCAATCTCGTCCATTAGTGGGGCCCAAAAATAGGAAAAATCCCTTTACTTTTAATTCTACCCTTTCAATCTTATTTACTGCACTTTAATGCCGTATTTGAAATTCCTACCAAATTCCACATCAACCTCAAAAATCGTTTTCATTCATTCTCCCAACTTTCCACGCCTGCAATATGATTCTCTCTCTTTCTCCCATTCCTGCAGTATCTGAGCCATCTGTTTGAGTCTCTCCCAAGCTCTCCTTTTCCATGTGAAGATATTTTCTCTCTCTCTCTCTCTCTCTCTCTCTCTCTCTCTCTCTCTCTCTCTTTAGAGCTACCATCTTAGAGTTACTATTTCATACATACATATTCATAGACCCCCCCAATTCTTGTTGTAATGGCACTCTGAGAAGTAACAAACACCACAGATAATCCATCACGAGTGAGGAAGGTAAACTTGCATGTTCGCATTTTGAATGAATATGCACCTATCAAAAAAGAACGTCTTAATGCACAGGACAAGCGAGAAAGAAGACAACAAGGCCGGAGTAATGTGGATCTTTGAGTTGATGGATATTTATATCCCAATGATCCTTCTACGAGACCTGCTCTCCACCTTTCACAGATCTACGTCTGCACACTAGGGTGGGCTTATTTACCACACTAGCCTGGGCCCTCAGAACTAGGCAGCATCATAACCTCTCGCCTCAATCGGCGAACCTTATTCTTCCCATGGTATGAGGGATACCTTGGGCCATTCCCGGGCTTTGCTAACGACGCTGCCCAGCTACACAAGCACGGAACGGAGTTAGCGTTGAAGCCAGGAAAACTTGCACTCTTTAAAGATAACAATTTCAATGCAATTTATTAAATACAATATCACACAATTCGTAACTTCATACAATTTTATGTCATTATTTCAAAAAGGAAAAGATACACATTTATTAGCAATATATATATCAAAAACTTTTCTTTAAAATATAACCAATCTAACCTGGCCACCATTTCCTTGAGGAGCTTGAAGAGGGAGGGTTGGAGCCGCATTGGGAGCATCTTCCCTAATTTCGTTTGTTGTGTGTGCTCCTCTCAGGGCAATATTCTGACATTTTCGGGATGGGGCCATCTTAGACGTCGACTTGCAAGGCTCGCTCCTGCTACGGTCGGAACGCTTCAGTTGGATCTCAATTCTGAGATCGTTTCTTAACATATGAGCAAAAGACTATAGCGTATGAACTCTATCTAAAGGCAAAAATCCCTTATTAAAGTCTACGCAAATGGGGGGGGAAAGAGTTAAGGACACTGCCTCCTAGCAAGAGGGGGATGGAGGAAAATGAGCTTATCTGAAAAGAGGCAAATGAAGGGGTGTGAGAGGGGCGGCTGTACTGCAGCAAGCACGCTACACAGGGGCAGACGGTGGCACGGATGACGACACAACAGGGCATACGCTGCACAGAAGTGCATGCTGCCTGTGGAGCACCCCGGGGGTTTATATAGTTGAGGGGTGAGGGTACGGTTGCTGCACAAAGCAAGGACGAAAGGACGGTGTACCATCAAAGGCTATGGATCAGTGGCCTACATGGGTATAGGGAAAAGGTACGGTGTCAGTTTGTCAGGGAAAGGAGTGGTACGCATGTACCTTATCTGGTCTGGGACAGCATGGGTGTCCATGTAGGGGTGCGTGTGGACCACACAGTGGACGGCCATCCTTTGGTTCTTGGGCGACCATCGTATGGGCACCCTAGTAAGTGTGTATGGTCTAAATTTTGGGGCGGGGTACCCAAATTTGGGACGCCCGTCTCGATTTGCGTGCCAGACCGCCCCGAGAGGCAAAATTTTTTTTTGTCCGGGAGGTTCTCTTGGTCGTTGGGGTTCAGACCGTTTGTTAATCGGACGCCCGGTCGTGCATTTATTAAGGTTTAAAGGTCATCGCTTTTTAACTAAAATGACTAAAATTTACGTATAAGCTTGATCCAGTGTCCGTTTTGGATGCTGTAAAATCCTATATTAGGGTAAAATCACGCGCAGATTCCAAATTTGGACTCAGAATTTGAAGATTCTAAGTAAAAATGACTCAAAATAGTAAAATCATTGATTTTTATACCATAAAAACTCATAAATTTATCTATTACATGGACATTTCTTTATTAGTGAAGATGGGTATGTTACATCCTTCCCCCCTTAAAGAAATCGAGATGTCCTTATCTCGTCATGAATTGGGGATAATCCCTTAAGAGTGTAGCTTCATCTTCCCAAGTTGCATCCTCTTAAGGATAATCTTTCCACTGTACTAGATGTTCTACAAGAGTTCTATTTCGGAGTTGCCTTTCCCTAGAATCTATGATGCTATTGGGCTGTAATTCAAGGACTCCTTGAGTAGGGATTACAACTTGTTGATCATCAAGAATATTCTAACATTTTCGAGATGGGGCCATCTTCGACGTCGACTTGTAGGGCTCACTGCTACGGTCAAAACGCTTCAGTCAGATCTCAATTCTGAGACTGTTTGCTCACCGTAGTATGAGCAAAAGACTATAGCATAAGAACTCTATCTAAAGGCAAAAATCCCTTATTAAAGTCTATGCAAATGGGGGGGATTGTGAGATGTCCTTAAGACCAAAAACATGGAGGAGGGCTGTGAGGGCTGCTGCTGTAAGTCTATTCACACGGGGGGGGGGGGGGGGGGGAAGAGTTAAGGACACTGCCTCCTAGCAAGAGGGGGATGGAGGAAAATGAGCTTATCTGAAAAGAGGCAAATGAAGGGGTGTGAGAGGGGCGGCTGCAAGGGGCAGCTGTATTGTAGCAAGCACGCTACATAGGGGTGGACGGCGGTACGGACGATGGCACAACAGGGCATACGCTGCACAAAAATGCGTGCTGCCTGTGGAGTACCCCGGGGGTTTATATAGCTAAGTAGGGGTGAGGGTACGGGCGTTGCGCAAAGTAAGGACGAAAGGACGGTGTACCATTAAAGGCTATGGATCAGTGGCCTGCATGGGTATAGGAGAAAGGTACGGTGTCAGTTTGTCAGGGAAGGGAGTAGTATGCATGTACCTTATCTGGTCTGGGGCAGCACGGGTGTCCACGTAGGGGTGCGTGTGGACCACAGTGGGCGGCCGTCCTTTGGTTCTTGGGCAGCCATCGTACGGGCACCATAGTTAGTGTGTACGGTCCAAATTTTGGGGCGAGGTACCCAAATTTGGGGCATCCGCCTCGATTTGCGTGCCAGACCGCCCTGGGGGACGATTTTTTTTTTGTCCGAGAGGTTCTCCTGGTCGTTGGGGTTCAGACCGTTCGTCAATCGGACGCCCGGTCGTGCATTTATTAAAGGTCGTCGCTTTTTAATTAAAATGACCAAAATTTGCATATAAGCTTGATCTGGTGTCCGTTTTGGATGCTGTAAAATCCTATATTAGGGTAAAATCGCACGCAGATTCCAATTTTGGGCTCAAAATTTGAAGATTCTCAGTAGAAATGACTCAAAATAGTAAAATCATTGATTTTTATACCATAAAAACTTATAAATTTATCTATTACATGGACATTTCTTTATTAGTGAAGATGGGTATGTTACACCTTCATCAGAGCCGCATCGAACACTGTGCTTGGAATGCAGTCATCATCAGATAAAAGGTCCATGACCTCTCCGTCTACAGACTCACTTTTTAAAACAAAAGGCTCTTGTGTGGAGCATTCTCACTCTGCAGTTTGTTCTCTGACACCAAATAAGCTTATCGCACTGTGGGAAGGGAAACACTGTGAAGGAAAATTTAATCTCTACTGCACCCTTTTGAAAGTCACCTTCCACGGTGCGATAAGGAAGTTTCTTCTCTGTCGTCCGAACAAGCTTATTATCGCACCATGAAGGAAAATTTATGTGATTTGTGATTTTTATCTAACTACATGTGCCATTTTGAAAGTCACATTCCCCACGGTGCGATAAGGAAGTTTGTTCTTTGTCCAAACTCGCTTACTCGCACCGTGGAAGGGAAAAGGGAAAATTTGTGTGATTTTTATCTCTACTGCTGAAAGTCACCTTCCACAGTGCGATAAGAAAGTTTGTTCTCTATCCGAACAACTCGCTTATCACACCGTCGAAGGGAAAAGGGAAATTTTGCGTGATTTTTATCTCTATTGCACGCTTCTAAAAGTCACCTCTCACGATGCGATGAGGAAGTTTGGTCTCTGTCCGAACATGCTTATCGCCACTCTGGATGGGGAATTTTTTTATGATTTCTATCTTTACTGCAATGCACCCTTTTGATCAATGTCCACTTATGACAATACTCTTTTTTAATGATTTCAGTATCGTTGATGATGGCTCATACAAAACAGACAGTCAGAAAAGTTCCTTTAGTTCCCTCGGTCGAACCCAACCTTCTGCAGTTAGAGAAAGAAAATGATGAGAGGCTTGCGAAAGTACCTGGGCAACTCATTTGTAATGTATCGTTCACAATGGAAGATGATCACTAAGGTCCGTATTTCTTTCATCCATATAAGGCTCTGTATTTTCTAAAGCTTTGTATGTATTATCCTTTTTTCTAAAGCTTTTCTTCAATTTTAGGGCACTTTTGAAACCCCTTCTGCCAAACCAGGCAAAGGAGATATTCATTTGTGATCCCCTTGTGTCATTAGTCCTTTCGGACCCCAGGAGGACCACCTCAGATATTATTCCATATTTCAAAGGACTGAATCCAAGGGCGTGTTGCTTTGCGGTTCTGCCATATGTAGAGAAGTAAGCACCCACTTTATTTATTTTATGTTTTATCATTATTGTTAATATAATCTCACGTATTTATTTTATAGTTTTTATCATTATTTAGATTTGGTTTTTTCAAATGGCAGAGGGCATTGGAGTGGCTGCTGCATTATTAATTTGGTGAAGTGCCGAGTTCTATTCATGAATAGCATGGTTGGAATGTACGGAGAACGTAAATTGTAAGTACTAGTTTGTATGATTTGTACCATACCGCTTAAGTTCTTTTAATTTTGAACATTGAAATTTTGATACAGGGCATCTAAGAGAGCAGTCGCTACCATTGAAGCTCTGTATCCTCAGTTAAAAAAGAAGACATAGTACAAGTTTTTAAATCAACCCATTCCTCTTCAAAAGGATTCACGCTCCTAAGGGTGGCATGTTATACCTCTGTGTCTTACTCAAAATTGGTATTTCAAGAGCTAAGAAAGATTTGGTATAACCTACATCCCTCCCAACACCTTCCTTAGGCACTAAAGATGTGTTATTCATTTGGAATTGATGCAAAGTTCATCCATAAAAACCCCAAGGCATTTTCATACAATACTCATTGTAAGTTGTGCACATTAATCTTTGAAATATTCCTATGACATTGGTTAGGGCAAAAGGCATAACTCTGTATACATATATACCCCATTCAGTGGAAAATGTCATCTTATGCTAGTCCTTGGGGTCTATCAACACTCGATCAACACTTGATTATAGACAAAAAAATTCCATCAAGGAAGCTACAAGCCTCCTTGTTACTGCCGACAACTCGCTCGAGCACATGCTCAACGATAGTAGATATTATTGCCACTTTACCCTTCTTAAGGTGATCCCTTACTATTACCACATTACCCTTATTTAACCAAGAGTACTTGGGTATGCTCATTGCTTTGCTAGCTTTGCTCCTTCCATAATCAAAATCGTGTGCTACCTTTGATTGTACTTCCAAGAAAATCAATCTTAGAATTTGGGGTGTGTATCTCCATCAATAAACACCTTCTTAATCAAGTGGTAGATTTGAGAGCCATAATCCCACATAGAGCCCAATGGGTACTACTTTCTCTTAGGGAGGACCATCTTGGTATCGTCAGTATCTATGTCCCCAATAGGGTGAGAGATTAGACTAAAGTGTGCAAAGGCCTTCCTTGTGTAGGTTTCTAGCACATGGGGGCACCTCAACGTGATAGAGCCTTAGGAGGGTTGTAGTAGTGGCAATATGAATGCCATAATGGTCAAAACCAATGAAGGAGATTTTTTTTGCCACAAAACCTAGACTGCATGTATATAGATAATTTGCACATATTTAATAGGCACTAGTGAGGAAGGTACCTCATCAATACCACCTTCTCTAACCATGCTTCAGTCTTGCTCCATCTTGGTGATCATTAATAGTAGGACCATGAGAAAATTGCTAGGATTCTTGACTCCCTTATTGGGGAGACCCAAAGATGAGCACTTGCATAAAGGAGATCAATGAGTCCTTCTCTTTTTGCCTTGGGGCAATTGCTATACATTTCTAGATGGTGTAATCTATAAGATAAATTATTTTCTCTAGTTAACAACCCAAGATCCACTAAAGGCCTTTTGAGACTAAGAGAGGGGACCCTACATAATATCCTTGCATCTCTCGAGCATGTGGGTGGAAATATTGATGTCCAGGTCATCTCTTGCACCACTCTTGAGGCCATAGAGACATAGGGTGTAATGGAGTGATCATAGAGCTGAGATATGGGAAAATTACCATGGATTAATACAAGATTAAGAAGATAATCTCGTACACACAAAGGGCCATGATTAAGTGAGTTAACCTCACCAAGAGGATGGAAATAGCCCCATGAACAGACTAATGTCCAAGAGAGATAATGTCCAAAGATCATAAAAGGTCATAAAAGAGTACAAATGACAATCCATTAGCCCCTTATATACTTGAGCCCATGACCATGGTCTTAGAACTAATCTAAAAGTTGTTGCTTCATTATAAACCATCCCCTCCTATAATGATTTTGTCCTCAAAATCAAAGGGTGATTGTGCAAAAATCAAACATATACAAAAGGCTATATATGGAAGCCAAAATCTCCACAAACATAGTGTCATCAATGCCAAGGATGGAAGTATGCCAAGCATGAATCACCAAAGTCGCAAAGCTCCTAGGATCAAATCAAAAAAATAATGGACTCCCATCTCGTGGAATGATGAAGCTAACCAAGAAGCCACCTAGATTAAAGGGAAATCCGATCCATGCAAACTCCAAAGAAATGGCTCTCCATCCTCTTGGATCAAATAGAAGATATAAAGAACTACTTAACGTCGATGTCAAAGCTAACTATGTATCCACTAGATCAAATGGATAGTCGTGGTGGTATGCATCACGGATCCCTCAAAAGGATATAGCAATAGCTCCTAGATTGAACAAAAAGCTTGAGTCTGAGGGAGAAAGCTCATAGACCCCTTTGAAAACAATGTGAAGCCAACATCCAAAGTATCCACCAAATGAGTTTATATCCCATAGTTTCAATGTCAAATGATCTTAGTATAAAAGAATCATCGTGTAGACCAAGCCTAAAATCTGTCACATGTGCATCTGAGTGATATGCCACATAGTCATCTACCATACATCTCAAATGAAATATCATGCACCCAAAGATAAATGTCCTAGCTCTAAAGAAATTAGGATAATGTAGACAATCATGGAAGCCATAGGAACATGACTCTAAGTCAGAATCATGCAAGATCAAATGTGAATCCTTGCCATCGTCCCATGTAGCATCACTCAAAAAATCAAAGGCATGATCCACTACATCAACATGTGTATATGCATGATCCAAACTATGCACCATATCCTCATGTGTAAAATCCCCTATTTGTATATGATGATCCAAAGTAGAAGTATGATCATCAAAATCACGATAATCATCACTGAATACCGACAAGGTATACACATGAGAGATAAGTGGCATCAACCACATCACTAATCATGTATCCTCAAGGTCATCCCCATAGGTATGATCTACCTCCATCCATGGTACTCTTATATGACCTATATCCCATGATATCCTTCAAGGTCATCCCCATAGGTATGATCTACCTCCATCCATGGTACTCTTATATGACCTATATCCCATGATAAGTCAATCTCTATCGATACTGGATCTAAAAAGGTCTCCAAATCAAAAGTAAAACACTCTGGATTCATGTGTATAAATCGACCTCTCTTGTGAGGTCTCATCTCAACAAACTCATCACTACTCTCATGCACTAGTATGCCTAGCTGATCAAATACATGAATGATCCCAACACAAATAGTGCTAGGTAAGCTATGATAATTAGGAGTAGTGATCATATGAGGACTGTCTCCAAATGTGAAATTTCTAGAGGAGTAGCCTAACACATCTAACACCAAGAACTCAGGCCTATGCTCCTCATACTCTATCATATTCTCAAGAATATGTTAAGTATCATCAATCTCATAAGCAACAATAGACTTATCACTAGCCGAATGCCTATGATCATCTAAAAGACCCTCATGATCGACTAATGCATCCCCATGATCCCTAGAAAGGTAGGAAGGCATAGGAATATCATCACTCGTAATGCTCGATGTGATGCCATGCTTGAGAACATGTCCAAATGATCTAACTCACACACATCACTATCACATACATCATCATTTGTGTGTGTATCAATATCATGAGTGAGCATGTATGACATTATGTGCACGTGCATCAATATCATCATAAGTATGTGTGTGCAATACATCATCATGTGTGTGGGTGTAACACATCATCATCATCATATCTGAATCTGTGTTAGTGTAGTCCACATCCTCATGAACATAATCACCATAATCACGATGATCCGAGAGTAAGGGATACTCAATCAAGTCACCAAAAGAAGAATCGTACCACCCGAATAATACTAAACCATCCGTGCAAAGCGGAAGCATGAAAGCGCCATGAGGGCTGGAGTAGCTTCCCTCGTAGCGAAGGTAGCTTCTGCTACTTCGGCTAAAGTTTTTTTTAAAGAGTGTTGAATGCTGCTCTACTCCCCTCGTGCTGTGTGTGCTGCCTGCTGAGACACTACTGACGGCACGTGCTTTTCTGCACCCGTCTTGCTGAAGAAGGCGTTAAAGGCATCGTCCCCACCCCAACTGTCTTGTCGCTCGGCACCTACCCATGATCAGGCTAGATGCCAAGATCTAGACAATAGAGCTCCCAGTAGGCGTTTTCGACCTGGATGCCGGCTTGGGCAATATGGATGGAAATTCACTCTCTCATGTGGCCAAAGTGAAGGAAGTAGGATGGTAGAGAGAAGATTTGGGCGAAAGCGAGATTGTTGAGGCTCGCAGCAAGCGTGCATTCTTGCCTTCACTGTATAGCTGTGCTTGACTGTTCCGTCCGTGAGATGCTGCAGCAGACGCTTGTGAGCTTCTAAATTAGAACTAAAAGACACTGCAATGAAGTTCTCAAAAGGGTTTCGTGTCTTCAAGACAATGAGGATCTTGCCGGTTCCATGTCTTCAAGACAAGTGAAAATCTAGCCAAGGTGCAGAAAGCGCTATATGATCTCCAACTCCACCATTGTGGCAGAGGTATCTGGCTGCCTTGGACAAAGATTACGAGTAAATCAGAGTAGAGACTACAGAAGTTGATGACGAAGGCAAAGAATATTAATAATCTGCAGTTTGTTAGTTCCACTCTTGTTTTGTATGCAATTCGAACGTTTTTTCTTGTTTTGTTTTGTTAGGTCTGGCAACTGCGTGTGACAGCTCATGAAGCCTTAAATTTAACTCTAGAAGATGTATTTTGCCAAGTGCTTGTGATGGCTCATGAAGCTTTTTTAACTCTAGAAGATGTACTTTGTTTTTTCAAAGAAGAAACTACGTAACAGCAACATTAGAGTAGGGGCAATGGTGAAGGGCACAATAACCACAACAACATTGTGATACACTTTTCTTTATGTGTCCCAAGGCTTAAATTCACACCTTCCCAAGCATTTGTAGCCAAGAGGTAAGAAGATGACTCCTTATCTGGTTGGCCGAAGCTGAACTCAGGAGTGCTTTCTAGCATCTCCACTAAATGCGAGTAATAGTCGTCATTAAAGCTTGCTTATCAACACCAAGCTTATCTAGAGCAGCTATATCATTGAGACGGAGTCCATTCATGTGTTGCAAGTTTCGTCAATTCAATGTTTGATGCTTTTACTTTATATATTGCATTCTTAATTTAGTTTTCCTTCCAATAATGCTATTGATGCTAGTTTGCGGAATAGGAACCTTGTGGTGTATGGTGCACATTGGCTTACACCAAGTGGATTGGGTTCAATTCCCAATAAGTCTCACAATGAAATTTATTGCTAAAAGCTTGTAAATTGGTTGTATCGTGCTTTTTGCATATGTGTCTCTGTTCAGTGTTTCTTGACAAGAGATCAAACTTCATCTAAATTGATCATTGATCATATTGATTAGCATAGATCATTGTTGTAAACTCTGTCTTGGTTAAGAAATTATCATGATCATCTCAAACCACTAAGTAGTGCAAAAATCTTGCATTACTTCTAACAAGATTCAATTATCTTTCTTACTTGAGATAAATTAAGCATAAATACCATAGTTGTGTTTATCTTACATCAAACTTTGTAAGATTTCTTGATTTCTTTGTAGTTTCGACAATTTTCTCTTAAAGAAACACACTTCTTGCAAAGAAATGATCAAGATTAGGAAAGTTTGAATCAAGAATCACTCATTGTTGCTTCAAGATTTGATTTCATCAATGTCTTTGCATTTCTTTATAAATCTGCACCAAGAAACTTGTAAATGATGCTCCAACTTTGCATAGATTTACACACAACTATGAAATGCACTACTTTGCACAACATATTCTCGAATAGAGCACTCTACAATATAATTTGTTTAATATATATTAGAACTATTAATTATACTGAAATCTATATAGAATCTTCAATTTGTAACAATTCTTGATAAGAACTACACCAAAATCTAGACAACCACTTTCAATATCCTCCAAAATTGCTAAGATTCTTGAAAAACTAGGCAAATATGGAATGAAACTAAGGTTTATGAACAGATTTAATGAAAAGAAGTACTAATCAAGGAGATTTAGCAAGAAAAGTCCAAGAAAAGCACTCTAAAAATGGTTGAAAATCATAATTCAAAACTTAAGAAAATTAAGATTCTCTCAAATCTTTGCAATGACCTAATCTAAAAGTTGTTGCTTCATTACATAGAGAGTGAAGTATTATCATCACATATGGGTGTTCTTTTGGGCCAAGGGACTTCTTTGCTTTGATGGGTTTATACCACCACAGAGACAAGATTAATTGTGTTCACAGGCCAAATGGGATAGTGGCATCGGGTCCATGCAATCGCATTAACTTCAAAAACCATCTACTTTCATCTAACCCACTCTTAGCATTCTAGGATGACACTAAGAGTTTAGTAGCATATCATCTCACTCAACATATAGAGATCATTGGACTCGCCTTCTCTATGGGTGAGCTCGAGAAGTCTCTTTAGGTTCTCCTTTGCCAAAAGTGCATATGCAAGGATGGGCTCTAGTGTCACTAGGACCTTATGACGGTTGACTTTTAGCGAGTCCCCAATGAGGTCATGCAAATAGAGAGGCTTGTCAAGAGCCTCATCTACTTGATATCCCCAAAGAGAAGGGTGACAGATGCGAGTTGTGATCTTAGGGGGTTCACCTCAAAAAATGTTAGTATACCACGTGAGTTCAGCAGGAGGGGTTTTTTACTAGATACATTGAGAAAAATTAACAGAATTACATTAACAGGAGGGGTTCTTTAATTCAACTTTAGAAAAAAATCTGTTAGTTCATAAGTAAAGAGGGGTTGTTTTATTGGGAAAAAATTTTTAGTTAAGGGGTTTTGTAAATACCTCTTGAACATACGTGATACCAAGGGTTTTCTAGTAGAGCACCCCCGAAGTTGCGATATTGGCACCCCATTAGTCTCATCTACTTGCTCCCCAAAGAGGGGGGTGATAGACTTGAGGTATGATAGTGGCACTCAATTAGCCTCCTTGGTAGTGTGCATACAAATTCCTCACCAAAGTGATCAACCATGAGCACCTAGACATAGAGACAAGATCCCAGATAACACTTACTTTTTGGAAGGTAATTTTTTTGGTGCGAAGGTTTAACACAAAGATCTAGTGGATCTTCTCCTAGAAGGCCTACGATCAAGTTGATTGAGCCCTCTTGACATTGGGCCTTCTTGAGAAGTTGAATTTCATTAAGATGAGTATTAAGAACTTAATGCATCTGATTGCACATGGTTTGTTTATAAGATAAAAGCTTGATGCCAACAAAAAGAAGCTTAATGGCTAAAACGTATTTCTTTATCGTACATACCATGGCCAAAGCTTTTCGTTTAGTGGTGGTATAATTTATCTCAACATCATTGAGTGGCTAACTAGCAAAACTCGAGGGAGGGGGGTCCAAGTTATACTCCTTGAGTGTTATGCCAAGACACATCCATAGCACATAGACCAAGGTATCAATGTGGACATTGGATAACAATATCCCATCTTGGTGATCCTAGAAATGAAACATAAATTGCTAATGACCACTTTGGGCAAAACCCATTTTATATGTTTGATCGATTTCATAATTGAATCCTACATCAATGAGCTTCTAGAGATTACCCTTAAGGATTTGAGAAATTGGGTATTTTTAGTATACAATCATTGTTTAAATGGCATGGCACCATCTATGCATGTTTTACCACTTTATGTGGAATATCCTTCATGTCTAAGTACTTTCATGTAAAGAAATCTATGAATTCTTTTAGCAAGGCAATTAAGTCATTCACTTCATCAAGGTTGAGGTCTTTAGCAATGTATATTGGCTTAGAATATTCTCTTAGCCCATCAAGGTTAACTATTTTTACCTCCACGAAACAATGATCATAAGATCTATGTGGCTTACCATCCACAGTTCTGAATTCTTTTAGCAACGCAATTAGGTTACTCACTTCATCAAGGTTGAGGTCTTTAGCAATGTACATTGGCTTAGAATCTTCTCTTGGTTCAACAAGAGAAGATTAACTTTTGGCCTAGAATCTTCTCTTGATTAACTATTTTGACCTCCACGAAACCATCATAAAATCTATTTAGCATCTGCACTTCTTTTGGCTTTTTCAAAGTGAATCAACCAAGCTCCTTGCCTTTGGCTTTAGGAGGATTCCCTTCTATCATGCCTATGCACTTTCGTGCAAATTAATCTCTAAATTAGTTCTTTTGGCAAGGCAACTAGGTCATTCACTTCATTAGGATTGAGGTCTTTAGCAATGTATACTGGCTTAGAATCTTATCTTGGTCCAACATGATTAACTATCATCTAGCATCAGCTTTGGGACAATTTTCAACCTCGAAAGATTATCCTATTTCTTTGGTTGCTTGTACAACACAACCTCACCATGGGCACATGGTTGGTATGCAATCTAGTTGTTGTGGTACCCTCATGTAGTCGTTGAAGCACTACCTTTGGGACCATCGATAGTACATGAGGTTTGGTGAAGGATTCTTCAATCGTTCACTTTTACCTAGTGCTCTCTACTTCGTGTCAAGGGGTGCAATTGCCAAGGTCACAAAGGTGGATGCAGTTCTACTTCAGAAGTCAAGGAGAATGACACAAGTCTCCTCCTTTAACTCACAAAAAGGATCACACAAGTCTCCCCTCCTCACACACTTTCGAATCTCAACCATTCATGCTTTCTCAATACCAATCCTCCTCGAGTGAACCCGAGAGGCTTGTGTGTGCCTAGGTTGGAACCTCATTAGTAGCATAGCCACTTGGCCCATCTGTTATGCCTGATGCAAGGAGGTCATTGATGGACGTGTCACCTCTTACCAATGGAATCTGCTTCATTTGGATGCACATCATCCACACCCTCCATATGCAGTTAGAGGTGTCTCACAAGTGACTCAAATTGAATGTAGCAACACCACTCAGCCTTCTTGCGCATGTGGAGTTTGGGCCGCTTTCTTTTTTTTGGGGGGGGGGGAGGGGGGGGGGGTGAAGTGTGATGGATAAGTCTGGCAATATAGGCCCCAATATGAATTCCCCCCCCCCCCCCCCCCCCCCCCAATTATAGCCTTCGTAGAGGGAGCACCCTCTCCTTGGGTTTTGGACTCTAGACCTCAGATGAGGATTTATTGTACTTTGTTTTCCTCTTGGAGGGATGTACTTTTCACTACAAAGATGTTTTCTCTTGACTAATGAAGGATAGTTTCTTGGGGAAAAAAAGGGAAATAAATAGTTCAAATAACATATAAAGGACTTTTTAGCTCATGAAGATATCCATTCAAGAGAATTAAAACTAGATTTACCTTTAGTGTTTTTCCTTTGCTGTATCTTGTGCATCACATGGTGTTATAGAGAGAGAGGAGAGAGAGGAGAGAGAGAGAGAGAGAGAGACCAGACGAGACAAGAGAGAGATGATGATTGCCTGATTCCAGCAACCTTTACAAAATGGACATGCCCAAGCCAACGTTCGTTGGTACAACTTGTTGATGGAAAAAAACAAGGAGCGCATCATCCCAGAAAGAAGAGTGAAAGAGAGACAGATTATAGAGCACTGGTTGCTCTGCAATTTTGAATGGGCAGCTCCAGCTCCAGCGTGCAGCTATATTTGTCATGATAGCCTGTGCTGCAGCTGCTTCTTCCTCAGACCATTGAAAAAACCACGGCGCTGGCATTGGCAGTCTTTGGATGGCCTCGCCGTATCAAGATGCCGCACAAAACACAGCTGCAAATACGGACCGAAAGACTCACACTTATAACCAACCAAGACAGCACCTACTTCTCCCTAATTTTTCTAATTAGGCGAGGTCCAGAAATTAATGGATAACCACACAATTCCTCAGCCGCGGATATCCATTGAACGCTCCAAACATTACCTCGTCAAACTCTTCAACTCCTAGCTGATGCAGGCCAAGATGCTCTTCAAGCAGCTTCTGGTCTCTGAAGGTTAGGCAGAAGTGTCCCCAAACATGAGGCCTGGACGGAGTACGGACACATATGAAGGCAGGTGTTGATTAGATAATAATACGAGAACTAGACAAAGAAAGCAAACACATTAATTATATTATACCAAGAAATTTGGCTTCCACGTCCAGCCTCAAACTGCTTCTCTATTGCTGCTTTCAATTCCAAGATTGTGGCTTTCTTTGGCACTTCAACATCTGCAATGAGGAGGAGGTTAGGATGATTAGCGAGAATTATAAAAACATGCAGCAAAAAAGTAATATACTGGTTAACGCAACATAATTAAGCATAATAAGTGGCCCAAACAGAACATGCACAAAGTGTACTAAATATATTTTAGCAAAATACGAATTGCACTTCCCGTTGCCCTTGTTTTTATTTTTAACAATACAACCTCAGGAAGACAAAGCATACAAACTAATACCCATTACGGAGCATGCATAAGCTTGAGCAGCATAAAGTAGTATGCATGAGCGAGCCACACACACTAATCCGCAAATAAGCCACGTCACGTTAGAGGATCGATCGAGATCACGTTTGACCAAGCAATCGAATTTTCCCACAATGACTAATTGATATGCAATGCATTAAGGACAAACAAGGCAGACAGAAATTACGAAAAGTAGTATGGTCCATCCGCCGAATGAGAAGCTTCATACTAGCCTCAAGCTGTACAGTAACCAATTTCCATGGAAATGGTTCTTCATTGCCATTTTCAAGGGTTCCCGTGAGAAGAAACGTGCGATCAGAATCCCCTTCTGACACCATGCCATTATCTTGCACCTTTGCAGCTCTCATGTCACCCCGCCCTGAAAGAAAGCTTGCAAAATGCATGGTAGCGGGGAGAAGCACACCTAAGTCCACAAGCCCCGATTCGTGATGCACCTACCGGGGGGCCGCACCAAAATCTTGAGGCCCCAAGGCGGAGAGAGAGAGAGAGAGAGAGAGAGAGAGAGAGAGAGAGGGGCAATTGTCCTACCTCTCGTAAGCTTCCAAGTTCCTAAAGCATCATCCATCACTTACATGAAGAGTCGCTCCCGGGGCATCATGCGGAAAAGTAAAGTGAGCATCAATCAATTCCTGCGACGCAAGAGACCCTTGTAAAACAGCGTGAATCCACGTCACAATGTTGAGAGCCCTGCAGAAGGCCATGTAGGTTGTGGGTGATGAATAAAAAGGCCTTTTAGCCGATTTGCTCGCATTGAAGAAGGCGCCCACAAGTGAGTGATCATTTCCCAGACCTGTTATACCAACTTCCAAGTGTCATTAAGCGAATTATATGCATTTGGCCCGTCACGAGCTATGAAGGATGATCAAATTTTGCCTTTACTCTCTTCACACCAAAACCCTCGAGCCTCCACAACGCAGCATCATATCTCATTCCTCTCTCCGGATAGGTAGGATTTGCAACAACTTGGAAACTCCTATTTTGGCAAATTTCGGGGAAACAAGGCCTACTAAAAAAATTAGATAGGATATACTTGGGAATGAGCAAGAGAGGGAGGCAGGGAGGGAGTGAGGGGGCGGGGAGGGGGAGGGGGGTGTTGTCTCACAACGTTTGGCTTAAAAAACACTCGGAAGTGCCTATCAAAAAAGAGAGTACTTCTAGGGCTATATGTAAAATAAAAAGAGTTAGTTGTGATGTTGTAGTTAATATCTTGTATGGCTTCTTTAACTCTCATTGGTGGATGTGCTCTCCGTGAAGTTGTTTTAGCCATATCGCTGATTACTTCCTGTACATTTCTTTTCTCATAAAAGGTTTATATACGTCCTTAAAATGAAGTGTCACCATGGATAGATGGCTTAAATATGAGGATGGGCAAATTTCGTAAGGGTGTCATTGTGGTCAAATCTTTGCACCAAATCGAGCATTCTTTTATCATTGATGTGTCCTCACATTAATAGTGGAATCAAGGGGCATAATCTCAACTTGTTAGTAATCTAAAGCCGGTTAGAGATTATGATTTGAAGTGGGTGCAAAGTTGATTGGAAACTCCCTGTGTTTTCACCCATAGACATTTGAGCATTTTCTCCTTAGATTGATATAAGATTATAATAATTTTCTAAGACCCATGCTCAAAAGTGGTGGGGGAAAACCATTTTCTCCTCAGATTGATATAAGCTTGTGATAATTTTCTAAGATCCATGCTCAAAGGTGGTGGGAAAAAACCATTTTTATGCTTGCAACAAATATTGCTTTAGGTTAAGCATGGGTGTGCATTGAGGCTATAGATATTAGAAGATATCCATAGCGTGTGTGACGTGTGCAATCATAGAGAGAGAGAGAGAGAGAGAGATAATCGTGGTGTTGTGTGTATGTGGGAAAGCACCCTAGAGGTGCAAGATATTGTGGTGAGATAGGAATGCCACATGTAATATTATATGGTGAGTTGAGTGTTGTGTGGGTAAAGAAGAAGAAGTTTTTCAGCCTCTCACCTTGTGTGTTCTCTTTTAGGGTTTTGTGAGTGTGTGTGTGCTTGCAAGAGCTCAAGCTCTCTTCTTTCCTGCATCTTTACATGGTATCTGAGCTTGGCTGGGCTCTTGGTCATGGTGATTATTTATGTATAGTTTTTCTTGGTTATGAGTTCTTTGATTAAGCATTATCTTAGTTATTATGAAAAAAAAATTATGCACACTTATATTATCATTTGGATTTGCATATTTGAGAGGAGATTTACAACAAGGAGGCTGCATAGAAGCTGCCCAAGAGTTGCAAATGGGATTTTTGCAACATGGAAAGCCTGCTCATCATCATGGAGGCTGAAATTGAAGATTTCAGCAAGTATGAAGACTATGGAGTCTTCGGTGTCAACAAGGAAGCTACCAAGAAGTTTGTGGAGGTAATTTGTGAAGTTTTGTCTCAATGTTTTTGGTTAATTGAGCATGGAAGAATGCTCTATGAAGGGTTACTTAGTGATGAGATATGTGGATCCCATGGATCTTTGCATTTGGCAAAGAGGTTGAAGGTGCACATGCTTGTTCAAGTGGTGGACATGTGATTGTGGGCTGATTTGTAATCCATGTTGGAGCTTGTCATCACAAGGAAATGGCATGGCTCATAGTTTGCTCAATGAAGGAGAGCAAAGAAGGGGATGGAAACCTTGGCACTTTCCACATGCTGTGCACCTTGGTTTCATGGTAATGAAACCTTAAAAAAAGAAGAACCCTTGAAGATTTGCATGCTAGGAAGTGGCATGCACATGGGAAGCTCACTTGGGAGCTCATTAACAAGCAAAAAAACTTAGTAGCAACAAATAAGGCAGCTTGCAAATTTAGCTGCATGAAGATGGCAGCTTGTGAATTGAAATTGCAATGGAACCTTAGCACAACAAAGAAGAAGCAAAAATCGAAAGGAAAACTAGGCAGATTTGGCAGATGCATGAAGGTAGCCTTGTGATAGAGCATAGCAGTGAAGGAAAGAAGAGCTGCACAAGATTAGAGATGCAGTAAGAGAAGAACTGCATCAGCGTGCAGATAGCTGTAGAATTACTCAAAAAGAGGAGGAAAGGCAACTACTATGGTGACCTCGGGTGACATGTTTAAGGCTCACAATGAGCTTTGGCTATAACATGGAAAACCTCTACTGTAAGCGAGCATCAGGCAAGCAGCAAATAGTTGGCAACAACTGAGGTGGAGAAGATAAGCTCAAAGATGCTTCGGAGAAGCTGTAAGAAGCAGCGCAAGAACTAGTAGGAAACAACATCATCATCGCCTAGAGAAGAGTCGAGAGAAGTACAGCAAAAAAATTGTAGCTGACTACGAGGCCCTCTAACAAATGAGGACAAGTATACGCACAAAGACCTGGAGCATATGGACATCGGAAGCATCCACACAGGCGACGAGCTGAATGGTGGTGATGACTTTAGCGCAATCTCCAATTGTATGTGGTGCACGTGAAAATCTTAGAGATAAGGTTTTGAACCTTAGTGATAAAAGAATTGGTGTAAAGAATCCTCAATAAAAGGCCATTCACATGCATTTGATATAAATATGTGTGGTGAATTACATCTATGATTAGTGGAGGCATACTTGGACATATGAAGGTGTTCATAAAGAAGTGTATGCATGATTGAGATCTTCTTCAACTTTCTTTGGCCAAGGCAAGCTCGAGACATAATTACGAAATACAATGTCCATGATGAAGCATATGAAGGTCGTGTGGGAGTTAGTTTTTGGTGGTTATTGCATTCTATTACTCTCTCACCCAGATTTTATGAGGGTCCGCTGCCCGGCTATGGCCTAAAGGAATTGTATTTGTTTCACCCATGTATATAAGGGCAACCGTGCTCGAGTCTGCATGCTCAAAACAAGAAATTTTTTGTATTCACCCATTGGTATGAGGGTTGCCCTGCTCGAGCTCACCTAGAAGCTCGAAATGGTTGTTGCATGATGTGTGCATGAGCGATGCACGTGTGAAGTGCATGCGCATGGGTTGGTTCCCACCCGAACTTCCATGTTCAAATCAGACTCAGTGGTTCTGCTGTGAGTGAGTCAGCTCAAAATGGACTTGGTGTCTAAGATGGTAGACACGCGCACACATGTTTGGTTGATGGACACTCCAATGTATCATTAAAGGTAAGTGTTGAGAGGTAGCAATTGCGGTTGTGCAATGCTACATTGAGATGGGTGATGGGTGAGTTATGGAACACCTCGATTAAGAGGGGGTGTTGAGAGATGTAATCGAGTTGTGGAACACCTCGATTAAGAGGGGGTGTTGAGAGACGTAATTGTGATGTTGTGTGTATGTGAGAAAGCACCCTAGAGGTGCAAGATATTGTGGTGAGATAGGAATGCCACGTGTAATATTATATGGTGAGTTGAGTGTTGTGTGAAGAAGAAGAAGATTTTCAGCCTCTCACCTTGTGCATTCTCTTTTAGGGTTTTGTGAGTGTGTGTGTGCTTGCAAGAGCTCAAGCTCTCTTCTCCCCTACATCTTTTCAAGAGAGAGACCATTTTCACAAGTCAATGATGATTCACATAATTAACCCTCACCAAGTATATGCTTTGATGACAAATGGGCCATTTGGATTATAATAAATGATCCGAATAGGCTACAATCTGAATAAGCAACGATCTCAAAATCCAATGATCTATGATCTAAGGATTAGATGAACAATCTTAATAGAGCTATGATCTGGAGAGTAGATTGATGATCTTAATATAAGTGAGATTTGAATTGTCAACAATCTCAAGATAAGATCGACAATTGGGAAATATCCATGATCCGAAATGGGAATCGCCCAATCCTAAATAGGTAACGATCTAAAACACAAGTGATCCGAACACTAAACGATCTCAATTCTGGGACGATTTGAGAATAAGATTGGCAAATCAAGATTCTTGAGCAGAGATCAACAAATCAGGATTGAATGTGGCTTAGGTTAGCGATCCAGATTTGATATTGGTTATCCAAAAGTGTATTTATGATAGTAACGACATGTTTCGATTTTAATATATGTAGTGCAAGGGTCTTTACTCAACTTTATATCCTCTTACAAGAGAATATTTGATCGGTACCTTTCTTTATGCTCAAATTGTGGCAACGAAGATCATTTACCATAGACAATCCCACATTATACTCACTTTCAAGTCCTACCTAGACACCATCGCAAGGAGGCAAAGAAAGGCATCCAAAATTTTGCACACACGTTTCTTGTTGTGCCAATTGATTTTTTAATAATTTTCCCATAGTAACAAACTTATATTGTCCTAGTCATCTTGTACGACACCATGCACTTATTTCCATGTGCACAAATAATAAGGATGTGGTCATTGCAAGAGTCTAGAACATGGGTCATGTGTGCACCAAGATCCCAAAAAATGTAGGTCGCCATTGCATTAGCATCGAGTGGCATCCAGGGTATAATGCATAGTTCTTGAGCTCCATTGGATCACAATTTCCCTTGCGAGAGTCACTGTTCTCTATACCAAGTTCTCATGAAATCAACATCGTACAAATCCCTTCTGGTCTAAGTAATGAAAGCTATGACACATAGGCGAAAGAGAGTTAAAGGAAAGTATTAATATCTTCTCTTCTTTTCTTGTCATAGGTGCATGAGCATGGTTCCAAGTATTCTTGAGCCCCTTATTGGTGGTTGAACTACCACCTTGTCCCAAGGTTGTTTATAGAAGAGGCAATAGTCATGAGCAGAGCAGTGGGTGAACACACAATAGGAAGTGCACCAAACCTCTCAAATGGAACCACAACCGAAGATGTAGCCTCAACTCAATGGGGGGTAGCCATAGGGCCATCATAGAAGAAGCCATTTCCATAGCCACAACTATAGTCAGGAATGCTACACAGATGTGGCCAATGGCCATTGCCATAGCCCTAGTCGTAGACACAACCAAAGCCCTCACTTTGTCGATGTAGCCATAGTCACACCAGTAGTGGCCATTGGTGTAGCTAGCCATAGTAGAACATAACCATGGATATGGCAATGGTAGGTAGCCACCATCGTGGGGTCACAATCATCATAGTAGAACAGAAACATGGGTGTAGCCATAGTACTCAACAATGGCCCCATCAATGTAGGCATAGCCATAGTAGAATAAAACCATGGACGTAGCCATGGTAGCCACCATCATAGTAGAATAGAACCATGGATGTAGCCATTGGTGTCTAAAAATTTGTAGATCTAGGGTGGATCATTTTGGCAAAGTAATTGTAGACATGATTAAGGAAACTAATGAGGTGATTAAGAAAGTAAATAAGATGTTAACAACAAAATGGTATGCTCACAAAATGTCACATAATCTCATTGTATAGACTTGATCTAAATGCATCATTATATAGTCTTCATGGATCTCCCATCTCACAAGATATGTGCACCCTAGTTCCAACCATGTGTCCATAAATGCTCACATGTTATGGCCCCCCTTGTGCTTCCCATGTGCTACCTTTTTGACCTTTGACTTCACCTTTTATAAATGACCATACAAATCAACCTTTGATATTAGACCCTTTGTCTATTCCTTTTTCTAATGTGCATGCTTCTTCTCTTACTCATGTGACTCACTCCCTACCTTCCTTGTGCTCCATGGCACCACATCTTTCAACACTCCCCCTTGGTGCCATATTTTTTGGCTACTTGCAAGGTGGTCGGATGTGGCATTTACAACATATCATCAACCCCCCTCATTTCTAACTTGGCTGGGTAACTCAGAGGCTCTTACTCTCTAGCTCGTAAGTTATTTTAGAGATAGTTGGGTTGATTTTCAGTCTCCCAGGGTGTTACTTTGGCTACTCTCTAGTAGTCGAGTGTAACAACATTTTGGCTTTGGTAGTGAGGGATTTTAAAAAAAAATCATTTGGCCGTTTACACATGTTTGACAATTTTTTTAAACCCACTTGCTTGCATACTCATATATATAGTTGCAAAATTTTACAAAGGTTATCTTTTTCTTGGGTGAGAGCTTTGTTGATGGTGATTTGTTGCTAATTCTCATTCTCATGTCACAAAAAATGTGTGGTTTTAAATCCTTATTTTGACTGAGATACACTTTCTTGGCTCACACAATCTTAAAAAAACTCTAAGGTTTTTGGACACTTAGGGTTTCCTTAAAAAACTAAACCTTATCTTCCTCTCGAATTTCACTGGTGATGGCAAGAAGCTTCTATGTGCATTCCTTGCTCTTACATGCTACAGGGTGCCTTCACAAACAGTGGACGTTGCTTTTAGCTCTCTCACTCTTCATTGCAACATCTATGTGATGGCAGCTTTGGATAATGTTGCGGCTTTATGCAGCAGTCAGAGCAATCTGCCGCCGCCACCTTCCAACGTGCATTGGTTAGCCTTCTGGCTGCCCCACTAACAACTATCCTGGCCAAGGAGGCTCTCGTGGCCGCTAGCATCATCAAGGTGGAAGGCCCCGCTATGGGGTGGCCTGCCACTAGACCGAGAATGCAGATTAGGCCCGCGACACCGATCTGCCATTG
Organism: Cibotium barometz; assembly: GCF_041138505.1. NCBI lineage: Eukaryota > Viridiplantae > Streptophyta > Polypodiopsida > Cyatheales > Cibotiaceae > Cibotium > Cibotium barometz. The sequence continues at coordinate 57,567,739 of NC_141062.1, forward strand.
AAGGAGCATTTCTACAGACATCCTCTCTCCCCTCGAAGGCTGTGGCCAAAGCCAATGACTACCAAGGACACTGTAGGAGTGAAAGCCCTCATTGACAAGATACATCCAGAATGACCTGTGTCTCGAGGCCTCCTACCTACACTTTGACTTCAATACAATCATAGCATCCAAGAGTAAGAAAGAGAAGAAGGTTCTTAAACCCCTCAAATTTAGAGCCTTCTTTGGTGCTACACTGATGATGCTCTGTGTTGAAGATGGTTGGGAACAACCTGATTTTCTTTCTCTCTATTTCTCCTACCACCAAGCTTCTTGGCTGCCCACTGCTCTTGTTTCCCAATCAGATTCGGCCGCCTTTGTTCAGTGTGTTGTTAAGACTTAAGTGGTGTCCATGTGCTTCTCTTCCTCCTATCCGTGAGTTATTCTAAGCGCTAAAGATTAGGCTTTGAGAGAAGAGGTCTCTCTAAGCTCAGATGCCAACAAGATAATAGATGACCAAATAAAAGAACTTACCCCAACCCTCATGGAATAAACATAAACCCTAATATCTAAGTAAGACTTAATCTCATTTACTAATAATATTCTAAAACCTACTATGGCTCGCCCTAGGTGGCAAGTAATTGTAGACATGATTAAGGAAACTAATGAGGTGATTAAGAAAGTAAACAAGATGTTTATAACAAAATGGTATGTTCACAAAATGTCACATAATCTCATTGCATAGACTTGGTCTAAATACATTATTATATAGAACTCATGGAGCTCCCATCTCATAAGATGTGTGCATCCTAGTGCCAACCATAAATGCTCACATGTTATGTGCGCCCTTGTGCTTCCCATGTGCTACCTTTTTGAACTTTGACTTCACCTTTTACAAATGACCATACAAATCAATCTTTGACATTAGACCCTTTGTCTATTCCTTTTTGTAATGTGCATGTTTCTTTTCTTGCTCATGTGACTCACTCCCTACCTTCCTTGTGCTCCATGGCACCACATCTCTCAACACACATCTCTCAACACGGTGGAGTCGTAGCCATAGCAGATGGAACCATGGACATAGCCCGTAGCCATGGTATCCACCATCATGGCCACAACCATATCCATTCCAGGAGCTGCATCTGCCACATAAGTCAGAGGATTATCACTAGCCCTAGAGAGGATCACATCGATACACATGAGAAAAAGAGTGACAAGGTTTCTTGTGGTTGCCTCTTAGTTTTTGTGTGATTCATAGCATTTCAAGCAAGCTCATTTGCAGATACCAAGGGAATTGTTAGTTTGAACTGTCTTTGTTCAGTATTAGGTTTTTTTGCAATGTAGCATCATACATTTGGTGTACAAATAGGGTTGTCATTATCATTGACAATGCATCTTTGAGGTCATCATCAACAGCTTTCAACACAGCATTACCTCATCTTCGATTTATGCATTCTACAAGTAATATTCTACATTCTACACTATGCCATTTTTTACACACTTGTAGGTTTCTTTGTAATTGCATTAACTGGGCATTAACAAACCTACAGATAGTTGGAACATTTGTATTTTGTGCTAAATTTTTGTTATTTATAGGTTTCTTCATAATTAATGATCTACTACCATCTCAATTGCATTCAGTGGGCATTAACAAACCTGTAGGTACTTGGAACATTTGTATTTTGAGTTAAATATTTGTTATTTGTAGGTTGAAATGGTAGGCAGTAATGTATTTGGGATGCTTTCTACTAAGAATAATCTTAATGGGAACAACTACTCATTATGGCCCTATATGATGTGTTATGCATTATTTAGCAAATGGCCTTGGAATGTTGTTATTAGCATTAAGGCATGCCCTATCTCTCCAGCACATGATAGTAGAGGTACTTTGGATGGTGATAATAGTTTAGATGTAGCTATGGCATCTACCTTTGCACTTCCACAACAAAACAAGCTAGGTGGGATGGCAAGGATGCTCATGCACATGCATTGGTGGCACTTTCTATGAAAAGAAGCATTATTCCTCATATTCGTTCTTATAAAATTGTGCTAAGCAAGCTTGGGACGTGCTTGCTTTGCTTTCCTAGGTGCATTATCGTGTTGATTCTGCCTCCCTGTTTGTAGCCTCAATAAGGCCTCTCGGCGGTGACAATGCACCTCTAGTAAGTACAAGCCCAAACATCTTTGATATCGATAGCGCATCACTTGTGTGAGAAGGCCAACCCGTATCTCATAGTACCCTAGGGATTTGGTAACACATAGTCTGTACATCTTCACCTCTCGTGGTATGCCTTTTGCTCTCCTAGTGTCTATGTGAAGGCGGTGGGAGGACACCCTCAATTGACTAATGGCAATTATAAGGATTATTTGACCTATGCCGAGATTGTATGCATCTATCGCATGACCGCGATAGATTGTGGCTAGCGACTCACCACCCAACCGTATGTTCAATGCCTTGAGCTTGACGTCTAATTGCCATGAGCCTCAATGGTCCCAACCTACTAGCATCCCATATCACTAGGCCAAACCACCCACCTTGCAATCCATGGCCATGAGATCCTACATGCTTCTTTGGTAGTGCTACCTAGGCCGCCACGACATGACTATTTGACCTCTTGTGTAATAAGTGACCCCAAGTTCTCTTCTAGAGTAATAACCTAGGCCGCCGCGACGTGACTATTTGACCTCTTGTGTAATAAGTGACCCCAAGGTGTCTTATAGAGTAATAACTTGGCTATTATTGGCCCTTGCTTTACTTATTAGCTTTTTTTCTTTATTTATAATCTTTTAGCCATTATTAGCTAGCCATAGGCTATTAATTATAAGATCTTAGCCAATCTAGATCTCTTTTTGCTAGCACCCTTAGCCCATGTTTGAACCCTCCAAGTCTCCACGCCTTGGCTAAGCCCTTAACCCTAATAGTGGATTAATCTTAACCCTAAACTTACATTAGTACACGTCCTAGCCCTAATCCTAGGCTTTCTGAGACATAACATACTTCTCCTCTTCTGTTCAATTCATGTCCTTGTGAATATATAAGGAGACAAGCCTATGTAAGCGAATCTTTGGATCCCGACATATGTCCATAGCATCTACTTAAGTCTATTGGCTCTTTTTTAATCCTGCCTTAAGGCTAAATACAAACTCGTCTCCATGTATGGAGAGAGGAGATCAAAGAATGCATAAGGGGGAAGGATGCACTTCTCCTTCGGTTGGCCGCTCTATGAGGGAGAAGGCTATCTCATACAAGGGGTGCGGAGGAAATAACCACATAGGTGGTCTGTGCCAAGTGGGCTCACCACCACTATCTATGAGAAAAGGACCAGGTCGCGCCAGAGTCCTAGGAAGGCTTCTCGACGCTTCTACATCCATTCAAAACCACCCTAAAGCTTCCCCCATGTCCACAGAGGGCATGAATGATATCAGGCCACGAGATGCTCCTGATGGACTCTGTAGGCAGAGTATGGGTGCCTTCAATGGATTTGCTACATTGAGCTCCAATCTTTGACTCCATTTCACTACTTGAGATGAACTCCCAATATCCTTTTCCATAACGAAATTGGTCATCTTGAATTTACATACCTAGAAATTATTCTTGTCCATCTTCTCACTGTAATCTGTGATAAACTATCAAACATCTTTACTTACAGAGTAGCTTAGCAAGTAACTTTTTGCACTTCAAAGCAAATCTGCAATCTTCAATAACAATACTATAAAACGTGTTATAATGCCATTATATGTTAACTAGTCACATACACATACATCCACCACCAACACCTATAACACTTACATTCTCTACACAGAGAGAGACTGCCTTGCTTTGAACTAGAAATTGGATGTATACAGTCAAAATCATCACTTTCACAGAGTGCCTGTAAAAATTTTGCAGAGCAAAAAAACAAGGTGACTTGAAACGTACCCGAATCGTGTCAAAACGCATAAAAACATAGCTAACTTAGTTACTACACATAATATGGTCTTCTTCCTTTTCCTAAGAGGATGTCTCAATCTATGACTACCAAAGGTGTTGCTCCAAAATCAAAGAGAGAAAGATGGAAATACCCTTACCCATGTACCATTTCCTTGCTTGGCTTATTCTTGCCTCCTTATCTCTTACACGAACTGCATCTCTAATACCATAATGATAATGTGAGGGAGAGAAAGAGCTTAAGTTCCCTATAAGAAAATACACATACTTGTACAAGAGAGAGAGCAAGACACAAGAGAGAGATGGATGGCTGAATTTTCTTCTATCTTCTTCTCTTCTCTATAACCATAAACTAGAGAGGTAAGAGTACATACTACAAGGGAAATTACTCTACTACTATAACATATAATGGCCAGTCCATAGTGTGAACCCGACTATATGAGATGGCACTATAACTATGCCATACACTAGCAACCTAAATATGGTTGTCACACAGCATATCATCCATTGGCGACATATCAACCATAATCATGCTAGTGGCATAAGTGTGGAGGTTATTACCCAGGCACGCCATCAATGTCTACAATACAAGTTAAGCTCAATATCTCAACCCCACACACACACACATATATACATGTGTATATATCTAAACGTGTGTTGTATATAAATGTGTGTGTGTGTGTGTGTGTGGATCAGGTAGCTGACATCTTCACGAAGGCATTGGGCACAAAGAAGCTCCACAGGTTTAGGAGCTTACCTGGAGTGCAGTGTGTGGAGTTAATCTCGAGGGGGAGTGTTGAGATATCGAGCTCAACTAGTGCTACGGGGCAGACATTGATGACCCGCCCGGGTGATAGCTTCTGCATCTACACCACTGGCATGATTGGTGAGATTATGGGTGATATGCAACCCGAGTGGGATGATAGGCTGTGTGACAGCCATTTTGGATTCCTAGAGACTAGCATAGTTATCGTGCCAGCTCATTTAGTCGGGTTCACATTATGGACCAACCCTTGTATGCTGTAGTAGTTGAGTACTAACCCATATAGTATATACTCTTATCTTTATGTTATGTTGGTAGAGAAGAAGAAGATATCCCCAATTAGAGCTTCGGTGTGTCAGTTGTTAAGGGCACTCAGAAGCCCCTAAAATATATTAAACAAGAAGTTGGAAGAATAAGAAACCCTCAGAAGGTAAAGAAAATATGCAGAGGTACAAGAGTCAAAGAGACCAGTCAAGAAGACTTAGTAAAGAAAAAAGAAGGTCTAAAAAGAGAGGAAGAGATTAGCTTTGCTGCCAGCATCTACATCTCTTCCCCTGAGAGAGTGGTGGGTGGGGAGGCCGATTGGAGCTTTAAAGAAATATTCAAGTTGTTTAAAAAAAAGGATATAAAGGACCACATTCCTCTCTTTCTTTTGACAAAAGAGCAAAAGGTAACTTCCATAGCAAAAAACCTTGATATAGTGTAGAAGCATTTCTCAGGCATCTTTAGCACACCCATATTCAAGTGAAAATCTTACCTTAGCCTTGTCAAAGCATATGTCATTAGGTCTTTCCTTCAAGTTGCAAAAGCAACTCGCTATGTGGGTGTGCCATCACTAGAATGCTCCTTGGCCAAAGGGGTAAAGGGAGGTAAGAAGAGATGGTCCTTCATGATGATTTTCTCTCACAAAATATGGGAAAAGAAGAAACTAATGGAAGAGGAAAACCTACAACCACACCAATTGAAACAAGTATCCATCAAGTAAGTAAGAATACAAGGAGGGCTCACAAGAAAACTATTGCAAGGGAATGATTCTCTTATTGTCAAAATGACTTATATACAAATGATTAGTTTGTTAACTCATAATGGAGCTAAACTCACACACACACACAATGCTCAATGACAACACAAGGCTATAGAGTGAAAGACTATTGCAAGGGAATGATTCTCTTATTGCCAAAATGACTTATATACAAATGATTAGTTTGTTAACTCATAATGGAGCTAAACTCCCACACACACACAATGCTCAATGACAACACAAGGCTATAGAGTGAAAGAGAATGGTGAGCTCAAAGAGAGAAGACAGATGAAGCTCTCTGCAAGTACAATGAAAGTACAAATGACTAAATAAGAAGAAACTCTAAATAATGGATGAGGTCGCTTATATACTAGCTAAATCTAAGGTGTCCATTAACACCTTTAGATGGCCATGGAGAAAAATTTAGTGGGATAAAAGTGCGTATGGCATCAGTACATAGCCCCAAATATTGCAAATTATAGTATTTGAAAGGGATGAGGCCCTAAGCTTTATGGAAGGCTTTATAGTGAAAAGAAGTGCAACATATTAAATTGGTCTCACCTGCATGGAGTCTCTCTCTAACATCTTGGTAGTGCACTTCCATATGCTTAGTCCTAGCATGAAAGATAAGTTTCATAGCTACTACCATTACACTTCAACTATTAGTGAGAATTGAAGTACGGTGTCTAAAGAGACACAAAGATCCTACATCAACCTTCTCAACTATACACATTCAACTATCACACTAAATGTTACTCTATATTCAGCTTCATAAGACAAGGTGGCCATAGTTGGTTACTTCTTGCTTAGTCACTATAGGAGATGCACAAGTTTCCAAGAACAAAGAATTTTCCAAATGTGGATTACCGTGTATTTTATATAATCACCTATCCAATTAGAATCACCTATCCAATTAGGATCAAAGAAGGCCCTTAGTTCTAAATCACCCTCCTTGGCATAGAGCAATCCAAGGTCTTAAGTGCCTTGTAAGTATCTAAAGATACATTTAATTGCCTCTGTCATAACTTAGTGCCTAGGCAATGCATAAACTTTGAAAGTTGTGACACACCAAACTGTATGTTTGGCTGTGAGTTGCACAAATATATAACATCCAACAGCTTGATCATAAGTGGTATTGTAGAATGGTCCTCCGAGATCCTGTAGACTGAGCTTTACACCAAGTTCCATTGTAGAGATTGGTTTACAACTTTTTATATTAAACCTTTTGAGCAGTGTCTTGATGTACTTAGATTGCTTAATAACTATACCATCATCTTGTTATATAAAACGGCACACCTAAGTAGTAGTGCAAAAGAACAAGGTCTAACATCTCAAAATTTGAGGTAGGGTTAGTCTTAAAGGCTATGATCAAGTCCTCATTGTGCTAGTCAACATGTCATCAATATAGATCATGACAATAAGAAAATCATGCTTGTTCCTTTTGAAATATATATAGGGCTATTTTAAAATCCTTTTCCAATCAAATAGGCATGAATCTTTTGGTAGCAAGCTCTGAGAGCTTTTTTTAACTATATAAAGCTTTCTTAAGCTTGCATACCTTCTGTTCTTGACCAAGTTAGGAAAATCAAGCTACTTGACTCACATAAACTTCTTCTTATAAGTCACCATTCAAGAATGCTATTTTGATGTCTAATTGGATCACTTTCCATCCATGGTGAGCTACTAGAGTAATAAAAATCTGATAGTGGTCATACAAGTAGTGTTGAGATGTCAAGCTCAACTAGAGCTGACACTCATGACGTGCTTGGGTGATCGTTCCACATTTACATCACTGGCGTGTTTCGTAGCCTTGACACGATAGATCTTTGCCAGTGATTCTACAAGTGGACTACACCTACATAGTCCACCCACCGAGTTATGGCATACTTATCTTGCCAGCTCACCTATTTAGTGTGTTCAGATTATGGACCGCTTCTACAGAGTACTCTAGTATGTATATTGGGTAGACCTCTTTTGAGTAGAGAGAAGGAGCCTTTCTTCTTTGTGTGTGTGCTTCTCAGGTGATGGGTCAAACCCTAAGCCAAGCAGAGAAAGGTTTCCCTTCCATCATCTCGCTACTAGTATCCCCATCCAGAAATATACCTAAGAGGCTCTTTTAGTCAACCTTTCACTAAAGGGTTTTCTGTGCTGTGAGTGCAAGATCTAGACATACTTTTTCACACCTTCAACCCAAACTTGGACTTGACTCTTTGTGCATATTGCATCCCACATAGGCAACTTTGACTCGGCTTGACAATTATGCTTGTCTCACCAGTACAAGCTACTTGACTTTGAAGATATCACGAATGATGCAATGTGTTACGCTTAGGACTTATGCTCTTTTCGGCATTTCATAACTCGACTCTTGACTCTTATGCCCTTGGCATGTTTTGGCCTCTGTCAGTGATGACATTGTGTGTGGCAAGTTACACATGTCTTTTCTTTCATCTTAATGTTGCTATTAGGTGAGAACTTCTTTTGTCCCCTAATTTGACATGTAGGTTGACATCAATACAAACAAGGTTTCCACCTGTGTAAAAATTGAAGACTTGAGGGTCTTGGTGGGGCTTCTTAGAGTTGAGGTTTGCGTGTCTCAAAATTGACTATTTTGCTTGGATCTTTTCCAAATAAATCTCATTTAGGTTGGAGGTTGGCTAGAGGTTGACGGGAGTTCTTGAATTTGTCTCTAGAGGTTTTCCCTTTCTCACTCGTTCCATAGTTCTTCTACCTTGACTTTGCCTTGGTCTGTTTAGGTATCCATTTATGCTTTGGTGTGGCATGTTGATGTATTCCTTGCATGATGATGATTTTTGATGCATTTAGTTTTTTGTGCTTTCTTGGTGGTAACTTTAAGTTGGCTTCATCTTTGGCACACCCAAAATAATCTTTGGCACATTCTCTTAGAGGAACTTGGTAGTCGTCATGTCAACCTTGACAATGGCCTTAGCCTTGATCCATTTGGTCACATAATCAATAACCATGATTGTATATCATGTTTGCATGCTTTTAGCTACAAAGCTAAAGGGAGCTACAAAATCTATTCACCATTTAGGAAATGGTCTTAAAAAAAAATGGTTGTAAAGGCATTCTATCTCTTTGTTGGCGTATTGTGACGTGCAGCACTTGTTGCATCTTTCTATGTATTCAATGGCATCTCCAAAGATTGTTGGCCACCACAACCCAACATAGAGGACTTTTCAAGTGATGATTAATATCCTCGAGCAACTCTTACATGATCTTTTTCAAGAATATTCTCACACACACACACACACACACACACACACACACAGAGTCTTAAGATATCGTCTCCTCCCTTTTTATAAAGTTTCCCTGAGATGAGCATGTAAGGGGATGTTTCCATCACAAGTTATCTTTTTTCTTTTTTTAAGGATATTGATTTCTCCATTGGAAATCTGTGGCTTAAGAATCGAGTAGTTTTATAGCTCCATCTTGGCATTAATTTGGAATAGAGGAATATCCTAAAAGTTATCCTCAACTCCCATTGGTGGTTCTCTCTCAAGTTTCTTGACAAATGGACAGCTTTTACATGTGTTGACACTTTTGTCACTATGCAGATGGTAAGATCAAACTCAAGAAGAAGCAATAGTCACCTTGTGATTTGCCTCAGGGTACGCAGTTTGTTCACTAAATAGAGTAAGGCTTGATAGCCAACATAAAAGGATAATCATTGAAGGTGAAGGGGCTTGCTCCCCCATCTTTTCCACATGTCTTTGGTGGCTATGCTCACTCGCGCTCTACAATCTACAATCGTAGTTATGGTCCAATTTGATTGGAATGTTGGCATTCATGTCATCACCTTCAAAATACTTACCCACAAGGCTAGCACACATTCCAATTTGATAGGAATGGTGGCATTCATGTCACCACCTTCAAAATAACAACCCCCCTAGGCTTTTAAATTTTCAATGGGTTTTTCTCATTTTCCTCGTCGGTCTCTTCTAAGTCTACTAATGGTGTATCGGTTCATTTTCATCCTAATGAACTTTTTGGTTTCCTTTTTAAGTACTCAACAATCGAGGGCAAGAGAGGATTACCCTTAAAGCTCATGTTTCTTTCTTCTTTAGCCTTACCGAAGGCACATTGATATGGTCATAGTCTCATCATCTAAGTCGATGTATGAAGGCATGGTCTAGAATGACTTTCTTTTGAATTATCGTGACACCCAAATGCCCATTCTCAAACTCATTCCCTTTGGTGTTTTTCTCCTAGCATTAGCGCAAGTTTCCTCTTGTGAATCTCTCGTTCCTCTGGTCATGTAGCACTCTTAAGTTTTTCATGTCTTCAAGCTCTAAAGTCTTGTTGTTAGCCACTTTGGTTAACATCATTTTTCAAGCATGGTTACGGTTCTTGTAATCTATCATTATGTAACCGTGCAAAGTGCTTATTAGATATATGGGATGACCGAGCTTATGGCTTGTGTAATACTGGTCGTAGGAATGAGCTAGATGTACATAGAGCTAGGAAGCTAATTGTGGGCCCAGAATTGTAAATGGATGGCCATCCATTGTAAAAAGTGAGCTCATGTATATAAATGTTTTTATGGAATATGAAAAGGGATAATCCCATTTGTCACAATTGAGTCTCTCTCTCTCTCCCTCTCTCTCTCTCTCTCTCTCTCTCTCTCTCTCTCTCTCTTGTGTTTATGGTTGCATGCTTGTTTTTGTGAATTCTTGCTTGCTTGATTATTGTGGTGTATGCATGGAGTGAATGCTATTAGTATCGCTTCTCTTCTCCCTTCTCTTGTCTTCCTCTCAAGATCCCTCTTGTATGCACATTGGTATTGAGTGGAGGTAGAGCTTTCCATAGCTCCATTCTTCCTTTCTCATTACTTAGCTTTGTGGATCTCCACTTGGGTGACGCAAGTGGTAGTGGAGTGAGCCCCTAACGGTCTCAGATAGGGGAGTTAACCCTCATTAGGGTCACTAAGTGTAAGTCTCTGAAATCGACCCTTGCATGGCATCATTCTCTTCTTCTCCCCTCTCTTGTGCAAGGTAGTATGTTTTAGTTAACATCTTTGGCGGTGCTATCGGGGATGAGCATGTCCTCCATACATTTCACTTGCTAGAGCCACCACATTGCCCAGTTGGAGTGCAAATCCACCGGGGTTGCATGTTGGATGTGTTTGTTTGCTTGTTGTTTGATTTTATTTACTCTTACCATGGAGCAATGGAGATCAATGGAGCATGAGGAGCACAGAAGTCTTCATCAGATGCGAGAAACACAAGTAGGTGCTTGAACTTTGCTCTCGAGATTTATGCAATTTTTGGTTTTATTCAACATTTGTTGAGTTTTACACAATTAAATTAATCCTCTCATTAATCTTAAGAAATTAGGTTTTCTTCAGCATTCTAGGCATCATTGGGTAGCTAGAGACTAGCTCTAGCCTCCTACAAAAAGAAAAACTTAAAAAAAAACATCTGGGAAGTACCTGAATCATAAAAAATAGGCAAAATTTTCACTCTGGTTTGGTTTTTGAAAAGCGTTATGGTCTTACCCTTCTCAGTGCCACGGTTAGTCAACTTTGTCACGCTTCTTCCATTCCCTAGGGCATATCTTCCAATATCTCCTCTATTAAATTGAGAAGAGGGAATTTAAAAAGGAATAAATTGCATTAACTAAGCATAAAGAGCATTAAACAAGAGGTACAATTGTACTATCTGAGAATTTTAGTGGGTGGCTGTCAGCACCTGCACAATTAAAGATCTCTCTGAACTAAAAGCATACGGCCCTACCATTTAAAGTGTATGCCCGTACCATCTGGGAGCCTACGTCTATTTCTTCCCTAAAGCCACACCCATTCCATTCCCTTTTTCAGGAAGCGTACGTCTATGTCATCTTTGCCATGCACGTTCCTTTTGCCTTGCCTTGGTCACATCTTCCATTTTTGTAAGCGTACATACTCGTACCATCTGGAGCGTACGTTCGTCTTTCATTTTCCAGATGCACAAAGCCGTATCCTTTCTGTAGCCATGTCGCCCGTGTCTTCCTGGAAGCATTTGCTTGTGTCTTCTTGCCATGCCCATTCCATTCCCTTATCGGGAAGCGTACGCCCGTGTCCTCATTTGAGCATAGCTTGTACCTTCTTGAAAGTGTATGGCCGTACCATTCCCATAAAAAATAGACTATCCACAGGGGGTCTAGCACTACTATTCCACACATTAATGCATTTTTACTTGTGAAAATCGGTGCAAAACAACCCTCTATTCGATGATATAAATTCTCCTAACTCTTCCTCGCTCATGAGATCAAATCCATCGGTCAATGCGGCTTAGAGCCAAATGGTGTTAGTCTTTGATAGAGCCAATGAGAGTGAGGATCATCCCAGAATAGGATGAGTTACTTCTGACCTAGAGTTAGGAGGACCACCTGTCCTGGAGCAAGACCCAACATCCCCTACCAATTCACAAAGAAGCCTTGCTTTGACACTCTGGAGCTTTATCATGCGAACTGCACAGTCACCAGAAAAGCTTCATCCCAAGGATAAAGGTATGCAAAACCAACATGAAAAGAGAGCCCACGATGCCTCTAGATCCTAAAATAGATATACCACATGTCTTGGAGTAAGATCCAACATCCCCTACCCATTCACAAATGAAGCCTTGCTTCAAAACTCTAGAGCTTTATCTTGGGAAATGCATAATCAGACGAGCCACATCCTAGGGATAGAGGTATGGAAAACCAATCTAAAAGAGAACCCATGCCACCTCCAGATCCTAGAACAGAGATAGGGGAAAGTGAAAGTAACCAAACCTAGACTCATCCACCGGTCTAGAGGGCCATGCCTGCCTCAAGAATGGCCGATTCATACCAAGCCCAGAGACCAATGCTGAACCCAGGACAAGAAACAACTCTCCAAGGGACTGAAACATCCTACAAGAGATCCTACAAGAGAGAGAGAGAGCCTACCTGGCCCCGTCATATCAGCTTGGGGCACCAATGTACCAGTAATACCCACTTCGAAGAGCATACCTAGGATACCATATGGGGCCATATGAAGCACAACCCAATCCTCCCACGAGACAAGGACCCCCAATGGTCTATTATCCACCCAACCTAGCTCCCCCACCTATTATTCCCCAAGCAGCACCCGCTGTGACCATGGTAGGGCTAACCCTCGAAATGTTAAGGATAGCCATGGTGGAAATAGGGAGGGGGTAGCTGTCGACATCACACCACCAACACTAGCTTGCACAAGGGCCCAAACAGGAACGAAACAAACCTGATAACATCTCTAAACTGATCACCAAACTCGATGGGACTGGAGACCCCATACTGCACTTAGAGATGTTTAATCAGATCTGCAAAGCATTCGGCCATGTGGACGACCAAGTCAAGGTGAGTGCCTCTACCCTCACCCTAGAAGGCAAAACTGGCCAATGGTTTAGGTCCCTCAAGACAAAAGATAAGGCCACCTTCAAAGCCTTGAAAGAGAACTTCAAGGTTGGATACTCCCATCAAGGAACCCAATAGAGTCTTGCTGAGCAATTACACAACGTCAAACAAAAAGATAAGGCCACCTTCAAAGCCTTGAAAGAGAACTTCAAGGTTGGATACTCCCATCAAGGAACCTGATAGAGTCTCGCTGAGCAATTACACAACGTCAAACAAAAAGGATGGTGAAACCATCCACGACTACATAAACATGGTAAGGTATCTCCACTCCCATTGTAGTGCCAGAGATAAGTTCTCTAATGAAAGGCTAATTGGGAGATTTCTTAAGGGCCTAGATGACATACCCTCACATAATTCTTGGCCCATAACCTCTGAGTGCTATGGACTTCAAGGATAACTTCAAGGGAATGCATTCCTGATTGCTAATGGAGCCAGGTTCACAACAACCAATTATAGGGACCACAATACCTAGGGCTGAGTTTCTTATATTTTCCAAGTGATAGAGAACTTCGTTTGGGTCGCACTCGTAGAAGAACTCTGTCTCCTTCCTTGAAGATCCTTTCAGACCTCTTGGTGTCAGCATAATGCTTTTGTCGATCTTGGGAAGCTTTAATAACCTTTTGGATTGCCTTGGTTTGTTCCTCCATCTCTTCGAGCATTTTCCTGGATACCTCAACTCTTATGGTCGGATCAGAGAAATTTAGAGGAGACAAGCATTCTTGCCCATAGAGTGCTTTGAATGGTGACATTCCTATGCTCTGATGATAAGATGTATTGTAGGCAAATTCTACCAGAGGAAGGTATTGAATCCACCTTCTTGGTTCCCGTCCACAATATGCTCTGAGAATGTCTTCAATTACTTGATTGACTCTCTCAGTTTGGCCATTGGTCTCTGGATGATAAGCTCTGCTAAAGCAAAGTTGAGTTCCCAGGGCTTGAAATAAGGATTGCCAGAACTTTGAAGTGAAGTTAGAATCCCGATCACTTACTATCCTTTTTGGGAGACCATGAAGTTTGAGGACTTCCTTGATGAATATTCGAGCAACATCAGAAGCTTTGAAGCTCTTCTTTGCTGGTATAAGGTGAGCTACTTTGGTAAGTAAGTCCACTACTACCAGAATAGAGTCATATCCTCCTTGAACAGAGGGGAGACTTGTGACAAAATCCATACTAATGCACTCCCACTTCATTTGGGGAATATCCAAGGGTTGAAGTTTTCCAGGCATCTTGACCCTTTCAGCTTTGATCCTTTGGCATGAGAGACATTTCTTCAAGTACCGAAGGACGTCATTTTTCAAGCCTGCCCAATGAAAGCTCCTTGTTACGGTATTTAATGTTTTTGCATAGCCTGGGTGTCCTGCAGCAGTAGGACTATCATGAGCTTCATGGAGGATTAGTTTCTTTAAAGCAGGATCCTTAGGGATACATAGCCTGTGATTGAAGTAGAGGCTTCCTTCATGAGTGGAGTATCCCTTGATTAGATTCTTCGCTTTCTCTGAATTTCCCCCTTCTTCTACTAACTTCATCATCCTCTAATAATCTGGATCATGAGATGAGACTTCTTCCACTTTGACTAGTATGGGATTATTTGGCATTGAAATTTTGCACTCAAAAAAGATTTGCGGCTAAGTGCATCTGCTACCACATTATCTTTCCCAGGGCAGAATTTGATGTCAAAGTCATATTCTTGTACAATTTCAATCCATCTCCTTTGCCGCATGTTGAGGTTAGGCTGGGTGAAGTTCCACTTTAGACTTTTGTGGTCAGTTACAAGTTGGAATTTGCCTCCCAAGAGATAATGTCTCCATAATTTGAGGTAATGAACAACTGCTAAGAGCTCCAAATCATGGGTGGCATAATTTGCTTCATATTGCTTTAGCTTGCGGGAAGTATAATAAGCGACTGGTCTTCCTTCTTAGCCTAAGACACCACGAAGTGCTAGACTACTAGCATCAGTAAACCACTTCAAATTCCTTGGCAAAATCAGGAAGTTTCAGGACTGGGGTAGAAGTAATAATGACCTTGAGCTGATCAAAACTGTTTTGATGGATTGGCAGCCACACTATTTTGCAATCCTTCTTAAGAAGATCCGTCAAAGGTGCAGCTACCAAGGCATAATCTTTGATAAAAATCCTATACCATCCTGTGATTCCCAAAAACCCACAAACTTCTTGAACTGATTTAGGGGGTGGCCACTCCAAAATATCCTTGACCTTGGCGGGGTCTACTGAAATGCCATCTTTGGAGACGATGAATCCAAGATACTCAATTTGATGAGTAAAGAAGGTACATTTGCTCTTCTTGGCATAGAGTTTGTGTTTGCGCAACAATTGCAAAACTCTACGGACATGCTCCTCATGCTCTTCCATTGATTTGGGGTAGATTAAGATGTCATCAAAGAAAACAAGCACAAATTCATCCAAGTAAGGATGGAATATATCTTGCATTAGGTGGTTGAAGGTTGTAGGAGCATGGGTTGACCCGAATGACATTACAGTAAACTCATATAGTGACCATAACGGGTATTGAAGGCTGTCTTGGGTATATCTGCTTCCTTGACTTTGATCTAATAGTAACCAGACCTCAAATCTATTTTTGAGAGAAGACTTTGGCCCCATGAAGCCTGTCAAGAAGTTTGTCGATACGAGGGATAGGATACTTATTCTTGATAGTGACTTGATTTAGTCCTCGATAATCTATGCAGAAGCGGAGAGTTCTGTTCTTCTTTTTTTGGAAAAGAACAGGTGCCCCCCAAGGAGAGCTACTTGGGCGTACGAATCCTTGCTCAATGAGTTGGGAAAGTTGCTCTTTAAGTTCAATGACTTCAGGAAGGGACATTTTATAGGGCATTTTTGAGACGGGTTGAGCTCTACGGATCACCTCCATTTCATGATCGACTTCTCGAGGAGGCGGTAGCCCTATAAGCTCGTCAGGGAAGATGTCAGAGAATTCTTGGAGCCAAGAGGGTTCTATCTCCATACTAGGTTCAATGGCTTTGTTGAGCTTGACTAAGAAAACTTGCTGACCCTTATGTGTTCCCTTGAGAAGATGTTTTGCCTTGACGACCCTAGATTTAGGTTTTCCTGTTATCCCCTGAATAGATATTACTTGGCCATGCTTATTTTCAAAAGTTATACTCCCCTGGTTACAATGAATGCTAGCTTTGTTTGTAATTAACCAATCCATCCCAAGGATTCCATCATAAATTCCTAATGGCAAGGCTCTAAAGTGACCATGAGTTTGCTCATTACCCAGCTCAAAATCAAGGTTTCCTAAAGAGTGGCGAGATACTACTTCTTTTCCACTGGCTAACTCTACAGTCATTCTTCTAGCTGTTTTTTGACTCAAGTTTAATTTTTGCAAAACACCTGGGAGAAAGAAATGAATGGGTACTGGGGGTTTGGATTACACCAAATTGTTTATTCGGACCTTAGTGTTCTACTGCCGCATGGACGGTGGCGCGCTCTTCTTCAGCCATTTCCAAGGTTGGTTCTTCACTTATAATACAGGCGGTCCTAGCAACTGCTCCTCCATGGCCTCTGTCACGCCCACCGCCTCTTGCATCTTGGTGGATAGGGGTTCCATGGCCTTGATTTCCTCTGCTACCTTGGGGAAATGATGTTGCCATCTTGGGACAGTTGGCTCTAAAGTGTCTCGGCTCATTGCACTCAAAACACAGAGGGCCTTCTCTGGAAGAAGCAGCATACGAGCGAGGGACAAAAGAGTTGCCTTGTCGCCCTCTGTTGTCGTAGGGAAAATTCTATTGGGGTTTCTTGTAGGGTTGATCTTTAGGATTTGCCTCAGTGTAAGATCTCTTTTGATGCTTAGGTTTGTCAGTCTTCATTTCTTTCACTAGGGGCTTTGCTCATATGAGAGCATCTTGTAATGTGCTTGCCCTCATTGCTTTAAGGCGGGAATCTAAGGGTTCATTTTAACCCTTGGCAGAAACGAGCCACTTGCTGGAAAGTAGTCATAGCTGGGGCATACTTCCGAAGAGTGATAAATTTGGAATAGTAGTCCTCCAGAGTTAAGTTGCACTGCCTGACTAAAAAACTCATTCATCTTTATGGATTCATGGGATAGGGGAAGATATCTTTCCTTCACTGCCTGCTTGATGTCTTCCCATGTTTGAGAATGCTCCCTGACTTCCTTGTCACGACACCACTGTTTCCACCAGAGTTTAGCATCTCCGATGAGGCAAAACCGTGCAAGCATAGACTGATTTGCTACTCCAGTACCGACGACAGAGAAATAATCGTCCATCGCCTCAATCCAGACTTCATCCTTCTCAACCTTTGAACCTTCTCCTTTCAAGGAGGGAGGTTGCATTTGCTTGAGCGGGAGCTTCTTCTCCTGGGGGTATCAATGTAAAGCACATTGGGAAGTGGAGGGTGATCGTCCTGGCCATCATTGAGTGGGAGCTTCTTCTCCTGGGGGTATCAATGTAAAGCACATTGGGAAGTGGAGGGTGATCGTCCTGGCCATCATTGTAAAAACAGTTTTAAGATTACAAGATTCATATTTGCACAACGCTTATTTTTGGAGAGTAAAACATTGAAATTGTTTTATTTTCAAATATTTACAAGGACGAGTTTTATTACAAAGATTTGAGACTAATATAATTAGTCTTATTTTCCATCAAGGGAAATTCCTAAGCTTGACTATGACATAATCATAGAGCGGTCCACATAGGTGAAATATGGGGGTTCCGCTGTAGTTTCTAAGACTCTAAAAACTGATGGTAAGGGTGGTAGACTCTAGATTGGGGTAGATCCCAACACAGCTACTCTATCAGCAGTAGGTAAGATCTGCATCACTTGGTCATACACCCAGTGATCCTAAGGTATGCGAATCCCATCTATAGTCACAGAGGTGTCGACCCTGGGGGTACCGAGATGAACCAAAATAAACGGATCATCTTCAACTTTTCAATCCAACGAATCCGCTTTAGGTCGGTTGTAAGGTTCCCAATTCAATCTGCTCGGATGAAGAAATATCTCAGCCCATGACTTCAGAAATCTCTACCCCATCCTCTTTCAATACGAGAGAAATGAGGGAGGGACATCTTCTCTAGTATCTGCACCATGGTGTCACGGAACTCGATATTTGAGGAGTGACTAGCAGTCTCAAAGATGCATTGGAAAACTAGAAACTTCGAGTAGGCATCTTCCTCTTCCTACAATCATTCAAACATCAATTCAACTTGTTTGTTTTAGTAGGATTTTTTTATTAATTAGCATTATGTTAGGTAAAACATTCATTGCAAAATAGTCCTTAAATGGCAATTCCTAGGAGCTAAGATCGGCTCTGATACCAATTGTAAGGTTCCCCCCTTCTAAAATAGAAGAAACACTTAAGATAGTCCACTAAGTCTTAACTTGGAGAAAATTTCCTATTTATCGACACCTTTCTTATTCTCCCAATGGTATGAGGCATACCTTTGGCCATTCCTGAGCTTTGCTCTAACGATGCCGCCCAGCTACACAAGCACGGAACGGAGTTAGCATTGAAGCTAGGAAAAACTTGCACTCTTTAAAGATAACAATTTCAATGCAATTTATTGAATACAACATCACACAATTCGTAACTTCATACAATTTTATGTCATTATTTCAAAAAGGAAAAGATACACATTTATTAGCACTAATATATATAAAAATCTCTTCTATAAAATATAATCAAGCTAACCTAGCCACCATTTCCTTGAGGAGCTTAAAGAGGGAGGGTTGGATCGGGAGCATCGAGGCAACATTCTGACGTTTCTGGGATGGGGCCATCTTGGACGTCAACTTGTAGGGCTGGCTGCCGCGGTCGAAACGCTTCAGTCGGATCTCAATTCTGAGATTGTTTGCTCACCGTATGAGCAAAAGACTATAGCGCATGAACCCTTTCTTAAGGCAAAAATCCCTTATTAAAGTCTACGCAAATGGGGGGGGATTTGTGAGATGTCCTTAAGACAAAACCGTTTTGCAAAAGGGGAGAAGGGGTGAGGGTTGCTGTAAGTCTATTCACACGGGGGGGAGAAGAGTTAAGGACACTGCCTCCTAGCAAGAGAGGGATGGAGGAAAATTGGCTTATCTAAAAAGAGGCAAATGAGGGGGTGTGAGAGGGGCGGCTGCAAGGGGCGGTTGTACCGTAGCAAGCACACTACACAGGGACGGACGACGGTACAACAGGGCATACGTTGTGCTGAAATGCGTGTTGCTTGTGGAGCACCCCGGGGGTTTATATAGCTGTGGGATACGAGTACGGGTGCTGCGCAAAGCAAGGACAAAAGGACGGTGTACCAGCAAAGGCTATGGATCAGTGGCCTGCATGGGTCTAGGGGAAAGATACGGTGTGAGTTGTCAGGGAAAGGAGTGGTACGCATGTACCTTATCTGGTCTGGGGCAGCATGGGTGTCCACATAGGGGTACGTGTGGACCACACAGTGGGCGGCCATCCTTTGGTTCTTGTACGGCCATCGTACGGACGCCCTAGTAAGTGTGTACGGCCCAAATTTTGGGACGGGTCTCCAAATTTGGGACACCCGTCTCGATTTGCGTGCCGAACCGCCTTGGGGGGACGATTTTTTTTTAAAAATCCGCCGAGAGGTTCTCTTGGTCGTTGGGGTTTAGACCGTTCGTCAATCGGATGCCCGGTCGTGCATTTATTAAGGTTTAAAGGTCATCGCTTTTTAACTAAAATGATTGAAATTTACGTATAAGCTTGATCCGGTGCCCGTTTTGGATGCTGTAAAATCCTATATTAGGGTAAAATCACGCGTAGATTCCAAATTTGGGCTTAGAATTTAAAGATTCTAAGTAGAAATGACTCAAATAATAAAATCATCGATTTTTATACCATAAAAACTCATAAATTTATCTATTACATGAACATTTCTTTATTAGTGAAGATGGGTATGTTACAAAAAGAGACCCTTGCCACATGCAGTTCAATGTGTAGGCACAATCACAACCTTATTCCACATTGGAAATAATCCCTTGGAATGGAAGTTTTATGCGATGCCTAGAGGAACTATAGGTGAGGAAATTCTTCTCGGATGAGGATGGATGGGACACAATCGCCCGCTGCAGCATCGACTCGGATGCAAGGACTACCACCCTACAAACTAGCCTCTGGCCAAGTTATAGTCCTAATGACAGACAAAGAAACCTGAGCCCTCCGCTCCCTCATGCCAAGATGATAACCCCCTCCTCCCCCCTCACCACTATTATTCCACACTCCGATCAACACCAATTCATTCCGCTTAAAAAGAGGCATCTCCCCACTCTGGACACCCCATTGCCTCACGTATCCTCACCACTACTACCCAACTCTGCAGTAGCAACCCAATCCGACCTCCCTATTGCCACTACCATCGCTGCTGACACCCCCCCCCGCTACTTACAAATCTAACCGACTCACTCTCGCCAGTGGTCTTAGAAGCTTCTCAAGGCCAAAAGGGTATTATGAAGGTACCATATATGGATCCCCCGCTAATCCACTTACCAAACTCACATACCAGAAACATCAGCTCCTTGTCCCTCTCGAAGGCAACACATTTGGCAACCCCAAGTGCACGGGATACATGACAATCACTGGCCCAAATGCCCAAGGCCAAACCATCCTCACCCACACCCTAAGCCTTGCCTAAAAACAAATTACCAGTGGATCCCCAAACCTCTACTTCAAGCTCAAACTATTATTAGGGCAATTGCCAAATTTGGGCCCCCAAACCCCAAGGTACCCCCTTCCTACTCTTTCACAATTACCCAACGAAAACAAAAACTTCACGAAGCACCCTTGCCCCTCCAACCAAAGCCCATGGTCGCTAAATATGATATACCCTCGACTTCAGCTACTCCCCCGCCCCTTATTATCCGGCTACCTCGGAGTACTCCGGCTACCTCGGAGTACTCCCACTTAGCCCTTGGCTGCTCCCTCCTTGAAAGCCTCTGAACTCCCAGGGGATATACCAACTCGCCATCCCCACCATCACCCAATTGGAATATTCTTCTCACTTTGGCAAACTAGACATGGAGTCAGTACAAAACCTACAATGGGGTGCTGGCTACATAGCCCGAGGGTACAAAACTTGTTTGCACAGTGCCCAAAAAAACTACCCACGGCTATACTATTTTCCATCCTCTATGCCATGGCCGTAGCAACCAAAAGCAATGACCATACCATTCTATATCCCATATGCCACGACCGTTCCAATCCGAAGCCACAGTCATAACATTCTACCCATCAAAAGCATACCCCCGTTCCATCCACTATGCCATGGCCGTACCAATCTGAAGCCATGGCCGTACAATGTGAAGTGTACGCACGTACCCTAGAGATGCCATACCAGACTTTGCCACGGCCGTGTCCTTCCTACAAAACTATAAAAAGGGGGCCCACCACTTCATTTTCCTTCCTCTTTGCTCTCTCCTTAGCCAAACCCTTGCCAAAAAAATTCTTGAGCTTGCACCTCCCTGCCTCCTATCCTCCACCCAATAGCCGAACACTCAGACTCCTCCCTAGAGGTCCTCACCCACACTCCAAAGAAGAAGCGTCCAGCTGGGGGACACTTTGAAGAGTATGGCCGGCACTCAACACATCTGTCCCACCTCATGGATCCCTTGATGAAGCAAGTGGACACACTATCCACAACCTTATGAAAAACAATCATAAGGTGGAGCACAAGCTCCTTTACTACACAAGGCCTTGCTCTCCCAATCCTCTCCCACCTCTCCACCCCCGAAGCACCATCACCCCGACCCAAAGCCACAAGAGCACGTTTCAAACCAATCCGGCCTGGGCGCAAACACACAGGAACTTGCTACGCTGACGCCCACCGTAAGGTTGAAGGGATTTCTATCCGAAGGGACTTGGTGCCTTGCGGGTATGCTAGCCCGCCCCGAATAGTTTGCATCTATATGGGGAGTAGGTGCAAGGAGAGGCAAAGCAAGGACCCATGGTAGGCACCCTAGGAATGCACTCACGCATTGGGTAGGCACGTTAGGCCTTCTCGGGTGCCGGCGAGGTTCCGTGGGTGTCGAGTGCCGCTGGGGTTGCCCTCCCCGCCTTGACGGCGGTGATCGGACCGAAAATGGTGATCGGATGGAAAACGGTGGAAAAACGGTCGCGAGACGTGCCGTGCCGTGCCGACAATTGGTTTAGGTTTATTTCAACAAGATTAGGACTAACTCAAGGTTTTTTGTTTACTTATGTTGACAAATTTCTCAAAAGGCAGTAGCAATTTGCTTAAAAGTCATCACCAATACGTACCACATGCATTGGCACAATCATCACAACCTCAATAACCTTATTTCCATAATTTTTCCTTGACAAATGCCATCATTGTGCCTTTTGTATCACACAATTCCATTCATTGACACGTGCATTGTCAACACATTGCCTCTTGCTTGCATAAAACCATTCCCAATTTATCCACTTGCTAATTGATTTGAAGTAGAATGTTGATGATGAGCTTTTTCTTGCCGAGATCTCTTGGCCAAGCCTTCCCCTCCCTCTACCAAGTTTTTAATCTAAGGTAAAGGTTGGGTCCATGTCTTCACACCGTGTACCCATCCCTTTCCTTACCACTTTTCCAAGGCACTCATGGCAAGGAAGGTTCAAACAAACACTGCAAAACCTGAAAGCTAAGATATGAAAAATCTCCATGAAAGTTGCATGTAAAAAGGAGATAGTCACATACAAGGTCATGATGCCTAAGTGATTTAGCCTCTCACCAAGAGGATTGAAATAGCCTTGCATAAGCCCGATGTATGAAAGCCAAAGGCTCCAAGATTTTTTGAAAGATAGAATGTCCAAAGATAGCCATAATGGCCCATGAGTTGCCTTTTATTCTTGATCCCATAACCATAATCTCTAAATCTAACTATTGAAGTTGCTACTTCATTACATGGGGACTAGTCATCAATGTATCACGGATACATTTATGAGATAGAGAGCATATAGAATGGGTATCCCACATTGTGATAGTGTCCAGGAAAAATAGGATAATCAAAGTTTATGTTAATCTCAAGAAGGTTAATGTGACCAATGTAAAAAGACCCCTATCCCTTGCCATTTATAGAACATATATTTGAGCGAGTGGCAGTCAAGGAAGCCTACAACTTTCAAGATGGGTTTTTGGGCTATAACCAAGATAGACCCAAAAGGATCAACACAAGATGGCATTTTCAACCAAAATATGGCATATACACATACATGGTTTATGCCTTTTAGCTTATACAATGCCCATGGAACCTTTCAGAGATCGATGCAGAAAGCATACAACGAGTACCTTTAGATGGTTGACCTTTTGTCAATTCTAGGAATTGCATCTTTGGTGCTTATGAAAGTTTCTAGAGACATGTTAGCTATACCAAATCTATCTTTAACCCTTCAAAGTGTCAATTTTGATATTTTAGGACATGTTCTTAGAACATGGAATATCCCACTAATGACAATAATTTGATGTCAATATGGTGAGACTCATTCTTGAACTATCACCACCAACAAACTTTAAGGGTCTCTAGGGACATGTCAACTATTAACATGTCAACCATTAACATGTTGGCAACAATACATGATTCATCATCTTATTCCTTTAGGAATGCCAGAGAGCTTATGTGACTCTCAATTGTTTTTCAAATGCACACATTTTGCAAGCTCTTGTTCTCTTGATTAGGATGTTACCTTCCATGTGCACAACATTAACACTTTTGTCTTTGTGATTGGTTATGTGCTAGCCCAACTTGAAGAGCATAACATAGATTTTGTAGCCCCTAAAGGAGTCACCAATATTAAGGTCTACTGATCTTCCCATTTTTCTTGGACACTATCATATAATAGGGGATACACACTTTGCATTTTATCTATCTCATAATGAATTCAACATTCACTAGCCCGTATTGATTTCCTTATGCTATTCAAGCATACTTGGGATTCATTGGACCCTATGCATTGAAGGGTTAGCTCCTTCCATAATAGGGATTGTATGCTTGACCACACATTTCATGTCAGTGTACTTCCAACCAAAGAGTCTTGAAATTCTGTAAGCAAACCAATGGGTTATTTTTCTGTCTCAAGCCAAATCCTTTCCATCAATGTACATAAGCTTGGGATCTTTTTCAAGCTTAGCAAGATTAACCTCCTTGACTTTGGCTAGCCCAACATCAGATGTTCCAAGCTTACCATCTAATGGGTCCTTTTAGCTTTCTCAAGAGATCTCCCACATCATATGATTATGCTCTAGAACTTGTCTAAGATGTTCTACCTTAGTACCGTCTTTTAAAATATGCTAAGATATTTTGCCTTCGTACCTTCTTCTAGATTATGGTAAGATCTTTTGCTTGCTTCTTTGTTCCCACTTTTGAAGAGATACAAGTCATTTATGTCTGGTATGATGTGTTCCCCCATGCCGCCACCTCTTGATCATAACCTACATTGCATTATACATTATATGAGTTATACGTTATACACAAATAAGGGCGAATTTAGTCAAATACACAAATAAGGGCGAATTTAGTCAAATACACTAAAAATAAGGTCATTTTATTCCATGCCACGTCGAACATTAGTCAACTTAACATTTTAGCCCCAGCAAATCGATCGTATGGTACTTGATCGAATGTCATACGATTGAATATGATACGATCGAAAGGTATTCTATCGTATGTCTTTCGTTTGAATCCAATTCTATCGAAACAATGACTATTAGCTATATAAGCTTGCTTATGGGCTGCATTGTCATTGTACAATTCCCCAGGTTCCTGCAAAAGGAATCTGCCTCTTGTCACTTATGGGGTAAGAAAAAAAAATCTAATTTAGTTAGAACTATTAAATTAGGCAATTTAGGTAGGTTGAAACCCTTGTGTTTCAACATAGTTCACACTAGGGTTAGTGAGTCTAAGTAGTTAGAATCCCTTGTGTTTGAACATTGTCCACACTAGGGTTTAGATCAATTAAAGTAGTTAGAATCCCTTGTGTTGGAACATTGTTCACACTAGGGTTTAGATCAATTAAAGTAGTTAGAATCCCTTGTGTTGGAACATTGTTCACACTAGGGCTTAGGTCAATTAAAGTAGCTAGAATCCCTTGTGTTGGAACATGGTTCACACTAGGGTTCCCTTGTGTTGGAACATTTTTCACACTAGGGCTTAGGTCAATTAAAGTAGCTAGAATCCCTTGTGTTGGAACATGGTTCACACTAGGGTTTAGGTTAATTAAAGGAGCTATAATCCCCTATGTTGGAACATCTTTCACAGTAGGGTTTAGGTTACTTAAAGGAGCTAGAATCCCCTGTGTTGGAACATAGTTCACACTGGGGTATATGTTATTAAATTGCAAAAGCTAGAATCCCTTGTGATCGAACATAGTTCACACTCACATCTAAGGGGTGGGACATTGGTTATAGACCGTGTTAGAAGCTAGCTTTATAAATGGCATTGGGGTAGTAGGATTCAATAAGCATGGATATTTGTTGTTATTTGTATTTGCTTCTTAGTTTGTGTATACAATTATTTTTCAATATGAATTGAGAATTAGAAATAGAAATTTTAAACTGTAGAATCCATAATGGTAGATGTGTAGGTTATTTTATGGCATCAATGATCATTTATTGATGTAAAGTTGCTCATGAGTCATTTTGTGCTTTAAGCAGCTTAAGATTACGATGGGTGGATCCCGAGGGCCTGAGTGGGACTATGTAGAAGAGTTAAAGCGTTAGATCCAGCCATTCAAATGCATGAGCAGTCTAGCAACAGTGAGGTCATGGCTAACTTCAAAGAAGTGTGTAGCACATTATTTCTAGGTGACGAAGGTAAAGATGCTTATCACCAGCGTGTCCAATTTAGTAATAGAATTGAAAACTTTGGTGATGAATGGTGTTTGGATGCCATCAAACACTTAATTCCCCCAATGTGGTGGAAAGAATATGGTAGTCAAACATTTGAATTGCAACACATTGCTATGCGTGTGTTGAGCGTGCTGCATCGTCAGGTTGTCGCGAGAGAAATTGGTCAGCGTACGATTTTATTCACAGCAAAAGATGTAACAGATTAAACGCAACAAGAGCTTTGGCGGTGTTGTACTACTTTTGCAATATGAGGTTGCTACATAAGCACCAATCCATTGGCAACCCAAGCAGTAGAATGAGATATACTACAGGCTCCAAAGCAAACACATGAAGTGATTGCTGAGGAAAGGGGAAGTGAAGATGAAGAAGAAGAATGGGAGATAGACTCGAATGCCTCTGATGTATCGGAGATCAATGATATAGCTCCCATTTTGCTTTGGGATGATTAAAATGACAAGACTCAAAACTTCAAAACTTTTGTTTTCAAATACAAGCCATAATTAATTAAAAGAACACCAAGTACTTCTTTTCATTACGCACAAAATTTCGATGCAGTTACAAAATTTGTAGTAAAGTTCATGTCTATGAAAGTTTAATATAGGGGGATCATGTGTACAAAATTTAATCATCACCTAAGTTAATAGGCGATGGTGATGAAAATGGGCCTGTTAAGAAGATCGTTCGATTGAAAGTGAGGAGATTCATCTGGCAATGCTCCATACTTTTCTTCATACGGTAAGAGCTTTGCCTCTTGCACTCTTATGGTTCTCATTAGCTCTTTGTTCTCTCTTTGTTGCAGGCTTCATATTCTTGCATTAGTTGTTGCGCTTCGTACCTTGAGTTGCTAGCGTAACTCCTTTGACAGCAAAAGATTGAATGTTCATGTGCTCATGAGGTGTGAGCACAAGAGGCTTTGTTCATTGTACTTCTCTCCCCTCCATCTTTGCTCTCTTTTTATCAGCTGGGCCAGCTGCACTCCCTTGTGGTGGCTTATCATCCCAATTGATTTGCTTGTTGAGGAACTCCTCACAAAAAATTTGCTAGATGAAGTATAGGTGCACTTGATGATTATTTGGCATCGTTTTAGTTTTCTCCACAAATCTCTCTAAAAGAATGGCAAAAAGTCCCACATGCTGAAGATCTGACAGCTTCGGTGTGGTACATTCATTTTGGATTCTTTTGACGGGTTCTGTCCACACCACTGGTCTAAACAACTGTGTGTGAGCAAAAGAGTCAGGGACTAGATTCTTGCATTGCTCCAAGCTAAGTGGGGGGCCCTCAAGTCCCTCTCTTGGAGGTTGCACTTATTCCAAAACCTTGTAATCCACTACTAGATATCCTTGCATCCTCATCCTTAAGGATGTGATGTGCTTCTTTGTGGCCTAAATCTTCCGGGAGCAAGAATTGGGTATGGAATTGTAACATTGGGGATGTCCTCTAAATCCTCCCATTCTTGATTCGCCTCCATTGCAATGAAGCCTGGCAAGGTGGCAGGGTACACTAAAAAAACAAAATAGAGAGCTAGAATGATAACCCTTGTACTGACAATTAAAGACTTTCTCTTCATTAACCGAGATAATAGACAATCAATGAGACAATAGACAATCAATGAGACAATAGACAATCAATGAGACATTATACATTCACCAGAAAATGAAAAACATGAAAGAGATATTACACATTCACCGAAAATTGAATCACTTTAAAGAGACATTACACAACCAATAT